>NW_027397068.1:75572566-75630200 GCF_003265705.2 Callorhinus ursinus
CTCCTTCTCTCCATCTTTCTCTCTCTCTCCCCCACTCCCCCTCTTTCCGTCTTTCTTCCTCTCTCTCTTTCTCCCGCTCCCTCCCCTCCCCCTCTCTCCCCCCCCCACTCTTTCTCCCTTCCCCTCTCACTCACTCACTCACTCACTCACTGTGGGAATGCATCTATTATGTCAACTGATCAGATACCATTGCTCTTTCAATTAATTCTCATTCCAGTTAGTTGGAAAATAATAGCACTACTTCTCATTAGCTAAGACCTTATATGGATACATATCCTATGATGTTTTCTAATCTTCTCCTAAGGAACCTCAGAAACACTAGAATAGTGGAAGCGGGGGGATATTGTGCTGGACTTCTGTTGATATGAAGACTGAGAAAGTAGAGGGGAGGGATATTATGGCCAAATATCCTCTTTCTCACTGTAATTTTTCTACCCTTTTAGTAGGAACAGAGGTAAAGATTTCTGTTGAGGTAAAATACTGAACGGAAAGACTAAACTAAATGAGCAGTACCAACCTTGTATTAGAGAAATTAATGTTTCTAGGCAGCTGAAATTTACATCATCTCATAATTTAAGACAGACTTCGGCATACAAGATGCCACCAGTCCTAGACTGGTGTCACAAAGTGTTCATTTTACTTTTTAACATTTCAACTTTTACGTTATGGTGGGGATAATCATATCTGTTCTTTTATTTTTTCTTGCTTATAAGTATTTGAGAACTTGAACATGAATCAGTTTTGGATATACAGCTTATTCCCTCATGAAACCATTTATATACATAGAGCTCAATAATAATTGATCTAATATGTAATAGATTCTGACAAATTTCCAGATGAGGATTTTGAAATTTAAAGTTGCTTCTAGTTATTTCAAGGAATTTTAAGACACTGGGAAAAAAATTTATCAAGTAATTTTAATTCACTGTAGTCAATTAAAAATACTACAGATGCTATCAAAATTTGGGAGAGTGGTAGAGAGGCAAGGATCCACCACAAAATTTTTTAAGTTTGCTTTTCATGTTACCCAAAGATTCTCTTCTTTCTAATGCTTATACACATTTGGCTCGTAGTTAACTGTGTACTAATTATAACCTGAAAAGAAGAGAGAGAATAACTCTGGAGATGGAGTAGTCTTATCTTGGAGTTAAAGGTTTTTAACTGGGTTATTAATGAACTGATAGTATTATATTTAGTTCTTGACCATAGTGTCACTCATTCAGGTCTGTGGTATTCTCCTCATTTTCATTTTGTTGGGAGAGAAGGTAAGGCATTAAAAGATACATTGAAAGACATCTCACTGTGATGCACTTGGCCCTTGATAGAGCTGTAATACGAGAGAGCATCTCTCTCATGTAAAGAAAGGTGTTGCTACTGTTTTCTGCCATGCACAACCATTTTAATCTGAATGGGAAATCTGTCTAGGGACCCAGAGTACAGTAATTAGCAGTCTCTTCAGAGTGTCAGAGCAGAATTACTATTGTAATGGTTTAGCTGCAGGATAAAAGGATTGAATTTGGGTCTGCTTGTCTGCCAAACTAAAATGAGTTGCCATGGGAATTTTCAAATGGGAGAGGCGTTTACTTAAAGCAATTTGGCAGGTTTGAATAAACTCATAAATTATAGGTTTGAAAGGAGCCAGTCCTTGCTTCCTCTCATATAGGCAGCACTGTATAGAAGGCTGATAGCTTCTTAAATTCTTAATGAGAATGAGTTGATCTATGCTCTCATGCTGACGATCGCTTATTAAGGCTTGTTTATTCACTAAATATAGTACAGTAAGCACATTTAAGGAAAGATATTTTGTTCCAAATCTCTGGAGGAAAAAGAAAGTGACAGCTATAGACATAAGTTTCCCCTCCTGAATTAAATATATCTTCAAATAACTCTTAAAATGACTGTTTTTTAATAAACATTGACCTGATATTAACTTTAATTTTGCTCAGTGCAAGTAATAAATACATATCTTTACACATGTCATATTTGTCTTACAAGTAAGATGAACATTTAAAGCTTTTTTGGAAAACAAGGCACTCAAACTTATAAACTGGATTATTTAGTTTGCATGTAAATACTTTCATAGAAACTTGCAGCTCTCTCCTGTCTCTCAAAAGAACTGGGTCTTAGTATAATCACTTTCTAGTGAGAAAATTCTCCTTTAAATGCCTAAGGCGATGAATATCACTTAGGCTTGTATAACCTCACTCGTCCTCAAGATATCAGTAATAATAATAGTTCTTGCATTAGTGTTTTATATCTGCCCTCCAGAAAAAAACACTTAGTGAAATGTATGTATTTAAAATTTTGAGACTAACCTATTTTCACACAATAAATCAGGTCTTTGGGGTAGTCTGTTAACATTTTCAAGCCACTTTACTTTCATAAGGAAGGTAAAAATTTGCTTGTTGCAAATCTTAGTGCCCTGAAATGTAGATGCAACTTTCAAAAATGTTTTACAAGGAGATACAGGTATGCAGAATGATTGTTTAATTCAGATTAAGAAAGTACAAAATGAGTATTTTTTAAAATAGGATAAATATATTTTTGTTTATATATTAATCTTCTTAAAGTATAATTACATACCAGAGTAGTCTGATTAAAATTCTGTAGTTCTAAGGTTACCGTTGAGCCTTAATTAATAAATTAATAAACCTTGACCCAGCGACAGAGAAGACTGTCAGAAATCTCATTTAAATTTAGACTACAAAAGCCATCAGAGAAGTCCTTATCAGAGATCTAGAACTAGAATCAAAATGGCATAACACACTATATATATTCTGTGTGTAAGGTACTCTGATGCAAATGGGTGTGTACTGCTTTAGGAAACATGATGATGACGGAAGTGCTTGCAGAAGTTGAAGTGTGGTTAATTGCCTCTTACAGAGAGGGACAATGCTAAAGAAATTTAACTGTATTCCACATCAGTGTCTTCTTAGATCCCACCCCATACTCTGCATTAGAACAGCCACAGGAGCCTATTCCAACTAGAATTTTCACAAATAATTGAAAATACTATATCTTTGGATAGCAATCCATATGGACAGATGAAGAAGTGTGACATGGTGTAGGTTGTAGGACTTCAGTCACTGTCATAAATCACTGAGGAGCTGTGTTGAAAATCTTTATTCTCTGTCCAACCATCATGTTGTCTGGAAGTGTGTTGGCATTTTTAAAATGAACAGGGGGCTTTTCCCCAAACTTCGAGCTTCTTGGCAATAATAGTAAGATATGTCTTGTGTAGGGTAGCTGTGAACAAGCCCTTACAAATATAGAGTCTGTGTGAAAAACATCCTCCTTTTTAATATTATACGGATTCATTAAAGAGTGGCTTCCCTGGGCGCCTGGGTGGCTCAGTTGGTTAAGCGACTGCCTTCGGCTCAGGTCATGATCCTGGAGTCCCAGGATCGAGTCCCACATTGGGCTCCCTGCTCGGCAGTGAGTCTGCTTCTCCCTCTGACCCTCTTCCCTCTCGTGCTCTCTATCTCTCATTCTCTCTCTCTCAAATAAATAAATAAAATCTTAAAAAAAAAAAAAGAGTGGCTTCCCTAACACACAAAATGTGGTTGATAGTTTAGATAGCTTATAACTCTAAACTTAAGGTGTTACCAATATAAAACAAGGGATTCTGGGCATAAGATAATAGGGTAGTATGTGTTTATTCTTTGGAAATATTTTTGTAGTTTATATAAAAGCTCCTTCCATTTTAATCTTATATTCCAATGCATCCCTCATAATTTGCATGTTGAATTTATTATGTAACATTTTACACTTACTAGTACCTATTTATTCTTAACTATTAATGTTTCTATCCCATAACTAAATATGCTGGCTGGGATAATGCATTTTAGTTTTTTTCCCCCCCCCTTACTAAATGCATGGTATTCTACACAGAGATTCTAAAATTAATTTACTATATATTAATTTTTTATTAAAGATATAAAATTATTTAATAAAAAAATAGGTGGGCAATTTCTCGGTGTATCTTCTTCAGTTCAATTATTTTCATACATCCCTTTAATTTGTTTGCATGCCCTTCTGATGGTTGGTAAGTAGCATCATGTTCCTTATATATAGGTGAAGCATTTGTATTCCATTCATTTTCTGTTAATGTACATTGAAATTGAATTGGCAAAAAAGATAAAATCAAATACCCTTTAATTAACTTGTATTTTTAAACCCTTACATTTAATTTTTCTTGACAACATTTCCAAATGTTTGAGTGTTATATGTAAGTAAAATTATTCAGATATTACCATTGTGAGACTTTAATAGTATTTTAATGAGTCAGATGAACATTTTAATATTGTTTCAGGTAAACTTAATTTGGTAGCTTGTCATGTATAGCTCGATTTCCTCCTGTGTTTTTGATAACTAAATTTTTAAAATTTAATTTCAAAAGTGACACTAATAATAAGACTTCTCCTTTATGGGCATTTCTCTGAATCTTGTATTGCGTATTTGTATAAGTAGATAGGTTAGGTTTTTTATTCTCTTAACCTTTAATGCCTTTGTGGGAAAAAAATTAATCTTTAATGTGTAGATCAAATACAAAATATAAAGTGAGTTTTTAAAGTTATGCCTTTAAACTGATAAGGCATCAACTTATTTTTGTTAACCTCTTTGTAGAATATATCTCTGAGCAAGTTAACAGACTCATGAATTAGCTTTCTTTATGATATTAATTTATTTTATGAATTCGCTTGTGTAGGATGGCAGTATACTCTTTTAAATAAAAGACTTTGATTACTGAATTTAGCATCTGTGGAATTACAACATCCTTGTAGAGATTAAAAAACTCATTTAATGACTGTCAAAAGCAATTCACTTTACAAACTTCTATTGAGAAACTGCTATATACCAGGCTAGAAACCAAGACTTTGGTACATATGGAGATAGAGATTTAGTAATATAAAAATGAGAGTAGGGCAAAATTAATGAGTTTCCTAGTTACTTATTTGGTCACTTGATGCATGCTCTTCAGAAATGTCATGCTGTCACTAGAGGTAGATACTTTCCAGAGTGGTGATCTGGCACTCCAGTTTGTTCTTTTTGGGCAGTCTCATCCATAATCTATCTCCAGGGACCACTGCCATGGTGGTCATTCTTCAGTATGCTTCTCATCTTCAGCTCCACAGCTCCCCAATCCATTTAACACCTCCTTTAGATGATTTATAGGCATCTCAAACATAACATTTCCCACACTAGCATCACATCCTTCCCTGCCTTCCTCATAATAACAGTTCCTCCATTGTTTACTCTTTGTGAATGACACCCATTGCCTACGAGTCATATATCCTTGATTCCACCTTCTCTTTCCCCTCTGCTCCTACTCCTTCCCATCCACTTGATCAAGTTCTGATTCTGCCTCTTAATAGCACCTGACTCTCAGGGCGCCTGGGTGGCTCAGCTGTTAGGTGTCTGCCTTCGGCTCAGGTCGTCATCCCAGGGTCCTGGGATCGAGCCCCGCTTCGGGCTCCCTGCTCTGCAGGAGGCCTGCTTCTCCCTCTCCCACTCCCCCTGCTTGTGTTCCCTCTCTCGCTGTGTCTCTCTCTGTCAAATAAATAAATAAAATCTTAAAAAAAAAAAATAGCACCTGACTCTCTGTTCTGTTTTCACTATTGTACTAGGTCAATTGATGATACCTCTTAGTTGCAGCTGGAATTATCTTTTTTTTAAGTATTTATTTATTTGAGAGAGAGAGAGAGAGAGAGAACACAAGTGTGGGGGAGGGCAGCAGGCAGAGAGAGAGGGAGGAGCAGGCTCCCCGCCGAGTGGAGAGCCTGATGCAGGGCTCTGTCCCAGGACCACGACTGAGCCGTCCAGGTATCCCCAGAGTTATCTTTTTAATATATATTTGAAGTATCATTATGTTCCCTGTTTCACATTTTCACGGCTTTCTGTCACTGCCTGGTAAAAATGCAAACTAATTAGCGCAACATTTGTAGCCCATCTTCATCTGGTGCATACCTACCTCTCCAGATTTGTTTCATGTTATTTCTCCCTTACCCTCCCCCCGTATTAAATACCTTGCAGTTCCCAGAACACTTCTTGTTTATTTGTTTAGCAGTAGAAACTGAGATGGGAAAAGGCCCAGGAGAAGCCACAAGAAAGATTTCTCTTAGTATTCTAGCACTTTGAATAATTTAAAATTGCCAGTGAAACACTAGGAAATAGGAAATGTATTCTCTAAAAATACTACACAGTATTTGTCAAGTTTTTTTTACATGACTGTATACTAACATGCAATGGTAGTACGGTTGTGCTTTGTTATTCATAACTTCTTAAAGAAAAAGTTCTGTTTTAATTTAGCACATTACCATTTTAACAGGTGTTTTAAGCATCTGCTTATATTCATTGAACAAATATTTATTAGTTTTTTATATATACTGGGAACATACTAGTATAGTTTTTTTGCTGTTACAAAATTAAAGTATCCAGTCTGTTCAGCAAATGAAGAAGTATGTTCCTTATAATATGTAATCAAAACATGGGTTGTAAAAATCTTTTGATTTATAAGGTTTCATGGAAAATTAGGAATTTCAAACTCAGAGTAACAAAGTTATTTTTTCCTATGGGAATTTCAGTAAACAGATTTTTGAAAAAACTATAAATCCAGTGCTATAAAACCAAATTGTAACAGGATAGATCAGAGTTGAATTACTTCTAACTCTGGAATCAGAGACATTGCCATTCTTTATACCACCAGCAAATTGTTTCTTAAATCTTCATACCAAGTATTTAAAGCACCAACCATCCCAACAAAAAAGCTGCTTACCTGTGGAACATCAATCACATTTCGGGTAATAGTGGCTAGCCCAGTATGTATGTTGTTCTCTAATTTATTGCTTTCTAATTTCATTACCTATCATGAAAACTTACCTGTTAGAAAAATACCAGTGTTTATCTGATGCTGGTGTTAAGAAATTATGCCACCACTCATAATCATCGTACAATACTGAAGCACTAGAACTTGCCAACGCAAAAAACTATTTCTACTGTAGTTTAAAAACCAAGTAATGAATGTTAGATTTGATCATGATTATAGTTTTACAAGCCAATTAAAATGTCTTTGAACCACTCAACTTAATATTTTGAAGGTATTCCTAAATTAAAGAAATGCATTACAGCAGTTTTTAAAGTATACTTCTGTTAACAAACCCCATTTTAGCTACTGATTTTTATTTGAAGTATTTTCAGTATACAATCTGTCACTGGAATGCAACACATTTAAGAGTATGCTGATTTTATATATGTTGGATATTTTCTGTGATAAAAAGAAACAAACTGTGAAAGTACAAATAACTTTTAATAACTATATACTATACATGTTTTCACACATACATATGTATGTTATATGTACATTTTATATATATATATATATGTAAAAGCAATAAGAAGTACTAAAACTGAGTCAAAAATACAAGCAATATTTGTACTCTGTAATCTCTGTGGTTCCTGGTCTAGTTTGTCAGGTGAGAACCACCAGGCACAGAGAAAGATCATCAGGTTTACCATGCACGTAGCTTTTTAGTGAACTCTAGCATGTATTAATACAATCTTGGCAGTCTGTTTTCATGGGGAAAATAAAAGTGGGGAAATCACAGCTCTTGAAAATGCCTGAGGAAAAGCCCAATTTTGAGTTTCTGTTTAAGGAACTCAGTGGCATTGTTCCCATTCGGTTAGCAATTATTTTGTTTTGTTTAGATTTTTCTTTTTCTTTTCTTTCTTTCCTTTCTTTCTATAAAACGGGTTATTGAAAAGGCCATAAAATGAATACCCATACCTTTGTAACCATGTACATTGCAAAAGCCCTTTCAGGACACAGTTGAATAGGGTATGCATCCTCTGGAATGAAGCAGTGGAGTATGTGAGTAAATGCAGTTCTTCTTAGTTTATTCCAAAGAGGTAATCCCCAATCAGGAAAGCAATTTGGAAGCGTATTCTTTATAAAAGCAAAAAATTACTGTAAAGCAATAGGAATCTAAGTAATATGGCTTAGATTTGAGATATCATGAATATTTAGAATATTGTGCCAACACGCGCGCGCACGCGCACACACACACAGAGTTGGTTCTGCCCTCTCACCTTCTCACACTTCTCTTCTCATCTCTCCATCCCCACTGGAATGACCTCAGTTCAGAGTATCATTATGTGTTGCCTGGATCAGGAACATATAATCTCTGCTTTATCTGTATGATCTTCCCGCCTGACTTAGTCTTCCCTTTCCAAATATTCTCCACACTGGAGGTAAAGTAGTGCTTCTAAAAATAGAAGTTTAATCATCATTCTCCTTAGGTTAAGACACTCTAGTGAGTTCTAATTACTCCACAGAGTATGTCCTTGCTTGAGCATGGCTTGCAAACTTTCACCATCTTATCAACCTCATTACTGATCTCATACTCTTGATTCTAGATTTTTGAACATGTTCTTTCTCTTCCTTGGAACCACCATCACTCTTTCTGTCCTCTTTAACTCTTACTCATCTGTGAGTCTAACATTGTATATTACCTTAACATATGAATATCCCAGAGCCTTTCCTGCCCTGTTGATCACTAGTTTGTGATCACTAGTTTGAAACTTACTTTGTCATCCTCGCTGTGTATTCCTGGAAACTCCTTATCAGTTTGTTTTAATTGCTTAATTGTCTATATCCAGCTCCATCTTCCCTGCTACCAGTTTCCAAGAGGGCAGACTTTGTTAGTTAAAACCTATCCTAGAGATACAATCATTTTTTAGAAGTTTTAAGGACTATAATGTAAAAACTCTTCATAGGATATTTCATAAAAATAGTAAGATAAAAAATCCTATCAACTCTAAAGGATAAATCCAATTTGTAATAAAATCTTGGTGGGAATAAAGCCAGTAAGTTTCCCTTTAGTAGTAGCTTATATGTAAATCTTAAAATACAATTTTAGGAATGCCTGGGTGGCTCAGTCTATTAAGCATCCAACTGGTGATTTTGGCTCAGGTCATAATCTCATGGGTTGTGAGACCCAGCCTCACCTTCCGCTCTTTGCTCAGCAGGGAGTCTGCTTGAGATTCTCTCCCTCAGCCCCTACCCCCACTCGCATGCACATATGCGCACGTGCTCTTTCTCTCTTGCTCTCAAATAATCTTTAAAATGCAAAAATGAGGCACCTAGATTTGGAAAGAAAATAATTAAGTCCATTTGTTTGTGAGTCCAGATCATTTAACAACATTTTCTTCTTTCAGTTCCTCCTGCTAAATAGTTACGGTCCTGCTCTTGGTAGCCTAAGTAAGACTTTGTCAGTGTTTTCAACCCCCTTGGTGGTATATCATTGATGCCGTCTTAAAAATAGATCAGTTTGGTATATATGTAAAGAAATCTGTTGAAGTTGTTGACTCCCTTACTTAATGGAACTCATCAAGTCTCATAGGGAAATCTTTGGCAGCCTGAGTGTATCTGGCCCCTTCCCAGTGCTCGTGTTTACATTATGTGCAGTGTAAACAATTCACCCAAACCTTGAAGTCACACCACACAACTATCATCTGTGACTTACAGTCAGTTCCATCTTCGTTTTTAAACCCTTGTTTTTTGTTTGTTTGTTTGTTTAAGATTTTATTTATTTATTTGATAGAGATATATCGAGAGAGGAAACACAAGCAGGGGGAGTGGGAGAGGGAGAAGGAGAAGCAGGCTCCCCGCCGAGCAGGGAGCCTGATGCGGGGCTTCATCCCAGCACCCTGAGATTGTGACCTGAGCCGAAGGCAGACGCTTAGTGACTGAGCCACCCAGGCGCCCCTGAACCGTTGGTTTTTAAAATGCTTTCCAGCATTTAACATTTTCTCACCACTTGGCAATTTTTGTTTCTCTTGATAATTGTATATTACTAGTTTGTGGGCTAATTATTGTCATACTTATTGGATATTGTGTGATTTTTAATATTTATAAAACTTACCTCAAAATACAAGATAAACATGGCAGCCACAAAGAATACAGGAATACTCAAAAACCAAATGCCTATGCATAATCAGCTTGCTTAAGGAGAGTGGTTAACTGTAAAAGTTAATAAGGTTCGAAGTTAAGTAGAGGACTTGAGAGGACTTCTTATATTGCCTTCCTCTAAAATAATGTCTGGTGTATTCCAGAATAACAGCTGCTTTCCTCATAAATTACTCCTGCAATAGAGGAAAAAATTTCTAAGGTTTTAGTTCTAGAATTGACTCCTTTTCCTTATAGTCAACTCCTACACTTAACGTTCCCTGATTTAAATTATGCCTACTTTAAAATGAGGCTTTTAGGTTGCTATATAGTTACCCACTTAAGAAATGAGGGAGTATTTGCAATATATTTCAGCAGTACGATATTCTTCATCCCTAAAGGAATGTGTTGTTTACATTCCACGTTTTGTTTATTATTATTTTATTCTTCAAGTTTGACTAACCTGTACTTGGCTTCATAGCTGTGGGATAGCTAAGCAAAAGAAGTATTCAAGTGCTTTATTAACAGAGTGGCACAAATTCCTGTCTTTTGTTAAATTTTATCCTAAAGTGCAACCAGTGGGAGAGATAACACCCATGTTAGAGACCTTTACACAGAGTTGTTAGGAGGTTTAAATCAGATAAGAGCAATTAAATTCTTTAAAAATTATGAACACTTGAAATAAAGACCTTTTTTGAATCCCAGAAACAAAAGACCTTTAAAAAAATGAAATACTTAATTAGCTTAATTATTTTTTCTCTGACCAAGGAAAGATGATACGAGTCTCAATCTCAGAACAAAAATTATAGGGCAAAAACTTAATCTATTTGTCTTCATTGCAGTTGTTATACATCATAGATGTCAAATGCTACCAGATGATAGTTGAAGAAATTACCCGCCTTTTTTCCTTCCCTGCTTTGTTCTCCCTTGGTCTTAACGTGAGGTTCAAAGTTTTAGTCAGTTATTTACAGTGAAGGTATGCCTTCAGATAGTTTACAGAACAATAAAGAAGAAAAGTTAAGGTGTGATGCAACCGAAACTAATGGCCTCAGTGTTACCGTAATGACTATATCCAAAAATAGTTTAAGTGAAACTAGCAATAGTGGCCTTGCATTGCTCTGAGGACCAGGCAGCTTTCTGCCTCTCCTCTCAACTTAGGTCATTACACTGTGCTTGATGGCTCAGAAATCTCATCACTATATCATAGTGCAAATAGGTTACTTTAAAGAATCCCTGTAGTAGGTTGACATTATGTAGTAGTATTACCTGGAAGTCTTTCAAGACCATAATTAACAGTTTTATCACAGATACTTAATGGGTGAGCTTAGTTCTCTGTTAACCCACTGATAGTGTAGGTAACATTTTGCCTATGTGCTCTGGATGCTTTTAAGACAGAGTTGTAGTTATCTTCAGATCCATAAAGTGGTTCATGATCCTTTCCCCTTAGTTTTTTATTTGGTCTTCTACTACACCCTGTGTAAACTTCTTCATAGCAGCTATTACACTTTATTGAACTTGCTTTACTTTTCTGTCTCTATCCAAACTAGGCTAGCAATCTTAAATACAAGGGCCCCATTTAATTCTTTATATACCTAGGCTAGTGATTGGTCTTTAGTATGTAATAGGTATTTTGTTAAAAAAAAATTCCTTTTCCTTCCTGTGGACTCATTGCTTAATCTGAATCCATGAGAGTTTCATATGTTATTATTTTTAGTAACATTTTTTTTAAAGATTTTATTTATTTATTTGACAGAGAGATAGAGCAGGAACACAAACAGGGGGAGTGGGAGAGGGAGAAGCAGGCCTCCCGCCGAGCAGGGAGCCCAGTGCAGGGCTCGATCCCAGGACCCTGGGACCATGACCTGAGCTGAAGGCAGACACTTAAAACGACTGAGCCACCCAGGCGCCCCATATGTTACTATTTTTAGAACTTGTCAGGCATTTACCATGACATACTACAAGTGTCTACTCACTCCCTGCCACCACTAGCACTGCATGTATACTTTTCAAATTTTTTGCCTTCTTTTCCCATATACCTCCCACAACTAATCCATTTTTAGATCATCATCATTTTCAGGTACCTGCTCTTTGTCTTCTGTAGAGTCAGGCTCTCCTAAGCTCACGATTTGTAATTATATGTCCTTCCTTTTATTGCCCTAGCCATATAGTCTGGTAATGTCCACCTAAAATAATCTATTTCAGAGGACTTTTTTTTTCTATAAAATAATTTTGTGGCTTTACTGATACTAGTGTAGTGTATAGCCTAAGGTGTGGATCATATAAATCTTTCAAAAGTTTGTCATTCCTATTAAGCTTACCATAAAGAAAAAAATTTCAAATTGTGTCATACTGTGTTTCACATAGGAAGAAATAAATGCTTATGAGACAAGATTCTGAGATTGGTACTACTTTTAATAGATCTGTTTATACCTTGTTGAGAAAAGAACACATTATCTTAAAGTTAAAAAAAAAAAAGTATTCATTAGGGGTGCCTGGGTGACCCAGGTGGTAGAGCATCTGACTCTGTTTTGGCTCAGGTCATGATCTCAGAGTCATTAGATCAAGCTGCGCCCCCGGGGTGCTCAGCACGAGGCATTTGCTTGAGGTTCTTTCCCTCTGCCCCTCCCCCTGCACATGCATGCTCGCTCGCTCTCTCTCTCTCTCTCAAATAAAATTTTTAAAGTTACTTGTTTTATATAGTTTAATAAAATTTATACAGCACTGTGTGTGTGTGTGTGTGTGTGTGTGTGTGTGTGTGTGTGTGTGTTTGTGTATTTGAATGTTTCAAGCTTTTCTGGCTAAGTAAAGTGCCTTGTGCTTCTTCCTCTCTATCTTGCTTTATCTTTGGTAAGTTATTGCTGCTAAACCAGGTATTAAGTGGGACTATGTCGTATAATATAATGGCAGATAGAATAAGATATGCCAAGATTTTTCTCCCCTTATCGTGTCTAACATTTTGACCCACAAATTTTTCAAGCAGAACAGTAAGATCAATCTTTGCATATCATTTGAAGTGAGGGCTTGCTCATTACCTTTTAGTAATCAGGCTGTATTGCCTAGGTGAAGCAGTGGTGAAGATTTGTCTTTGCCTCTCCACCTAAGCATGGAGTTCTGATACATCTTTTCATTGTTGGGTTTCTGTAACAATTCTGGGGTTTTCTCATGCTCTTCAATTAGTGAACATCATTTTTTTGTGTGTTGGACTTAGCACAGTATCTACGTCACAGTAGGTGCTCATTAGCCATCTCTTAACTAAACATTGAAGCCTGGGAAAAGAAAAGAAGGTGGAATCAAGGAACCTTTAAATCTGAAGAAATAGGAGATCATCATAGAGTCCACATAAAGTTTTGACACAAAATGAGGTTTGTGACATAAAAGAAGAAGTTGGCGTGGCCATAAATGCCAGTGTGGGAAATTCAGACCCTATGAAGTAGTAATGGGGAGCCACTTCCATATCAGGAAAATAAAGGCCACACTAGGTTTTTCAGGGGAGAGAATTAATAAAATAATTGGTTAAACAGGCGTTGAAAACAGCAAAAGGAGCAGGGTGTAATACAGATTTAGAAACTGTAGGCAGCAGCTCTTACCCCAGGGCTGGGAGAGAAAAGAGATTGGTACTGTTGTTCGATCTTAGGTGCTTTGAGAAGGTTGTATGCAGAGGTGGAACTGAGACCTCTGGCAAAATGGTGCCTCTTGGCTGATAATGGAAACATAGTAGCTCGGAGGAGTAGATAAACTGGCTGGCTGGTGCTGTTCCTCATGGTGAGACAGAAGAAAGCTGGTTCTAGAAGTGCTGGGAAGGAAGTGTGGAGCCTGAGAAGAACCGGCATAGGAAGGAGTATCTCGTCCTCCCTCCGCCAGCTCCTCAGTCTTGCTTTAACGCCCTCCACTGTTCATCTCAGTTGTGAGAGCCTAACAAAACCAGCTGTCGAAGAAGAAATAGTACTGTACAGAGTCCTAAACCCAGTACTAAAAGCCTAGAGCAGGTCAGTTTGGAACTTAATAATTGCTACATCATCTTGGAGAAGAATAGTCTAAAATAGTGTGGGAGGTTAATTTTTCTACTAGCATTATCAGACAAGTTAAACAGATCCCAGATTTATATTCAGCTCTGTACCTAACATCTCTGCGTGGCTGTTGAAATAGCCAAGGCATTAGCATTTTCAAACTTAGTACTCCTGATTCCATTTCCCTCAGCCTTTCCCTTCTTATTAAATGGAGCCACCATCTTCTTGATTGCTTAATCCAAAAACCTGAACGTTATTCTTTAATGTCTCCTTTCCCTCATTTGTTACATCTAACTAGCTATCACGTTCTTTCGAGTTATTTTTTCCATCTGTTACTACTTCCACACCAGTCCAGTACATCTTCTGTCACTGGGACTGAAGTCAAGCTCATGACTGGTCTCTAATCGTACTCAAGCCCCAAACAGTCCATTCACAAACTAACAGAATGTGCCTTTAAACACTGATTCTGTTCTGTTTCTCTCCTGTATAAAATCCTCTATTTAAATTTAAGTCAGTTATGTTCTTTGTCAAACTTTTCTTAGCTGGCAGACCAGATACAGGTGATGATTGGTATTAAAATTATTTTAAACTTTGGTCACTCTCTGTTTTCTCTTTTCTCTACTAATTTCTTGTTCAGCTAAAAGAATTGGTTATGTACTTTTTCTTTTATGTTTGGAAAACCTTTTCTACTCATTTATTTTCTTTTTAAGATTTTATTAGCGAGCACAAGCAGGGGGAGGGGCAGAGGAAAAGGGAGAAGCAGACTCCCCACTGAGCAGGGAGCCCAATGTGGGGCTCCATCCCAAGACCCGGGGATTATGACCTGAGCCGAAGGCAGACACTTAACTAACTGAGCCACCCAGGCGTCCCACTACTCATTATTTTAAATTTATAGAAAAGATTCAATTTTTTTAATGTCAGTGAATAAGTTCACCTTTGCAAAGCATTGGGAGCTATAAGAAGACTGGTTTAATTGGTTATTGGTTAATTCATGGATTCAAGTCACATGAGAAATTTCCTTAAAATTACATTAAAAAATAGAAAAAAATGAGATAGTACATGGCTATATATGATTGAGTCTCCCAAAAGGAGCAACATAGATTTAGGGAAATGATACCATTATGTGTGGGTGTGGTTAGTAAAGAATATACTCTAGAGGGAACAGTCATCTGGGCTATCAAAAGAAGTATGCAGAGGGTGGTTCTATGCAGATCTAGATAGGATCTTGTCTAACTTGGGGGCAGAAAAGTAAAGTGGGCTTCTAGGGATCAGTGGGCAGATGATTTTTTTTTCCTTTTGTTTTTTCCCTCTCCCACTCCCCCTGCTTGGGCAGATGATTTTGACTAATATTTGCAAATAGGGCTGCTTATAGAAGTTGTTCAGTGCCTTGATTGCTAAGCTGGAGAGTTTAGGCTTTTCTCTTACAGGCAAATTATTTTACTAATCACATTATAATGATTTGGAAATGTTCATACATTTGCTCCAGTTCTCTTTTGTAATTAATTACATTGTTGTGGTGGAGTTTTTTTAATGTGTACTTTATAAATTTAAAGCTGCCAAATAAACATGGTTTTCTTCATTTCTTATGTGAGGTCTTTGATGAATCCAAAAGATAATTCCACTTAAAGGCACTACTACGTAGAGGAGAGGGTAAAGCAGTTTAGGTCAAGTACGCTGGGTGGGAAGCCAGTGGTGCAGTGTGACCATATGCAACATTGGATAAGCTGCCTAACCTGTCTAGGCCTCAGGGATAACACAGTACCATTGCCATAGATGTGTTATAAAGCATAAATGTTTAGATGATGAAACTCTGATATCTAAGGTGTAGCAGTATATAAATCGTTCTACTTTAAAAAATGTTAAGACCTTTGGTTTCTCAATCTAGTATTAACCATGACCAAATCTGTCACATTAACAGCTGTTAAACACAGCTGATAACATAGCTGTAATTTATTATAAAATATGCATAGGTTATTTATGCAGATTCATAATCTGTCTTCCATAATTGTAAACCCCCAAAAAGTTCAGAAAGGAAAAGAAAAATAATCTCTTTATCCTACTTAGTGTATTTTTATGTTTATCACAGATTGGATTATTGGAGTATTCCTCCAGACCCATCGGGGATGTTATGTAATCCTTGGTATACTGTCTTTATTCAAATCTGAAAAATTCTCAAAAATACTTCTGATGTCACAGGTTTTAGATATGGGGCAATGGACCTATAGAGAAGTTAGCAGGTCTTTGTTATATTTTTTAAACTTTTATGTTTCAAAGGTATGTTACTCAGAATGTTTCAGTAACCTTTACATAATGCTTTTCATACAAACTATGAGAGAAATATTCATTTATCCTATGACACAGCAAATCCACCTCTAGGTGTGTCTTCAAGAAATGGAGGGGAAAAAAACTATATTCACAAAAATACCTTGTACGAGAATTTTCACAGTGGCTTTATGCACAATATCCAAAAACATCCCAATGTCTGTAGCAGAAGAAAGGATAAATAAATGAAATACTACTCAGCTGTCAAAACAAGTGTGCTACTGACACGTGCAACGGTATGGGAAGAGTTTCATAAATGCTGAGGGAAAGAAGCTGGGCACACAAGTATATACTTTGTGATTCCATGATATGAAATTCTAGAATAGGCAAAATTAAACTGGTGATAAAATCAGATCGAGGGTTTCCGGGGGCAGAGGGTGAGGAGGATCTTGTGTGAGAAGAGGCACAACGGAACTTTTTGAGTTGATTGAACCATCCTGTGACTTGAATTCATCAAATGACTAGCATTCATGACTAGCATTCATCAAAACTGACTGGATGTTGCACTTAAGATCTCAGGATTTCACTGCATATAAATTATATATCTCGATTTTAAATGATAGAGCAAATACTTGAGAAATGAGGATTTATAAAGTTCTAGATGACCACTTTGATTCAGCATTATAAAATACCCTTTTATGACTTGAGGTTGGGTTGGTTAAGAACAGCTTCTTTTGTTACAGAAGAAAAAGCCAGTGTTCCATCTTTATATGAGGTTTGTTCCTGTGCAAGTTCTACAAAAATGCCTTTTGAAATGTCTAGAGTTGAGATGTATGATTTCAGGATGCCATATTTGATCAGCTTTTATCTTTGAGAGAAGAGGAAACATCAAATAAACTCCTGATACAAAGCCTGGCTAGTAAAACCTCTAAGCCTCTGGACTATAGAAAAAACTTAGTAGAAATTACCTAAGATATTAGCACATTTTCTTATCTGAAGTTATATTTGAAAGACAGATGGCATACCCCTTCAACAGCATTCAGGCAGGAATATGATGTCAAGTTTCATTGACAAAACCAGGACAAGAAGGTTTAACTAACCGCTTCTGTGTTAAGAGTAATTCTGTAATGAACTCTGCAAACTCTTGAGACAACAGCATCATGCTCCGTGAGTACAGAACGGCGGGCGAGGTGGGGAGAAGTGATGAAGATGCCAGAGTGAAGCTTATTCTGGAGTGAGACCACCAGGTTTAAATTCCAGCCTTCATAGCTAAATTTTGTGCTCTGCTAGGAGGTGTAGTGTAGCCTGCCATAATGTGATGTAATCAGTGTGCATACTGTAATTCATAACTTGTGAATCTCAGTGGCCTCCAGCGAGGTCATTGTGGCAAAGTCCATTGCTGCTGCCTAGTGAGAGCTGTGCTGCTCTGGGTTTTAGTCTCCTCTTGGGTGGGGCGGGGGGAGCTCTGCTGATGACACTACATCTGCACCTGTAAAAGGCACATATGTACATCCTACGTGCACGAACCCTGATGTGCACGCATGTATTGCTTCCATCCTCTTTCTCTTTGGTAACACTGCATCACCAGCTAATGAGTGTGGTTATATTGTTATCCAAAAGAACACTTGGGTGAAAGCATGCGCTCTAGTACCGCTTACCTCTACAGCACTCTGACCACATCACTTCTTCCATCTTTATTTCTGTCTCTTACTGGATATTTTCAAACATGCACCATTGTTTCACTGTTGAAAGTGAAGAAGGTACCTATTGCATAATTTATATGCTTCTGGTATTCTGTTATATATAGATTTGAATTTGAAATGACTTGATGAGTTTTTAACATCACTAGTTTTCAGGGAACAAGTTTAGGGAGTTTGGGTTAGATAATGGATTGCTAATTTGTCCCTTTTGTTGCTGATGCTTACTTATTTTTATCATTAACAAGTAATTGCTATGGTTTTCAAATAAATCTTACTACTTCACTTTTTTCTCAGTCATCTTTGTACAAGTTCATAGGAGTCAAGGAACAGTAATTCCACAGGCATATGGGTATCTTCTCTGTTTTCTCCTACAAAGGTTTTTGAAAAGTTGGCAGTGACACCTTAAACTTTGTCTTCGTGTGTTCACTCATCTTTTTTAATTCTTTGTGGTTTATTAAAAGCAAATTTGGCAGTTCTGTTTACTATAAATTATAGTACCCTTTGTGCTGCTGTAGTGCCAAGGACAAAGTTTTGTATATCATTGACAGTTACAGTAGAAAGGGAGGACAGAGAAGCTTGTCCTCTGGTCCTGCCCCTTTCTGAATTAGGTCAGAAAAAAGTGTCATTGGGTTACTTTGTTTTTAAATATTAAGTACTAAGGATTAGATAATGCATAAAACATGTGAGTAGTGCATGGTTTTACCATAATCTACCACCATCTTCAGGAAAGAATCTTGGTAAATGGACCTTCGTCTACTGCTTTCTTTTGCCGTAGCTAATGCTTAATCCTGTAGGATTTAGACATTTGAGATTTGGAAATGAAGATTTTTTGTTATCAGTCATTTGGAAGTCCTAGCAAAAGTAACTTGTGGGACAAGGTTGAATGGGAATATAGGCAGTGATAAATAAGAAATGGGCTCTATTCTCAAGGAACTTCCTTTGCTAGTGGTGATGTCCATGAAACTATAAATCAGGGTAGAAACAGTGTAATCTCAGGGTGGCCCTTTGAGAAGGTAGAAGTTAGGTTGGAGTTTGCAGAGATTAGGTAGGATTTAGAAGGAGGGTAGAGTGGAGTGCAGAGGAGCATTCAAGATAGGGGAAATAGGAATATGCACAGAGATGCATAACATGGAGTGATTTGATTTGATTTATAGTATAAGATAGGTGTAAAATATAGTAGAAGACTAATTGCTTTAACTTGAGAAGATAATTTGGGCCCAGATCCCACAGATAGCTTAAATGGTTTATATTTTTAGATAGCAAGAAACTATGAAGGGTTTTAAGACATGAAAATGTTAAGGAACATTAAGAAGAAAAGTTGTGTGCAGTTAATCTTACTGTTCTATAGATTGATTGGAGAACAGATACCAATAACATAGTATCGTAGTAGTTTTGGTAATACACCAATAATGACTAGAACAAGGGTGACAGCAGTCAACCGAAAGGGTGGGGCAAGTCCAAGGTAAATGGGATGGCCAAACATTTTGATGGCCAGAGACAATCCTGGTTTTTTTAAGCCTGGCACCATTGCATAGTTGTTAAGAGCTTTTACTTTTAAATGTCTCCTGGGTTGGACAGTGCATCATATGGTGGCCCTAGAGATAGATTTGCTTTAGAATGATGATAGTATTTACTAATTGAGGGGAGAGAAGGATGTTGGCATAAGAGAGCAGAATATATATTCAAATTTTAGAAATTCTTATGATTGTGATATTATTAAATTTTCATTTTTAGAAAATTAAACAGAAAATTCTCATAAGTGAATACCACCATCCTATATTATATGTTTAAAATCCCAGTTTGGTGGGGGGGGGTTGCTTGGTTTTTTATGCGTTGTTGGTGGTTTTTTTCCCCTTTAATGAGCACATTGAGTTTTTGAATCTGCTACAAAATGATGCTGAAGAGAATAAATATACTATATTTAATCTTAATTAACATTTTTATTTATTCTATTTAGCAAAGCTTTTTGGGGAACTTTAATAAATCAGTGTGTACTTCACATAAAAAATTTCCACACAGAAATGTAGCTAGTGGTAGTTGAGAGTATCCTGTGTATCAGTATGTCAGCACCTTTTGGTTCCCTGGTCTTTTTTTTTTTTTTTTTTTTTCCTTCTTCTCCCTGATTGAAGCAGATGACTATAGTCACATACTCCTTATTTTAAGGCTTGTGAGTAGATATGGCTGTGATGTATGTGGACCATCCTAAGTGCTTACTGCTTTTGTGTTTTCCATGTATAGGCAGAGGGAGAAGACAGCCTGAAGAAGATGCAGCTGATGGAGCTCGCAATTCTGAACGGCACCTACAGAGATGCCAACATTAAATCACGTAAGAATGAGGCTGAGGTCCATGGGTATAGCCGTATTAGCTGTTTAGTCCACAAACCTTTCTCCTTTTGGCAGCACAACACATGAACAGTTATACAAAGTGAAGAGTCGAAATAATCGTCACTTGATACGGACTAACAGTCCCATTTTTACTGCTTTCATGAATTGGGGACATTCTCCTTTATTTTATGCTAGCCTGTCTAAGTTTTGGGTTTATACACTTTATTGTTTTGGTGAAATTTCAACTTCCAAATTTAAGTTTCAGGCAATTTCCTATTCTGTTAACTACAGATTTAAGGCTTCTAGCTTATTTTGTTATATTTATGCAAAAGACAATTTTTTTTAAACTTTTTTATTTTTTTAGAAAACTATAATTTGGAATGTATCTGAAAGCAGTGACCCTTCTGTCAAATTCTGTCCTTTCACCTTGCTTGCTAATGTTCCCCTCCAGTATTTTTCTCTGTTGATTTCATATGTGAATGAGTTCACAGAGAGCAGTAGGTGATACTATATTTAATCCCATTTTTCTTTTAGATATATCTGTGGATGCTTTCATAAACTTGAAGAGGATTGCTTTTTTATATTTTGAGGCAATTGAAAGTTCACAAGTCTTTTAATGAACATAATCTCCATTTAAATTACTAGCTTTTTTTAAAAGAAGTAGAATTTAAAGTCCTAGCCAACTTTCCAAAGTATAGGCAGTTTAGTGGGTTCAGAAGTGGTTGCTTTACAAAATGGTTGGCTTTAATTTATTCATGAGAATGAGTAGAGTAGATCACTAATAGTCTTATATTTAGGAATGGGTTATTTTTTATATTGTCTTTTCGATGAAGTTCATTACAGATGCAGGAAATTCATATAAAACTAGTAGTCGGTTAATACAGTAAAAATTATTCTTTTTTTAATTTGAAACTTAAGCTATTCTTTAGAAATAAACCAAAACTGTATTTCTGTGGACTCCCAATTCCAAAAATTTTTAACATCTTTTAATGCGAGTGTTTTCATGTGCTTCTGCATGTATCGTTAGTCTCATGAAATCTTAAAAACACAGTTGTATCAAATATATGAAATATAACCTATTTTAATGGTATTCTCTTTTTTGTTGGTTTTTTTTTTCTTTTGGTTTTGGTTTTGGTTTATTTATTTTTTTTTTTACAGTGGCTTGGTAATTTTTGCACATTCTTAATCACACTGGGAAAGGGGAAGCTGTTTGCATTTGATCGGTGTGCTTTGGCATTTTGTGTGATCAGCGCATGTACTAATGATTTCCTTTTATTTTTCTTCTTTCCTGCTTTTCCTTTCTTTTTCCTACTTCCCTCTCATTTTCCATATTTTATACTGCTGTCTCTACACTTCCTCCTGCATTTCTTTGCTTACTGTAGCAGCCCTTGCCTTTTCTCTTGCAGCAACAGCCCAGGCTGCTCCACGGATTATCACTGGGCCTGCGCCTGTCCTCCCACCAGCTGCCCTGCGGACCCCTACGCCCGCTGGCCCTACCATAATGCCTTTGATCAGACAGATACAGACCGCTGTCATGCCAAACGGAACTCCTCACCCGACTGCTGCAATAGTTCCTCCGGGGCCCGAAGCTGGTTTGATCTACACACCCTATGAGTACCCCTACACGTTGGCACCAGCTACATCAATCCTTGAGTATCCTATTGAACCTAGTGGTGTATTAGGTAAGTTGTTCTCCCTGTGTGGCTGCTAGTATTTTTCTTTCATAACTTCTGTGCCTCAGACTTTGAAATGATTGTATTAGTTTTAGAGAGTCAAGACAAGTTTCCATTAGGAAGACAGAAGCCTAAAGTTTGTTTTATTTCAGCCTCTCTCAGTGGCTCCCCTTTTAAAGAATTGCACCTTAAATTTGTGCTCAGATTCTCTTTGGTAACTCAAATTCACTTTTGTAAATCAGTAAACATTTTAAACAGACAATACTTTTCACCATTGACATCACTGTGGTCGTTCTGAGTTAGACCTATCCCCTCCGTTGGCTCCACTGCCTACAGTTAGAGTCCTTTTGTCTCAGGGAGTTATTTAATTGTCAACTAAATTTTAAATTTCTGTGTGGAAATATTTTGAGAGCTTTTTAAAAACTGCTGTTATTGTCTGTGTGTTTTCTAATATTTGTGATCACTTAAAATAAGAAAGAGACCAGGTAAATTAGTTGGATTCTTTAGGTTTCCTCTTTTGAAGTTCTAGTTAATATCAGACATAAGGGAAATTCCTAATTTCAGTAGTACAGTATGGAATTGATAAGTAAATACCAAGTCACTGTTTTAGAGTCACATTTGAGGCAGAAATTAAGATCATACTATGAACGCTTGGTTTTACATGAACAAAAAGTGGTGTGCTTGAAAAAGACATTACTGATGCCTTTTTTTTATAGAGTGGATTGAAATGCCAGTCATGCCTGATATTTCAGCCCATTGACTTGCTGGATGAAGGACTAGAATACAGCAGCTGTTATAACACGACCAGTCAATGTGGGACAAACTGTTTCCGTGCTGCCCCTTTGTTTTTCCAGACAGAATTTGAATACTTTTTTTCCTTGAATTGTGTATGACCTTGGTGCTGCATGCATGCTGTTGACTCTTAGGACTTTGATCTTTTAAGGTTTTTTTTTTTTTTCCAGCATTAATATTGATTTATAAAAATTTGAAAGTCTTTATGAACCTGGACACTAAGATTTAAACTTGAAAATTCATTGTTCAACAATTAAAGAAAGCCACAATGCTCTGTATGTTATCTGTGTGTGTGCATGCACTCAGGTGCCTTTTGTTTCATGAGCAAATACACTTTATTGTACATGTTTTCCGTTTATCTCTAAATCATTGTATAAAGTATCACAGGTCAGAATTATACTATAGAGTTGTTTATGAGAAGCTTGATTCTGTTGCACATTTCTTGAAGCATTTTTAAAATAACATGTAACATGTAACCTGTTTACGTTTTCCTTTCTGTTAACGCTCTGTCCTGTGGCCCCATGCCTGCTCCTCTCCCCAGAGCTCCTCTCTGCTGCACGCACAGCGTCTGGTCGAGGAGTTTGTTGCTTCCTGCAGGGCTGGCACTCTTAGCCACCAGCTGCTGTTCCAGCACTCAATGCAAGATCTTGCTGATTTTGCCTCGTGGAATTATACTTGTCTAAGATTAGTTTATCTAAAATGAAAAAGGGGTGATGGACCAGTTTACTGCTTAGAAACAGCAAGAGGCACTGCAGTTTCTCATTTTAAGCAATGTGTTTTTTGTTGTGTTGGGAAATTATTATTTATAATAATTATTAGACTGACAAAAGCAAAATGTACAGATACCTAATTGGCATTCATAAAATGAATAATAATGAGTACTAAATGACCAAAATCCATTATCAATCCTATTTCTTGCTTTGCCACCTAAGCAGTAAAACATGACGAGCACTTGGAGAACTGAGAAAATTATTTCAAATTGCTAAGTTATAATAAATTTGCACACAGATAACATGCATGATATATATCAAGTTTCACATCATACTATTTTAAAATAAGCAGTGCCCTTCAAAACGGATGCAGACATGTGTGTTGGTGGTAGTGAGGAGATTGGTATTAGCATCAAATCTTCATTGATGACTAATTTTTAATTCCCTTCCTTTTATCTTTAGGTATGGCTTTCCCAACGAAAGGCTAAGAATTCAAGAACGGTCTTAACTGAACCCTCATCAGATCTGAATTTAACAAATGCTTAGTCTCAGCAGCCTCCAGGGGGGTGGGGGGGAAGCTTAGCCTAGCAGTCAGTGACTTACTTGCACTTTTTGCACACTGATAGAAAGTAAAAGTATGTTATTAATTTGGTTTAGTCTGTAATCTTACAAAGTAACGGTAATTTATAAAGGAGTGTATAGTAGTATACTGACTGCTAAGTGTACTATACTGTTTGCTTTACTAATCACCTAATTCATTGCAGTTCATACTTATTGACTCAGAGTTTAAAACCACAATCTGTAGGCTTTAAGAATTGCTTTTAAACCTTTTTAAGTGATAAACTCTGGAAGTGGTCTTAAGGTTAGCAAATAATTGTCAGTATTAAACATGGCATTATTTAAGTGGTCCTGCTGCGAGAAAGGCACTTCAGTGAATATGTGACTAGTAAAGCTTAAATATGTTTGGATCTAGTAGAGTTCATGAAATACTGTAACTTGGGATCGTGAATGAATGGATAAAATAGGTTAAGGCCAAGATGTTTGAAATGAATGCAATATTAATAGACGCATATATACACAACATACTATGGTTAATTTTAAAACTACTGTGCCTTAACGTGTTTCTTAAAATGAACCTTTTGTAGTAAATGAACATTTGAAATCCATTTTGATAAACCTGCTGTTAATGTTTGTTTTCTTTTCCCTTGTGAATGTTTTCTAACTTTGTCTTGGTAATTGCAATTTAACTAGGTGCGGTGGCTACTAAAGTTCGAAGGCACGATATGCGTGTCCATCCTTACCAAAGGATTGTGACCGCAGACCGAGGTTAGTTTAGTTCTGCAGTTCTTGTTTATAAGAAATGCGTTGGGTGTCCATAAAATTTGCAACACCACACCTGATGGAAAAATATAACTGCTTACCTGCACACCATTTCTTTTCTTTTTCTAAATTGATATGTCATAATTGACAGATTTAAAGGTTGGGATTTTTTTTCCTTTTCTTTCTTTTCTTAGCCCCCCCCCTTTTTTTTTTTGCTCCCTATTTTAACTTATTAAATCCTATATTAGTATGTACTGTGATTTATTCTTACTAAAACATAAATTAGTCCATTTGGGGAGCTGTTAAATTTTGATGTCGCCTTAATTATTTTTCAGTCGTAATTTTTGCTAAAATTTACCTTTGTTCTGAAATTTTGGGTTGGTTTTGCAAATGAACTGAGCGGATGGTGCTTTAATGAGAGAAGTAAAGGAATATATGCCTCCTGTGTCCTTGTGGAGAAAACTGAAGATTTAGTTTCCATTTTCCTTTTTCATAAGATATTTGAGCCACTGTGTAAACATGAGGTTATACATGTCACGTACTCAGCTGAAATCAACAAAAGTAAGGACTGTGAAGATAACTTTGATGCAGTTGGATTTTTTTTTTTTAATAAATGAGAAAATCAGTTCCCTTTTACTCTTACATTCTCTTGCCAAAATGGATCCTTTGATTTTTGTCATTTGCTGCTAAAATATTTTATCTGAAGGTAAACTATCTCTTAAAGTTCTGTGGAGACATGAATCCAGCTTTGAATATCCTTTTTGAGTAACCTGTGACTGGAAAATAAGTCTTCATTTTTCTCCGTTTCAACATTTGTAATTTGTGTCCTGTATATGCCCTTGGACCCTATTATAAATTATTTATGTTTTTGAGGAGTGATATTTTCGGTTTATTGACATTGAATTGTTTTCTAAGTTTGTCATCACAGGGTAAGAATCCGAAGCAAGGTAGAAAAAAATTTTTATCAAGCTTCTATTGTGGCACATTTATTACTTATTAAGTTGATCAGATTCTCTAGTAATTAGTGGGAAAAGTGATGGAATTTACACTGCTGTCCTACATCTTCTGTGAACTTATGAACCACCTACCTGCCTCACATGGTTCTGAATACTGATGATAAATATTGGACACAGCTGTTGTCCACATCAGACTAGAATACCTTCCAAAGACATTGATGATATTTATTTAACATCATACATAATTAGAGAGCCTTGAATTGAAGACTTTAATACATACATTACTTGTGATTATTCAGTGATCAAAATAAATAGACCCCAAGCTCAGTGATGATCTGTGACAATAAAGCACCTTGTAGGTGTGTCATGTACAAGTGTATGCACCACCTTCTTGCAGAACAAGCCTCCTAGTGAAGGAGGAAATTTTTTTTTAAGTCACTTTAGATTTAAGGAAACCAGATAATTCCATGAATAATTTGAAGCTTTTTTTTTCCACATTGTTAATGTCCAAAATAGTTTGAAAGAGTATTTTAAAGTAGTTTTTCTTCTATTAATCTTTCCCTTTCTGCCCCTTTTAGGAGATTTCTCATAATTTTGTTTTAACACAATAATTATTGGCTACTCAGTGCTGCAGTAGCTTGAGATAGTTGAAAATATTAGGAAGATTTTATAGTGTTTGGAAATGACAACACATTCCATGCATGGCTCTTTCGTAGTTATATGTATTTTTTTATTAGTCTTGTCACTTTTATTCAAAATGCAATGTCAGCAAACCGAAATGCTACCTTTTTTATTTTCTTTAAATAACAGAATACTTGTATACTGCTGTTACTATCACTGTATGCACTCATTGGGTCTAAGGGAGATGTCTGAAGTCCTTCATTTAAATTATTTTATGATACTACTGTTTTCTCTATTTTTGAGGGGTTTTTTTTGTTTTTTGTTTTTTAATTTTTGAAGGGAAGAATAAGCATTCATTTAATGCAAGGAAACTCAGCCCTTGGACATATAACCATGTAATCTTATATAAGTATTTAGAATACTGCATGGTTGACAAATATATCTAGTTCTTTACTAAAAATAAACCCACTTCTACGCATATTTCAAAACTGAATTTGAAGCCTGTAAAAGACCAACTGACTTTTTAGTTGTAATGAAGCATAAGTGATTTTGCACGGTTGACACACCTGTGTGTACTGTAGGAGGCCAGGACTTGGCAGAGGGTGTATTCTAGGTGTACTGGTCCATATGTGGTAATTTGCTTTGTTTATATATTCCACACACCCAAAAACATAATCAGAGTTTTTCTGAGTGATGATTTTATTAAAAACCATCATTTGCATAATTTGTATAAGAAACTTAATACAATTTTAATCAAAATTTAAAGTAATATCAAAAATGCTTTAAGATTCTGTATTTTGGGAGTACTTCCTATGAAGTGGTATGACTACATCGTGTTAAATATTTATTTTCTTCTTTAATTTTGGAATAGCAGTTTTTATTTTAAATAAAATTCCACTTATTTTAAGAAATTCAGGGAAGATTTGGTCACATTGAAGATGCAGTATTTTTGTAGTATTTATAAACTATCCTGAATGATAGACTCTAGAAAGCATTTTTGTTATATGAAAGTAAACCAGTCCATTATATAGATCATTTCAAATAACTCTGTGAACATTATACCTACTGGGTTATGATTTATGAAGTGGCATGGAATCTACCTTTGCACTGAATATTTTTCATTCACATCTCCTCTGCCTTAGTCACAATGGCAACAGTACAGAAAATTCTGTCAAACCTCAGAATATAGTAGAAATAATTAAGCTGTTGAATGAGTCTTAAAAATCATACTACTGTTAAGTGGACCAAGTTTGGTGAAGCAGAATGTGACAGAGGTTGATTTATAAGGAAGGAACAACTCGAGGACACTGGGGACGATAACTTTCCACTTGAGAACTACTTTATGTTTTACTGTAATTTTTTAATTTTTTTTTGTTCTGTTTGTTGTTTTGCAAAAGAAAATAGTATTTACAGGTGGCTTCTTTTAAAATATAAAATATAAAGCAGGAATGTATATGAAATGTCAGATTTTATTGTATTTGCAGAGTATTAGCTTTGAAATTGAATAAAGAAAGCTGTTTGTAGTTTTAAAATGCCTTATTGGTATCAATTAGAAATTTCTTCTATTTTTTGATGTACTTAGAGCTTTTTGAGTATAGAATTTTAAATGGCAGGATTTTACAGTGTTTACATGCAAGTGCATTTTATAAGTGTTCTATATGTGTAAAATAGTATTTTCAACTGGAAAGTGTTGGCCAGCGCAAAAGGCCTGGCCTTTTTCTGGTTCCCATGATGTTGCCTACACTGCTAGACTACAGTTTAGTATTGCTTTGTATCATAAGGCCAAGAAATTCCATGTTGTTTGTAAATAGAATAATTGAAAAAGCAATAAACATTTATTGAACAAAAGAAACCTTGTTTGGCCCAGAGTTTATGTTGAACCAAATTGTTCATAGAAATTTAAATTTCTTTAGATTCATTTCTGTTAATCATCAGTTATTAATAATCACATCCATCATTAATAGTTGCTTTAATGCTTGCATCTGAGAGAATACTAATGCTTAATAGCAGTCAGATACTGATAACTGCACTGACTGTTTCAGAATTCTGTATATCAAACCTATTCATTGTTGTTGTTCTCCAATTTCCTTCATTGACTGCTACTAACTATTAGTTGTTAGTTGTATTTTATTTCTATTTTTTCTTGTTAACCAGTTTTTTTGTTTTTTTTTGTGGGAGTGGGCTCTCCTTCATTTGTTCAAATCATGATATGAAACTGTCATGATTTTTATTGTATTCTGTAGATGGTGTCAATCAGTTTGTCAGAATTAAACATGCTTTTTTTTTTATTAGTTGTGATTAGTTTTTCATGTTGTCATTAAGCCGTCACTAGCTGAAACTAATCTCTTCTCTATCTTTTCTTTTCTTTTTTTTTTTTTTTTTTTGTTTTGTTTTTTGTTTCTAACCACCCAGCCGCCACCGGCAACTAACCTATGACCTTCTGACCTCTGAACTCTTCACCCAATGATGACCTGACCATGCCTGCCTGCTGATCAGTTAACTGGTAATCGCCTTTGCTTGCCTGTCGTCAGTGCAGCGAGCTGAGGCACTTTGTCCGTTCGTCTTACCATCTAACCAAACAAAAGACAAAGAAATTGTTGTCCTCCAACTCAGCTTTTGGTTTTTCTTTCTGTTTGGGTGAAAGTGGTTCTAGAACCTGCACTGAATAGTAGTAAAGCAATAAGGCCCAATTCATCCCACAGCACTGATCATCTTTTCATGTCCTACCCTAAGCGAACGGTAAGAAGGCCTCACTTCAGAAGGGGAGACAGATGGCCCTTAACTACTCAGTGACAGAGGCAGTTACTGTGAGAGACTTCTAGGAATCTTCTCATAGCGAGTCACAGCTCTCTGAATGTACCGTGTGATGATGCATCATGCATGAACCTTTGGTCAGGGATGTCATTGGTGAAGTGATTTCAAAAAGTATTCAAAATTTGATATGCTGTTTAGTCACTACAGTGCCCTCAAAGGGCAGAAGTTGCAGCCTTTTTTATATTGCCTGCCAAAATTTGAAGTATTAGAAGTGTGCCATGAGAGAAAAAACAAGGAATTTTGAGAAGTAATGCAAAGAACAAAACTGCAACACTATTTTTAAAAAGATAAATATCTGAGTTAAAATTACTGAACCTTTATTTTACAACCTCCTTTAAAAAGTATACGAGAACAAGGTACATGCATTATGTGTCACATTACTGGGCAAACTGTTCAAATATTTTTTTTAAAACCTCCCTGTATAGAAAAAAAAATCATTAAGGATGTAAAAGCCATGCTTGCCTATTTGCTGTATACATGTAATGAAATTGTAGATAAAGTGTAGTGCATTGAAACAAATGAACAAAAAGTAGATACTTTTACTATACAAGGGTGCTGGTGCAGAAAAAAAATATATATATTTTTGGAAATGTAGCATTTTATACTTTCAAGTGTTATAAAAAAAAAAGAAAAAGAACAAAGAAACCCTTTATTTCATTAAATGATTTTTTCTGGTGGTTGTCAAGAAACAAAAGACCAAAAGAGCCTTTTTGTCTTTCTTTTTTATTTTTTAAGTATTGGAATAAGTCTAAAGAAAAGAAAGTGCCTTATTTTCCTTCATGGTCATTTAGTCAAGTGTCTTGTAAGATCAGCTCCTCCCTCAGAATACAAGTTAATGCATGTTAACTCAGTCGCCCGCCCAGTATGTGAAAGAAGATTTGAGGGGAGACAAATGAGTTGATGGTTTGAATTACATGATTTTTGCCACGTTACCTTGATAGAAATTTGCCAAATCTGATACTGTGAAAAAATTTGATAACTTTTCTAATGTCTGACAAGTAAGTTTTAAAACATCATTCTTTTAAAATCATAATCGAGTGCTTTTGGTTATTGTGATATTTAACAGTAGCCCACAAGGTTCTGAGATAAAAATTATGTGTGATCTGAACATCAGTTTACAGACAAAAGTAGAACTTTATTTTATTCAGAGAAGGAGGGGTGTGTTGGACTTTTTCTTACTAAATTGGAGATAATACCATTCTTAGCAAACTTTTTCAGAAAAATGAATCTCTATGATTTTCACTCTGGATAACAGTATTTTTTAATGGCCCAAATCTAATCAGACTTCTTTCTACCGTACCAGATCACTTGGGTAGTCCATATCTTTGGTGGTTTAAGTAACCTAAGAGGCCCCCACCCCCTACACACCTTTTTGTTAAACTTCAAAAAAAATAACTGGCATCATTGTGCATGTAAGTGCTCAACTACCTGTGAGTTTAAGCTTCCAGTTTCTCATGAAATTCAGTTTTGTAGTTGAAGCGATTTGTGCACAGAGCCGACTACATCTAAACACTTCAGTAATCCTTAACTGCTCAGTACGGGTGTGGCAAATATCAAGTGGCAGTGGATCCCCAGCTCATCAACTCATTCCCTCTTGCATACCTTCACGGCTTCACAGTCAAAGGTCCGCAGTAAGCTCAGTCAGCACCTTCGCGGTGACCTCCTCCATCATCTTGTCTCACTTGGAAACCGTTTTCAGTTTATTTACTATGCAATAGACATTCATTGTTTTGTATTCAGCTAGCGTTGGTTTAATGTGCCACTGCTTTGTCTTTCTGTTACATATACAGTTGTTTTGATTTATTTACAATATATGCTGTGCCATTTTGATTTTTATTTTGTTTGGTTGGTTGAATAAATTTGCGACACTCAAACACTTGAGGTGATAGTAGTTTAAAAACAATACCAGTATTTGATCCAGTTTCATCTCAACTACGTTATACCTGGACATTTTAGATGTTTATCAAAGGTCTTTTATGGGGAAGAAAGTAAATGTATGAAATAAATGTGTGACATTTATGAGTAATGTTGGCTCTGAACAAACTTTTGAAAACTTAGTTGATAAAATTTTGGATCAACTGAAAAAAAAAGCATGACTTTTGAAATCTCTGAATGCCTTGGTTCTCAGTATTATCATTCTTTATTGAATTTATTTCTTATTAAAATATGTAGTTTTTAAGACTTCTTTTCTGACAGTATTATGTAATTTTTTAGTGTGGGTAGATGGGAGTGTCGCTTGTATGTTACCGTACAGCTGACATGTATTTTTGTCAATTCTTTATTATCTTAGTAGTTTCATGCTATGTATGTATCATAACCAACCTATTGCCTATGAGAAACATGTAAGATAATGTATTTACAGCCATTGTTACAAGTTTATAATGTATTTTTCTATCTTGTTTTATATGTATGTTATATAACATTCAAAAAGAATTTTTTTCTTGATTGAGAAAAGGATACAAAATGCAGAATCCACAATTTTGATAACTGAAAATTGCCAATTGTTTTGCAGTACTTTATTATATTGGGTGTCTTGTCTTTCTTGGGCTTTTAGTTAGCTAATGAATGAATACATTAGACACTTTTGGGTTTTAGTTGGGATTTTACATAGCTTGCATTTTAATTCTTTGGTTCTTTGCTGTTTCTATTAACCCATAGCATTATTTTAATAAATGTTATAATACCAACCTACTAACTCTGGACTATGTCTGTTTATTAACCTTTTCGTGTTTAATTAAAATAAACAAATAAAGACAAAAGAATGTAAAGTCTTGAGTTACTGGACTAACCCTGAAGAACGTGACCACAGATAACATAGCGTGACTTGTTTTTATGTTGTTTGTCAGCTGACAATTGCGCACACTACTGTTAAGATGGCTTTGGTTATTCTGGCCTTTTACCTTGGGGGGTAGGTGCCAGTAGAGATGGGAACAAAGTAGCATCGGTTTGAGGCATTCTTCTAGTCTTGCCACTTGCCTTTCAGCCTCTTGCATTACTAATTCCACACTTTTCTTATTTTTCCTTCTCCAAAATAATCACTGCTCACAGCGTAAAGAGTAAAGAGATTCGTTGTGATGATATACCCCAAAAAACCAGTTTGATTCTTTGTTGAACCATTTCTTTTAATTTCTGTTAAGTAGGTAATTTTATGGTCACATTATAAAGCAAAGAATCTGATGAGGCTTTGTCTTTATTCACATTTGTGTTTTAATTAGACATTTTTCCTTTATAAAGTGTTGAACTGTTTCAGCCATTGTTCCTTTTGGGGTGGGGGTGGGGGCTCAACCAGGTAAAGCCAAAGGTAGAGTGGCTCTGTTTCTCAGAACAGTCCAAAGTAAGCCATTAATAATGACAGTGCACCCGCCTCTCTCCTCTTGTAACCCCTAGGGAGAGATGAGACAGCATCCTTGAGTTTTCCTGAGGTGTTCTTTCTCTCTCACCCTCTTCCAAAATACAGCCAGAATACTCCATTAATACAAGAAGTTTAGGGGAGAATGGCAGTGGCATTTGAGAAGTTACATCTCATTCATTTCTTGCATGCAAATCAATTTAAGATTTATTAAATATCTTCATGCTTTTCTTGGCTGCAACTTAGGTAAATTGACCTCCACATATGAATTTTAACTCTTGAGGTACATTTTTATTTCACAGATACTGGTAATTTCCTTTTCTGTGAAATAGTTCTCCTGGATAATAAATTCTCAGGATGAATTTTTATGTTTGTAAATAATGGACTCATTTTTGTAAATTACACTTTTATTTATTTTAAAGTTCTAAAACTTGGGGCTGAAAGCTACATGTTATAAAAGACATAACTATACCAATATGCTTTTCACCAATCAGACTGTCAAAGTACTCCCATATTTATATATTCCCATAGAATACCTACATAAGTGAATTACATACAATAGTGATAGCTAATTTAATCATCATAGAGATAGTTGTTTGGCTCAAATATAGTTGTTTATTTGATGGGGGGGTCATGTATTTCTGTTAGGTAGACAGCTTTAATATGCTACTATCTGTAAACATTCTCATTGCCGTACACTTCATATATTATTCTGTAAAAATTTGAAGATACTAGTCAAGCTGCTAATCTATAAGTCATCACAGTACCGTGTCACATAAATTGATGAATTTCTATGCAACTCACTACACATTCTCTGAAGCCTCTGAATACAGTCTCATCTCATTTTCAGTTAATGGTACTTCATGTATAAGTATGTCATATTGTCACCTTTTATGTTGGAAAAGTTGGAAAAGACTAAAAGGTGGAAAAAGTACAAATCCCATTTTAATAAAAGTTGTAATAGTATTAAAAAGGAAACTACCAGATTCTTAGAATGATAAAACGCTAAGTCTATTGTTTTATACTATCATTTGACAAAACAATTGAAAGTTAAGCTTTCAGTCGAGAAATTGGTAACATTAATGTACTTAGTAGTTAAGCATGTATTTCTTGGGCAAAGTGTCAGGACGAACATAGCATGAAAGCAGATACACACACTCTAGTGCAGCCACCTGCGCACACATCGTAGATTCCGCCCGGAGCCGCAGAAGCACCCTGTTCACAAAGGCAAGACGTGTACGTTCATACACAAAAGTGGTTAAGGTTTTCTAAAAAAAAACTTAAAAATACTAGATAAATAGGATCTAAATTTTCTAGTGCAGTGAAAGCAGACAATAGGTTTAAATGAAATTGCTTGTTACCAAATCAAGAATCTTCTTTACCATTGAAGCCTAACACTTTTATATGTCCTATATGACAGTTCAGGGTTTCTCCAGTTTTTTGTTGTTTTTCATTTGCTTGTTTGGGATAAAATGTCTGTCTGTATTCCTTTGTAACAATTAGCTATTTTAAGATTTCTAGCAACTGATTTTTAGTAGAATGAAATGTAATGCTAAATTATAATAGCAAAAATGACTCAGAAAACTTTCTCGGCTCACAAACTTTTTAGAAGTGCCCAAGGTAGTTTTTTAACATTGTCACAAGTCCCTTAATATCTTTATCTAAAATAGAAAAAATCTTACATTTTATAGGCAACACTTTTAGAAATACTCATATGGTACACATGTAATTTTGTCTGGTTTCTTTTCATAAAAAATGAATTTGAAATGCCTTTGTTACAAAGAGACTTAAAATTCTATGCATACCTGGTACTCAATGCTGAATCAAACTGGTTCACCTAAGCATAGTGCTCTCCTGTCTGTGTTTCTGCTGCACTAATTGCCAGGGGCGGGAGAGAAGGAGGAAGAATTAATTCAGTTTAGAAGTGGATGGTAGGTGCAGCAAATAGCAACACAATGTTGATTTTGCATTGCTTATGATTTTGCTCTCCTTTCTTGGCAAAAGACATCACCTTGTGGAAAAAGCTCAGCTCCCAGGGTAAAAAATGACATATATATAATATATATATATAATTTTCAATGCTCTTATTGAGAAGTTTTGATTACCAAATACATCTTTATGGTTTATACTGTAGTGGTGTGTATAAGACATTTAGAACTTTACTTGTGGAAATTGTATATATAGAGAAAAGTTTGCATAGGTCTCAAATCACATGTGAATGGAGAACCACGTATGACTGTACATGAAGTGCAATAAACCAACTGGAAAACGTGCATATGTTTCATCCTCTCAAGCCAACTGCAGCTGAAAGTGCTGCTTATGCTCCCTACCACCGCCCCCCCCCGCCCCAGAAACATCAGAATAATGCACATTTTCCTTTTTAGTTTTTGGTGTTTTTAACACAATTTAAAAGAAAAGATAGTCTGACATTATGGAGCTCTATCACTTAACTGGAAGGTGATTATACTATTTGCCTTGATTTCAGTGATGAAAAGGAAATCAATAAACATTTTTATAGTGTCCTCAACTGGATGTACATACAAAAAACAAGTTACCATTTCTAATTGAGAAACAGGTACAATTTGTAGAGAAAGAAAGGAATGCTGCCAAACCTCGGTCTTGTCAGTCCTATGAAAAGGACTAGTCTCGTCAATTTCTTGAACAAAGCAGAACTGATAAAAAGATTGTTTCCAGTAGTTTAAAACCTGTTCTCTTAAAATTTCATCTTGACACCCAAGTTTTACGACTCCCCTGTACCTGCAGTTTCCCAGTTCTTGTCCGTATGATCTCCAAATTTCTTCTTTCTGATCACAAGACCCTCTTTGGCTTTGGCAGTATTCTTTTCACACACTTCTAAAAGTAGCTGGCAAAGGTAAGATCCAGAGCACGAGATGTGTGTGCTAGCAGCCCACAAAGGGAGTTTGATCTGGCCCATACAGTGTTGCTGTTTTAACTGCCTTCCATCATTTAAAGTGTAAAGATTAGACTTAAAAATACATGTTTTCACAAGGTCTGCACTTCAAAATACCTAGAATGCTGAAGGCTGCATTCTCAGGTGGTAGCCATCAAGCTGAAAATGAGTAATTTTGATGCTCCCTTGAAACCATGCACTCCCCAGTTTGTCATCACCCCCCCCAACGCACACACGCACACACCACACACACTCCTTACTGCCCTTGGTTTCACAACTAACTGTTGATTTCCTTCATCCTATCTTGCTTTAATTTTTACCCTCATCTCCCTGGCTCCTGTGGGTATCTAAGCTTGCCTCACCAGATCCAGAAAATAATTCTGACTTCAAGCATCAAACTAGCTTTTCAAAAGGTATAATTTGTAAAGCAGGTTTTAATGTTTTTTTTCTTTCTGGAAAAGTCGGATGAATATGTTTCTAAATAAGGAATTATTAGTCTATCATTCATGTTATATTAATATTAGGGAGGAATATTTCTATTGAGTGAGTGAAGGGAGTAGATGACATTTGGGTTTCCTTCCTAATGTAAGTTTTCATAATTATCAGCTACCTCTTTAAAGTAACTCTCTGTGGTCTTGTTAGAAGACAGTTAAACTAATGGAACATTTAACAATTATGTTAAAAATACTCCACAGCTAAAAGAAAATATTAGTGATAGTTTGTGATTACACTTTTCCTGAAGATGTATATTAAAATTAGGTTTTTCCAGGTAATGCTATTTTGTGAAGTATATAGAGTGCACACCATCATAAAAGTGCTTATTTGTACCTATGTGCTACACAACAGTTCAGTTTCAGAGAGCATCTCAAAATTAGGATGAAATTGTAACTATTCTGTTTTTTTTTTTTTTAATGTATGCTCCTGTTATGTAACTGGATATTACTTATTCTCTGGTTACTTAACTGGATACTAAGGAAAGTCATGGGAAAGAATGGTTAAGATCAAATACTAAGAGAAGAAAATATTTGCAGTTGAATCCACGAGTATTTTCTTGCAGAACTGTTGGAGTTGATACTAAAAATTTCATGATCATTCATTTACTTAGAACTTCTATCAAGGTTGGGAATGAATAAAATAACATGGTTATGCTTGAAACCTGAATTTTGAAAGCTGCTCTTAATCACAGTGTTTTAAAATTTGTCTTATAAAATTAAAACAGTTAAGTAGTGTAAATGGAAGGTTGCCTTGAATACATTCTAATTAAATGATTTATGTTAATGAGTGTTGCTTTTGCCCATTGTTTTCTCAGTGAGGTAAAAAACACTGAAAAACTGTTCAAAGCTAAAACTTAAGATTTCTAGTTGGTGGGAAAACTTCAAACTTGAAGTTAGTGGGTGGAGTTCGTATGAAGACAGCTACCTAAAACTCTGAAGTCTAAATTGGAATGTTGGAAGAAAACCAAACTCACAAATCGAACCTACAGATGCCCCACCCTAAACCGCTGTTTAAGCATCAGTTTGCCCCCCGGGGTGGGGGGGGGGTGGCGCTGTTAGCAGTAAAGTTGGATTTTAAGTCAAAGGAAAAAATTAAACTGGGAAAGTCCGATTTCACATCTGGAAGTAGTCTGTCATCACTAAATTATCAGTGTCGGTTCTAAAATGAATTAGGTACCTCCCATGGCTCTTGGAGTGCATAATAAAATCAGTATGGCATGGGGACACAGAAGGAAAAAGGAAAAATGTAGTTTTAAGTTTTTGGTACTGCAAAGGCCACTGCATTTTCATTGAATGTGAGTATGTGACAGAGAGATTTTGTACTATTCAAGAAAAATCACTGATGTGGACTCCACCAAGTGCCTGTATACCATTAAACTAATAAATACCAAAAAGTCCTTTTATAGATATCTTGACTCCTTCAAAGAGCCGTTAAACCACATTTTTCCAAACTGCTTCTTACAGGGTACTGAGACAGACTGATTCTCTGTCTCCATCCTTGGCTCCATTCTAGACACTTGCCAGCAAAGAAAAGTTGTTGAATCACAATCAGATAGATTGTATCTGAACTAAAACTAGTAAGAAGTAATTGCCAGGAGGCATAACTTGTTTTGTTTACTGGAATACATGGGTGATATTTTAATCTGTAGAACTCCACATCCAGGCAGATACACAGTCAACTGTAGCCAGCAAGAGTGTGCATTATTACAGGAACTACTGGGAAGCTCATTCTTACCTTACCTCAGTACCCCCTAACTTCAAGGAGCGTGCACTTTCAGGACCCAATCGAACACTGCTAATATAAGGAAAGGAAAAAAACCATGTAAATTTAAATAATTTACAAATCAAAAAATGAAGTTGGTTGCTACATGAACTCCCATTTCTTAAGTGGTGTTTGATTTGTCATCCTACCAGACCCAAAGGCGATAACCTCACTCTGCTGTGAGGTCTGTCTTACCCTTTGGAGCTGCTTGCTCTCTTGAGAGTTGGGTAATAGTGTCACCGTGAGCCATCTCAGCAGGTGGTAAGGAATGCCTTCCGATTTTTATGCCCAGCAGGCTCTCTTGCTTCTTTATGGCCTGCATTACTGCCTGTTTTCCCTTATAGAAACTCTTCCTCGAACTGTGGTAATGACATTAAAATACAGAAATGCCAGGGGACAGTTGGTGGGCTGTATATTAGAAAAGTTTGTTGTGGGACCAAATCATATAACAGTGGCTTTAAAAATCAAATATTAGATCCAAGACACTAGAAAGTATCCCATCAGGAGTCACGTCTGTCTTGCACTCGGTGTTTACTCATATTGATGAATATCAGCTCTGCAGTCAACTTTTTTGGGTGCTGAACTGGATCAGTTGCATGGTGTTAATCTAGATGCTACGATCAGTGTATGATTCAATAAAGTCAGTCACATAAAGTTAACAGAAATAATGCATTTCTCTCTATATCGAAATGCATTAAAACCAAACTTGGGCATAAATTTTGTTATCCAAAGATGGGAAAACCATGTAATAAAACAGATTAATGCTTTAGAGTCAGAAACCAAGAGAAACCCATACATGTTGAATATCCATGTCCTTTCAAAAATGCTCCCCTGGTGACCTGTTTGGGAGATTTTGCTGTTGTTATTCTAGTTACTGATAAGTCTCAAATACGTGGTCTGGGTAGATAGCATTATAAGGAATTTTAATGGAAGACATCTTTCATTGTACAAGGAATTTTTATTTTTTAAAGATTTTATTTAGTTGATAGAGCATGAGGGAGAGCACAAGCAGGGGGAGTGGCAGAGGGAGAGGGAGAAGCAGACTCCCCCCCGCCCCGCCCCCCGCCCCAAGCAGGAGCCCGATGTGGGACTCGATCCCAGGACCCTGAGATCATGACCTGAGCCAAAGGCAGCCGCTTAACCGACTGAGCCACTCAGGTGCCCCATTGCACAGGAATTTTTAGAAACAAAATTTAAATTATGTTTTACTGCCACCCTTAAGTTAAATGCTGATCAAACAAAACAGGTCTAAGAAATTTAAAGGTAAAATATTTATGAGAGACCACAAATGAAAAACCATGGAGATAACTGCGTAATGTGTATGCTGTGTGTTAATTTTTTAATTTATGTTTTAGAGTAGTTATAAGCTTGCTGTCCCCAGTTGCACTGTGGGCTTATGTTGCCAAAAGCATCCGAGTGTCAAAAAGCTAGGTGTATTGCAAACCAAACTGGAAACATAAACTATTCCTTAGGATTTTATGTGCTTTGTCAAAAGGAATATAAAAACTGCATTCATTGTCAAAGATTTCAATTCCACATCACATTATAACACAGCAAGTTAATTTGGAATATGTGCCTTTACAGAGATAAATTAATAATAAGGGGGAGAAAATGGTTTGCGAGGAGGCCTGGCCCCACCCCCAAGCCCCGTGGCTCAGGTCGGTTCCCCAGAACAGGGCCTCCCAGAGTTTCTCTGCCTAAGCCAGTGAATCTAGACAATAGCTAAATGGGTCACTGGGGGCAATTGATGAGGCAGGCGGCTCACGGAGGAGTCATCACCTGAGTGGAGGGCAGTATTTCGGATGCATTTTGTACCAGGGGTGGGGGTCCGGGCAAAGCGAACCAGCTTCTGTGTGGGAAGGTGGCACCAGGAGTGATCGCCCGCTCAAAGGCAAAAGTTCAGAGATTGAATATAACATGATTTGAAAACTAATATTGTTAACTTGCCTACTATGTTTAGAATGAGGCCAATGTCACGTGCTTCACTACTTGAAATTCATAAGAATTTTTGGTAATAGAAAGTGAAGTGAATCTGTTTTTCTGAACAAAACATAAGCTGTTATCTACAGAACCTGACCTTTGGCCTTCCTCGTATCCGGTATATGTGTTCTATTCATAAATCGTTTTTGTCACCTGCTTCTGCGTCAGAGCAGTAGAACATTCTACTAAGAGTTGACCTATGGAGAAATTATTTTACACCACTGTATATGTTCATGAGGAAGTTAGAGAGACCTAAAGACTTAGAAAATTCTCAGTATAATAAAACGAGTTTTATTCTCACCTTGGTTAAGCACGAGCTAGAAATATTTCTAGCACGTGGCTCCCTCCACGAAACAAAAGCACATTAGTGAGACAAACCATACCTATTCTTCCAGACTCGTGCTCTTGGAGGGCTTCCAGCCAACCCAGTCCACAGCTGGTCACTCTTCTAGAGAATCCTGGCAATGCTCTAACGTCCTGCATGCTGACCTCCCCACTGTCATCTCTCCACACCCACTCTGCCCTCATGCTCTAGACTCCAGTGCTACTTGAATGACTGTTAGTCAAATAGATACGCTCTTCCCCCTGCAAGCTTGAAGCACACTACCTGCTATCTCCTCTGAATACCTTGGCTTCCTACTTTTGCTAACTGGACCTTGTTTATTAGCACTTATGTCAGAAAGTCTTCTTTGAACTGCCATATGGGTTCCAAGCATCTCCTGGCTCCCAAAAAGCAGAGTGGGAGTGTTTATGGCACTTTTCACACTCTGCTGTGTCTGTCTCCAGGCCCACCTCCCCAGCACATCATGATGTCCTTGAGATAGGAACCGTGATTCATTCATCTGATATTGTAGCACCTAGCTTCTAACACTTAAAAGATAATTAATAGATGATTGTCCTAAACCGAATGACAGATTTCCGTTTCTAGTAATACGGCAGACTGGATAGTAAAATATTTGTTGCCACTGAAAATAGCAAAATACGTTGCATAAAATATATTGTCAAAATATTTTAATATTAAACAACATTGATAAGAAATCCTCTGGCTAAAATTTAGATGATGGTATGACTCTAGCAGAGTAACTGGAGTTTTGAGACTGGGTCTTGCTAAGGGGTTATTTGCTAAGCCAAGAAACCGAAGCCTCAAATCTGTCACTGTGGGGCACAGAGTACAGGACTTAAGACCTGGGGCCAACCGAAGGTGGGAATTCCGAGACCCTCACTCTATAGAGCTGGACTCCTTAGTACAAGGGTAGCTGAGAAAGGACTTGGCCACACAACACAAAAAGGACCACAAGGAAAAATGCTGCTTGTAGCCTTGAGTCTGACTGGTAGAGAAAGAAATAAGCTGACCCTGAGAAGTATATCCACAATCTGCCTTCACACCAATTTGTTGCCCGGCTTCAAATCTTCTGGATGGATTAAAAAGCCAAATATTTATTTTAAAGGAGTACCTTACTAGCACCTTCTAGGAACAAACACAAATGCATCCTTTCAGGAAAAATCTCCTTTCATCCCAAGCCTCAGACTTGCCACAAACACAATTCCAAGAAAAGCAAATGCATAAGCAAATAAGTAAATAAGGCAGCATGGTGTGTGTATGGGTATAAATACTGACAGAAATCCAGAAGGAATAGTCACAAAGACTGCAAGTACAAGATGTACAGACACACCACACAATCTCTATGTTTAATACATTTAAGGAAATAAAAGACAAGCTTGAAAATACATGTGGAGAACACAAAACCATAAAGAATAACAAAGCACATAAAATAAGAGACAAATAAAATGCCTATTAGTGAAAATATATAATAATTGTAAGTAAAATTTCAATGCACAGATTTGACAAGAGCTTGGATACAACTGAGGAGACAATTAAGAAAGTGTCCAGATGTCGCACGGATAGATAATGTGAATGAGACATTGAAAAATATGAAGGTTGAGCGACTTCCACTAGAGTCAGGGTTCCAGTAGGAAAGAGAGGCGTCAGTAGGCAATGCCAGTAAGTGAAGAGACGGTGGAGGCATTTCCAGAACTCATGAAAAACACCACATGGTAAATTCAATCTCAATGAATAAAAAGAAGTCCTCATCTTGATGAACTAAATATCATATTCAATCAATGAAGATCTATTTCAAGAATAAGTGTGAAAAATATTTTCAGATTAACCAGAAGCAGGAGAGTTTGTCAAAAGGCACATACTAAAGGGGATTCTAAAATATGTATTTCAGTCAGAAGACAAGTGACCCTTAGTGAAATATCTGAACATTTACAATGGAAGTAAAGATCACGAACAGTTGTAAATATATGTGGCAATCTAAATAGACCTCGATCACGTGAAATAATATTTTAGGGTTTACCAAAAGCAAGATCAAGTTAAAATGTCCATCAGTAGTATACACATAAGGAAGTGGTGAGTAGAACCATTCAGATGAAGCTAAGTTATCCCAAGGAACAAGCAGCCCTAAAATAGTGACTGAACAGGAGGAAGCTTTATTTTTCTCTTGTACACCTATCCCCATGCAGGTTGGTATGATAACTCATTGAATCATGAACACTCAAGGACCCAGGGTAATGTTTCTATCTTGACACTTCTTTCCAATTCATAATGGCCGAGGGAAAACAAGAGAATCACTCACTGGTTGTCAAACACATCTGACCTCCTTCATCTCTGGCTGGCACAGCCCACAGCCACATCCACATTCATGGCATGGGGGTGGGGAGGTGGGGAAGGCCAACCTACCATAAGACTAGCAGGAAGAGTAGTGACGGTTTGTGATCAGCTCTAGTGACAAAGTCTTGTGTCTGTGGGGAACAGGATAACAGGATTTCTTTAGAGAAGTTTGTGTTTGTTTCTGCAAAGGTGACAGGACACAATGAGGGAACCACCAATAGAACAGTTACAAAGCATATAAGTCCCATCCTTGAAGAGGGGAAAAACAGGGTGAGAAAAATAATCAGTCCACATAAGATTAAAAAAAAAAGAAAGAGGAAAATAAGAAAAGTTAGGAGAAATAAAAAGCTCAAAGTAAGGTAGTAGGTATAAACAAAGTTATCAGTTATAGTAAATGTAAATGAACTAAAAGCTCCCATTAAAACACAGAAGATTATTATACTGGATTAAAAAAAATCTAGCTGTATGTTGTTTAAAATACAGAAGACAAAGGGCACCCGGGTGGCTCAGTCGGTTAAGCGTCTGACTTTTGATTTTGGCTCAGGTGGTGATCTCAGGGTCGTGAGACTGAGCCCCGTTTGTAGTGCTCCACACTCAGCGGGGAGTCTGGTTGAGATTCTCTCTTTCTCTCCCTCTGCCCCTCCCCCCTCCTCATGTGGACACGCACGCATACACGCTCTCTCTCTCTCTCTCTCTAAGTAAATAAAATCTTTTAAAAAATAAGAAGAAATAGAAAAGACAGAGTTCGAAAGTTAGAAGATGGGGGAAAAAACATACCAGCACAATTCTAAGCAAAAGAAAGCAGGTGTTTCTATATTAATAGACTTAAGACAAAAAGATGTATTAGAGATAATGATAAAGGTTTGTCAAGAATTAATAATTTAAAAATTTGATGCAGACACATAAAATAAAAAAGTTACCAGACCTAGGAGAATTGAGCCAAGCCACATTTAGACTGAGAGATTTTAATGTCATTTTCTCATGAACCAATAAAACAGGTATACAGAAAAGCAAGTGAAGATATGGAAAACAGGTAGAATATTTGAACAATATGATTAAAAATACTGACCCAGTGCATCTACTTAGAACACTGTATCCAACAACTGCTGAATACAAATTATTAGCTGTTTACTGTGTCAAAGGGAGTCTTCAAAAGTATGGAAATGTCCATGTTGTCTTTCCACAGTAAAATTAAACTAGAAATCAATAACAAAAATATAACCAGAAATCTCCTGTGTGTTTGGAAATTAAGACGCACACAACAGAGGCTGCCATGGGTCACATAAGGAATAATGATGACAATCAGAATAATGATAAAGTTGCAATAGAGAACATTATGAACTGAATGACAGGAACAGTACTGTATTTCAGAATGTGTATGATATGACTAAAGCTCAGAATGGAGGGAAACATACAGCCTTGGATGCTGAAGCTACAAATGAAGAAAGGCCAAATGCCTGAGCCTGGTTTTGTAGGGAGGGGGAAGGGGGCAGCCATATTCTTTGTGTTCCTCCTCCTCCTGAAACCATGCAGGGCAACAAGGAAAATGTTTGCAAACACTTCAAGTGTATACATTTCAGTAAAACTGTAAAGTAGAGGAAGTCTGCAAATTCCAAAACATCAGTAAGTTCTGGGGAAGAAACACTAGAAATCACTGTGATCAATCCAGGTGGCCACTATGATCTGGGTGTTCCCAGGAGGCCAGGGAAACTGCACAGATATTCATCCCAGGAGTAAAAGGCTCCCACCTAGATGGAGATTACATGGGCAGGTATGAAAATGGGCAGGTCAAGGCATGAGTCACAGGGGAGGGGGAAGAAAGAGGTATGGAATGGAAACAGAGAACAAAGGTCTCCAGATTAAGGAAATTGCTTGTCATTCCAGCAGCACATGAAGTAGCCCCTTATGTGGGAAGCTAAGGGAAGTGGCCCGTTAGCTGAGCTGAGTACTCCTGTTAAGAGCTTGTCCAGTAAAATCCAGCTCAAACGAATGTGGATCATGAAAGTAAAGCATCTGCATCCGTAGAAAGATACCATGAGAAAAAAGAGAAATTAAGTCTTCGCAGCAGAGGAAAAAAATAATCAACAGCAAAATAGCAAAGAATTCACAAAGCAAAGGATACTTGGTATACAATATTCCAAAATGCATCTTAACAGAAAAATAGCCCTGTAAGGCAACTGAAACTCTGGAAAGACATCATACAAAGTCATTTTTAAAAATTCAGAGATAACTGGAACTCAGGGAAATTTTTGAGAACATTGCAAAATCATTTCATATGGTAAAGTACCCAAGGGAGAACAGGTATCATGGAAACAAGGATAAATGATGGAGCTCATAGAAATGAGAAAAGAAAGTGGGGCAAAATAGATTAACGGGATTAGATAAAAAGGATAGATTCATTACTATCAAAAGAGGTCCAACATTTGTATAACTGCTACATCCCAAGAAAATAGAGCAACAAAATAGAACAGATATTTTAAAAACTCTAACTCCAGAATATTCCTCTAAATTTTCTTTCAGTTGGGTAAAATGACTGCAATGTTATATGGAAGAGATAAATTCCTTGAGAATATTCAAGACAAAGGTGAAGAGTGATGGAGGACTTGACCCACCAGCTAGCAGAATTAGAAAACCATGGTGCTCACATCCCTTTGGGAACTGCTATGGGTCAGTGGAAGGGATGGTGTATCCAGACACAGATCTCACATATGTGCAGATTTAATATATGACAAAGTAGCATTTCAATTCAGAGTCATTTAATAGATGGCAAGGTAGCATTTCAATCCATACCCTGTTCTTGCACAGCCAGCCCTCTATTTGTAAGAAAATATAAATAAATAGAATATATAAGATTCTTATTCTGCACCATAGAAAACCAAATTTGGGTAAATTAAATGCTATACCTAAAAAATAAAAAAGAACAATAAGACACTTCAAGAAAAATAAATGACAATATTCACAATCCAGAGGTGAGAGAAATAGTGTTATCTGGCAACCTTGAAAAAATAAAATAACAATGGGTAGACTCATGTGAATATGTAGAAATTAGAAAGTTTTGTATGGGAAAAGAAAAATGAAGAACACTTAAGAATGAACAAGAACATAGGCATTGCTGGGGTTTAATCTTTATAAAGCAGAGACTTCTTACTAATTTTCAGGAAGGGTGCAAATAACCCAATAAAAAAACGGGCAAGAGATTTAGAGAGGCAATTCACAAAGAAGCAAATCCAAAGGGAAAAATTCTGAGAACATGACCAAATACAAAATAAAGTCTCAGTGAGGTGACAGCCCTGTGTGAGGGCATTTCTCATTTTCAAAGAGTTGGCCATTAAACAAGAAAAAAAAAAAAAAAAAAACCCAAACTGCTGGTGTGGAGATAAGCGCAGAGGCACTTTCATGCATTGCCTGTGGGAATGGGAAAATTCACAATTGTTTTGAAAAACAAATTGGCAATACTTGCTAAAATGAAAACATATAAACCCTTTAATTCTGTGGTTCCATTAATGAGAGTCCATCCCACTGAAATAAAAGGATCGGTTTATGGGAGTACTTGTATGAGGTCACTTACTGCAGCGTTGTTTATAGTAGCAAGACCAAGTGAAGACCCAGAATTTGGGAAGTGATTGAATAATTCTAATACAATCACTTGGAATATCATGCAGATGTTACACAAAGAGTGAGTTAGAATTATAACAGGTGAATTGGAGGGATTTCTTACAAGGTATTGTTAAGTATCAAAAGCAAGATTCAGAAAACACTCTATAACATGATCTCCACTTGATAAACAATAAGCAAGCCCTTCACTATTTATGTCTAGGTATGTGCCTGTCATAAGTAGATGTGAATATGATTATATGAGCGTTGAGAAAAATGTTTAAAGATCTATAATATTATGATGGAAGCCCACTTCTACTCCCCAAAGAGCAGGCGATAGGACTGATGTTGCTCATTGAGCACAACCTTTCTCAATGGCTTCCCTCTAGGGGCAGGGGAAAAAAGGAGGGCTCTACTCCTGTAGAAAAGCTGATTATACAGAGGGAAGGCTGCACCTTTCCACCAGAGCCTGTGATTTTAGTTAAGCTCGAGTCTCCCACCATTAAGTCGAGAGAAGAACATGTGTTGAGCCAGGAAGGGAAGAATACAGAATTGCAACAAGCTTACGAACTACATCTAGGAAAACGTTTTCGGTGGAATTAGCATACGGAAGAGGCTAAAAGTGAACCTACCAGATACGAAGGTTCTGAGGGAATTAGATTGCCAAAAGGAATCATCTCAGCCTGAGATGAGCTGGGTGTGAAGTGACCTGTGAGAACCCGAGCCTACGGCAGACTGGGCGTGCCCAACCTGCGCCGGTGGATGTGAGCTCTGCAGCTGCCGCAAGACCGCTTTCCCATGTGGTGATCATGTGGTGATAATGGACAAGGCTTCCCAGAGGCCGAGCCAGGAGCCGGAGGGAACACTGGTCCAGGGACTTCCTCCCAGAGAGCAGAACTGAGGTCTGAACCAGAAACCTCTTCCTCTGCTGTGGAAGTTGCTTTGCAGTCCCTGTCCAGCATGGCCCATCATGGCCTAGGACAGGTGACAGCCACAGTTTCCCTTTCCTCCTTTTCTGAAGGAGACTTTCTACTGGGCTTATCCTGTGTCTGCTCTAGCATTATCTGTTGGGTGTGTGTGTAGGAGGCTTGATCATTATCTTGTCATTTCCAGAGCATCAGACCCGATGGAGAGAACTGCGCACTGCCCGTGGATTCCTAGGGCACGCTAGCTGAGTGACTTTGGGCTGTCTTCTTGGGGGAGGGTGGTCGGGGCTGCCAACAGCAGACAAGGGGAATGTACACATAACTCGTGGCTGGGACGTGGAGGCCCAGGTGGGGACTGCCTTTTATAGCCTTGCCTTGTTCCCCTGAGCACCCCCAGCAGCTGGGTGTGTTTACTCAACTAGGCTCCCCACATGGCATGTCAGGAATTGATGGTGGACCATTTCCACGGCACGTTCTTAGGCTTCTGCTCTTCCCCTCTTCTGGCTGGCTGGAGTGTCGGGATAAGAGAGACTTTGGCAACCACATCAAGAAGATGTCAGGGCCTCCATCATTGAGTCCCATACACTTAGGTCTTGCTTGAGCCGTCGGGACTTTCTAGATACCACCACTAGCGTAACCCTACAACACACAGAATTTATTGGGGGACGGGTGGTGGGACCTATGAGGGGGTACATTAGTGTTTTATGGTTTCTGTAACAAATTATCACAAACAGTGGCTTAAAGCAATACAAGTTTAATTCTCTTAACGGTGGAAGTCAGAAGTCTAAAATGGATGTGCAGGGCTGCATTCCTTCTGGAGGTTCTAGGGGGCAGTGTGCGTCCTTGCCTTTTCCAGAGGCCACAGCTCACCTACCAGCCTTGGCTTGTGGTCTCCTCCTCCATCTTCAGAACTAGCACTGCAGCACCTTCTCTCCTCTCTGACTTCTGCTTCAGGTCACCGTGAAGGTCCTCCCTCCCCTACAGACTCCACTGATTACATGGGGCCTGCTGGGATGATCCAGGAGAATCACCCCATCTCCAGGTCCTTACTTCAATGACATCTGCAGAGTCCCTCCTGTCATATAAGGGAACATACTCATGAGTTTCAGGGGCTGGGATGTGGGCTCCTTTGCAGAGAGACATCATTCTGTCTACCAAGAAGGTAAAGAGAGGAATGAAAAGGTGGGCAAAAACCAAAACACCAAAAATCTCAAGCTTTGATGTGATTACGCAAAATTATGTGTGTATGTACATAAACAAGCCACTTTAAAAAGAAAACCAGTATTTGAAATAAAATGATAAAGGAGAGAGTACAGCTGGGAAAAAACAGGACAGTTAAGAAGTGGCGAGAGTCATTTTCGAGGAACAATTTAAGCTAGTATATCCATTCGCGCCTCTGGGCAGGCAAAGGTATTTTATAAGAAATCATTTCAGAATTTGATTCTATTTTTCAGTCTGAGTTTCAGTTCCCTTGTTGGGAACAGAAAAGCAAGTGAGGGCATGGATGGGGATTTTCATTTTTAAAATGTTCCCAAGGTGTTCCCTTTCTAGAACAGAAACCTGCTACTCTCCCTTCATTATAAAATCAAATTTTTTTTTTTTTTTTTCCTGAGCTGGTGTTCATTCAGCAGTATCCACCTGACAGCCAAGCTGGGCTTCGTGTAATGCTTGCCCATTGATAGGTGCTGGGAAGAGCCTTATATCTGTGAAAGATATTGAGAGAAAGTAGCACTTAAAATAAAATTCTTAGAGAGAGAATCCCTTGGAGACAAATGAGGTGAAATTAGACATAATACCTATTTTTATCCTCTTGAAATTCAAATTTTCTGGAACCAAGAGCGAGATTACTGTGCGAGCCTTTTTCTTTATTCAATTTCTAAAGAGTTTTAAGAGTAACCATTTCCTTTCCTTCCTTTGATTTTTCTCTCCCATTTGAAACTGAATGCATTTTCACGGAGATCACCAATGAACTGATTCTAGTTGATGAGTGTCACCGGACAAGGATGCGTATGTGATTGCAAGTGACGTTCCTACGGCATTCTGACTGGGCATCAGACCCCTCCACACAGTGCTCCCGTCCATCGCTAGAGCTGACACTCCAGTTGCAAATCTACTTGCCATCCTGCCTTAGAGAGTTGGCTCGCAATGGGATGGGGATCCAGATGACCCAATGGAAGGGAGACAGGAGCACAGCAGTAGATGGAAGAGTTGGGGGAAGAAGGTAAGGAATGGCATGTGGTAGGGAAAATGGACGAATGAATCACAGAGTTATACCTACGTCTGGGGGGAGTCACAAGGTTGAAAGTTCACAACGAAACTCTGGTGTGAGGTTCCTTCCGTGTTATGTAGGTCAAGGCTTCAGGTGTTGGTGAGAGGTCTAATTTTACTCCTTGTTTTCAGATTTGGTTAAGGGCCCCACACAGATTCCTGGTGGGATGGTGTACGGGTATGTGCATGAATGCGTGTGCACCCAAGTGTGCGTGCATGCGTGTGGACTGTACCTGTCCAGTCCTGCTGGCTGCAAAAGAGGTTCCAAGCGCTTATTATCCTGGTGGAGTTGACAGCAGCCCTCACTTTTTCCCAAGCTCTTCTTGGTTTAACTCAGCCAACTTGATGGATTCGATAGAGACTTATAGGAGGAATTCCTGAGATACACGCGGGGCGGCGTGTACACGCCACACACTGGAGGACGGCATTGTGGGCGAAGTGTTGTAGTTGGAGAAGGACTGTAGGCATGGCGTCCAGTCCATGCTCTCCTTCCATGTGGACGTGTACAGTGCTGGACACATTAACTCAACACACACCCAATCCTTTTGTTCTTAAGCCCGCATGTGATGTGGAATAGATTTCTTCACCAACCAATACATTTTCTAGCCTGAATTATAAATCAAAATGTTTTGTGTTCATTGAAATCTGTCTTTCTAGATCTCCTTCCTGTTGGCCCTGGATCTGCTCTTTGGAGCTGAAGCCACTAAGTCTCTCTCTATCCTGCAGAAGCCCTTCAAAGGTCTACATGCTCCCAGATACTTTAGCCATTTTTCTTTGTACATGACAAATGCCATTACAATCACATCTTCAGTTGATGAAAACATTTCCAAACTTCAATCAGTAATTGTGTAATTCGAAACAGCCCTCGGTAGGAGAATGTTAGCACATAACCAACATAAAAAATAACCACTTGGACGATAGGACTTACACAGTTTTTGACTACTAGGCTGTTCCATTTTTGGAAAATAAGGAATGGCAAAAGGATACATAAAAATCAAAGAATGTTGTTAAGGATAACAATTTGCCAGTTGCCGAAAGATGCCAGATTGAAGTTACCAACAGGGCTATGTACGAATCAAGGGTTATCAGGAAGCAATACAATAAGAATGAGAACAAATATGTCACATTATGGGAAAATAGTGTTTGATAGTAATTTTATCCCATACTTAATATCAGCATCTGATAGCATACATAATGTGTGTTTGTACATTTCTTGTTTTCTCTCTTCTTCTGATAAAGAAGTTCATTCCACTCACAAAATTAACTTGAAATAGATTAAAGACTTAAATGTAAGATCTGAAACCACAAAACTCCTAGAAGAAAACATGGGGGAAAAGCTCCTTGTTATGGGTCTCAGCGGTGATTTTTGGGATTTGACACCAAAAGTGTGGAGCAATAAAAGCAAAAATGAACAAGTGGGACTACATCGAACTAAAAAGCTTCTGCAGAGCGAAGGAGACCGTCACCAAAACGAAGAGGCAACCTGCTGAACGGGAGAAAATCTTTGCATATCATGTATCTCAAATCATATATCCAAAAACACATAAGGCACTCCTACAACTCAAGAGCACCCCCCCCGGATAATCCAATTAAGAAATGGGAAAAGGACCTGAACAAAGAAGACATAGAGGTGGCCAATAGGGACACATGGAAAAGTGCTCAGCATCACTAATAACCCGGGAAATGCAACTCAAAATCACAGTGAGATATCACCTAACACCTCTTAGGGTGGTTATCATCAAAAAGATGAGATAACAAGTGTGGGCGCGGATGTGGAGAATCAGAACTCCTGCGCGCTGTCGGTGGGAATGCAAACTGGCGCCGCCAGTTTGGAAAACAGTATGGAGGCTCCTCAGAAAATTAAAATAAAGTTACCAAAGCATATCTGAAGGAAATGAAGTCATTATCTGCACCTGCCATGTTCACTGCAGTATTACTCACAACAGCCAAGACATGGAAATAACTTAAGTGTCCCTTGACAAATGAGTGGTTAAAGAAGATATGGTGTATAATATATATATACAACGGAATATTATGCAGCCACAAGAAAGAAGGAAGCCCTGCCATCTGTGACAACATGGATGGACCTTGAGGGCATTATGCCAAGTGAAATAAGTCAGACAGAGAAATACGAATCCTGTATGTTCTCACTTATATGTGAAATGTTAAAAAACAAAATCAAAAACCGGAGGTCACAGAAACAGAGTAGCTTGGTGGTTGCTGGGGCAGGCAGGGGTGGGGTGGGATGGGAGAAGTGGGTGAAGGTGGGAAAGGGCACACACTACTGGTTATGAAAGGAATGCATTCTGGGGGTCCAATTGCAGTGAGGTGTGTAGAGTTAATAGTACTATATTGTATACTTGGAAGCTGCTAAAAGAGTAGATCTTAAAACTTCTCACAACACACGTAAAATGGTAACTACGTGAGGTGATGGACGTGTTAATTCGCCTTATTGTGGTAATCACGTAACAATACTTACGTATATCAAATCATCACATGATCTTTCTTAAACAGACACGATGTTATATGTCAATTATATCTCACTAAAGCCAGGGAGAAAAGAAGATTATATGAACATTAGCAATGCTGCTAACAGCATTGAATCTGAACTTGGAAGTTCAGATTTACTTTCAAGTGCTCTTAATTAGACTCATTGAAGTAAGGATAAAGGTAAGAAAGTTAGCATCACGCTATTTAAAAAACTAGGGAATTAGAAAAATAGGAAGAATTAAAAAGGTTAGCAATTTTACAAAGCATTATGTATGCATCCTTTTTACTATTATTCCAAAGGTGGCAATTACTACATTCAAACCTCGTAGGTGGGGCTTTCACTTGGTTTGGAACCTACAACATTTCTCACACTTGAAGTGGGAAATTGTCATGTTTAAAGTTAAATAAAAAAGATTTGGTTGGTGCATTAAGGAGGAAGACTTTCATCAGTGAAGAGCAAAAAAGAATCACTTTTTGCTAAAAATATTTTGTAAATGATTCATAGCACATATTTAGAGACAGGGAGAAAATAATTACTAGAAAGGAGCTTCCTTACGTTACTTTCAAACCTTCCGCCCATAATACTCTGGAGAGTGCCAGTGTTCTTCTGCTGTTCTAGTTGTTGAGGGTGGGGCTGAACAGGACCTAGTCTCTGCTTTTGAGAAACTCCAAGGATAGAGGGGAAGAATCCTCAACCAAGGTGGTAAGTGCAAAGGGAGAGGTATGTCCAGGATAAGACGGGAGGAAGACAGGGGGGCCGGGAGTGGAGGGGCCTGAAGGCGACCGGAAGGCCCTCGAATTGTTGGTGCTATTGCCGTTTGGCTTTTAGTTTTTCAAATTGCATGTTAACAGTGCCATGGTCAAATATCACCATCACTTAGGCCAGGCCGAGGTAGAGTAATAGGTTGAGGCTATACTTGGAATACAGATGCTGAAATTGCATGAACATCCCCCAGTAGGGGGATACCAAGACTCCTAGAACCTGCTCCAGGAGGGCAGTGTTGGGTCTGAAGACCGGTGCATCTTCTCTGCGGTCTTGCCCACGCAGCTTCGCTCCGTACTGGCTTCTCCCAGGGTCTGTTCAAGTCCTCTCTTGAGGACTTGACAACAAGCCAGATGTGGTTTCCGCTAGCTGCAGCACGTTCTTGACTCCTGTGGCCCAGTCTCTCCTTCATCACCTCTCCACCCCATTTCCACTGTGGGCTGTCTGGCTCTGCCTCTCCTTATTCATATGTTCCTGTCTGAGCATCTGCTTGGCACAGCTTGCCCCCGTTAGAATAGAGCTTTGTGTTTGCTGGCTACATCTCAGGCTACCAGTGAGCCTAAGGATTAACTGCTCTTGGCCTATGTGAAGAGCCCACCCTTGGTTGAGTCATCAGAGGTTGGAGGAATGGGCTTATGGGGTACGAAGCGTGGCCATCCAATTAGGAGGGGCGATGGGGATGGCTGGTGCCACGTAGTTCTGGCCGGGGAAGTGTGACTGGTCAGAAGCAACGCGGAAGATCAAAGACCTCCATGAATTTTCCTCAAGCCTGCAGTGTCCAAGGAGTTTATATTCCCTCTCCAGGACGGGTCCTCTCTGACCCTGAAATGAAGATCTTTTGAGGCTGTCTTCTGTGAGCACATTAGCGACTTTGTTTCAGAGCCTGACTTCGCTTTGCCTACCGGGGCTGCTCTTGCTCACCTATCTGTTGTCGGTAGCTCAGGACTCGGGCACACAGGAGCACCGCTGCTCTCCTGGTGAACCCCAGCCGGTGTGGCGGGGGGTCAGATGCGTGCTCCATGAGCATTTGCTCCGCACCTTGCTCTCCCAGCTCGGACTCTTTCTCCGAAAAGTAGAGACAGATAAATCCAACACTTAGGCATTCCCCTCGGTAAGGTACTGTTATCTATCCATGAGCCTTTCAAAATGTGACTTGCTCAAGAAGGCTTTGGAGCTAAATTATCATTTATGTTTGTCACTGGGGTTGCAAATGTGTAATGAGATTCCAGAGTTAATGTTTTGTACAAAGCACTTAGGAGAGCCGGAATGAAATTGGTTCAGAATTCTGATGTGGTGTTTTAATTAAAGATAGTTTCTAATCAAGGGGCAAAGGCTGTTTAGAAAACCCACTGGTGCAGCGAGGGGCAGGCAGCCTGTGTGGAGCTCCTGTTGGCAAGAGAGGGAATGCAGATACGCCCTTAAGACATGGGAGGGAGACGTTCTGCCTGAAGGTGCTGCTGACACTTGGACCCCAGACATGTGGTTGTACCCGGCCTTGGCATCCATGGCGCTAGAGTTCTAGAGAATGCTAGTTGGTCAGCACGGGACAGCAACCCCGGGTGAGTCACCCCCGGCCAGAACAGAGGTGCTGGGAGCCTCTCTGCTTCTGCACCAGGTCAGCTGGGCAGCCCCCTTCTCAATATTGCCTTGTCCAAAATGGAAGGAGCCGGAACAAGAGCAAGGATCTTCCCAGGCATCGTTCTCTTCATCCCCTTGGCTCTTGTGTCCTTCAGGATCCTTGCTCTGGAAAAGCTGTCCTGTGGTCTTAGAGGCTCTTGACCGAGACTAGCATAGAAAATAATAACAAGATGCTAATGCAGGGATCTGATGGAAAGGCCATGATTTGGGGCTTTTGATAAGTAAGACCCATTCGTTTGCTTGTCTTATGCTGAATGTTTTCCTATTTCATTTTCCTATGTCATTTCAGTTAGTCATACAGAGAACGGGAAGTGTCTGAGTTCTCATCCTGTTTATTAACCTCTTCCAATTCATGGACGCGAGGGGTCTCCTCTGAGTCTCAGTGGGAGGTGATTTCTAAGGACCTTGGGGCTGCCCCTTCACTCTGCTACTACTCTTCCCTCCTTTCCTGGAGGAGCACCAGATTAAAATTGTTTGTGAAACAACTAAATCTTCGATGTGTTTGGTTCAGAACTATATGTGAATAGGCAAAGTCTCCCAATCATACTTGGAGGTGGTGTGGTGAATGTGGCAGGGAGGGTGGCTGGGACTTGGGAAGTGGGGTCTAGCCTGGTTTCTGTCCACATTCTGCTTATTTCTAACTGCACTCCCTGCTTGCACTCTTATGGACATAATCTAGTCCCATACAGCAGCTAGAAGGATCTTAAAAAAAAAAAAAAAGACCAGGTAAATCTCTTCCTTTCAACCTACTACTGGCTTCTTATAACACCTAGAATAATAAGCACAAGGTTAGGCCTTTCCTAACCTCCCTGCCCACCTGGGAGCCTACCTGTACCCGCCTGGGACCCCAACTGGAGCCCCACTTAGACCCCACCTGGGTCCCCACTGGAGCCCCCTGGGACCACTTCCCACCTTGCTCACTGGGCTCTACACCCCTTGGTCCCACCGTGACTCCAAGGATGCCATTGCTGACTCCCACTTGGAGACCTTCACCGCTGAGGGCCTTGGCCCGGAATTTTCTCACACACACTCTGGTGGCTCCCACCTTGCCGAAGTCACATCTGCTGTCTCCTTCCTGGTGTCTGAAGTAGCCTTTACAGTGAACCCTGACTCATTATTCAGTTTTATCTGAGCACTTACTTCTACTTGAAATGATCTCATTACCAATTTGCTAGTTCTTTCCCTGCTTCCTCTAGACTATCAGCATCATGGGAGCAGAGACCTTGCTTGGCTGCGTCACTGTGCCCTCAGGTTCAAGATCTCTGGGTGGGCGGGATGGGTTCACATGCCCTCCGCAAATGGCTGGAACCGGGCAATGGGCAGCTTTAATCTCCTCTCCCCTCCCCCTCCCTCCTCCCCCACCCTCTCCCCTCCCCAGTGCAGGGAGGGCAATGGTTATCGGGGTGGGGGCGGCAGCTGAAATCCTGGATGGGTCATACTGGGCAAGGCTCTGCCTGATTCCTTCATCTTCACCCCATTTCCACCCCATAATAGCTCTAATTTTTTCTGGCTTCTAAAATTCTTTTGTTCTAGGACATGTTCCTGTGTGGGTAATGTCTGTGTTTCACTAAAGGGCAAATTCCCCTGGGAAAGGACACACACACACACACACACACACACACACACACGCACGCACACACACACTTTGATCCTTATGGCTCATTCTATCTTTCATGGGAACCAGTGGCTCTCATCTTTCCTGTGAGCAGAGCTTAGAAGTGGAGGCTGGAGGAGGTTGAGGCAGGGGGTGCTGTGCAGAGGGGAGGCCGGGGCCAAGCCTGGCTCCGCTACGCATCTGCAGAGCTGTCCACAGCTGCGCACATCCGGCCCCCTTCCTGTGCGTGTCTGCGTTGCGTGTCCACATTCTGAACATTCCACTTTGAAGCGTCACTCATAGGATAACATCACTTTGAAACTGTATCTTACATTTTAATGTGTTGATTTACCCCATCTTGTCATTTTGTCTCCTTTGTATTGTTTTAATATAAAAAGCCAGATGATTTTTCCATTTTCATGGACGATAGTCACTGAGATTATTTAGCTGCAGAGGTTAATAACAGTCTGTCATCCAGAAAACTAGTTTGCATTTCCCTTGGGGAAGAGATTTCAATAATTAAATATAATCAATAGTGGAATTTTCATTCTAGCAAGTATCCAGATCTGAGGAAGACGCTGTCAATTTGCACTTTAGCACCAGAGCTATCTAGTCCATTAATGGCTCTTATTTTAACAAACTTAATCATCTTTATAGGTTTCTCTGATTCCATCTCCTCTCCCTCTTTTATTGCTTTGCTCATATAAATGCTTCCGTAATTTAGTAAATATGAGGCGGGAGAGAGATGTATTTCTCTTACCTGATATTAACATTAGGTCAGCCCCTCTGGTGACCTCTTGATCATTCAGATAGTGTGTGGGCTACACGTATTTTTTTTTTAAGCTCATCTGATCGAGGGGAAAAAGGGTAAATTCTAGGGTCTTATTTTCTGGACCCAGAGGAACTGTTTCGTTTGTGCCTAGCGAGGCCCTCACTTCCTTCTCTTCCTTTGCTTCTCCGATGAAGGCAGAACAGGAGGGTCTTGGTGGGGAAGGTGTCAGCAGACTCCTTTGGGCTGAACCCGGCCTGCGGTGTAGCCGGATACAAATGGGCCCCAGAGCTACCGTCCTCGTGTTTATTCCGAGGAGGACGCGGCATAGCTCCCCCAGGACTGTGAGCACGCCCACGCCTCAGCTTCCCGCAACCTCCCCCGGCTCCATGGCCCTTGCGCAGGCACAGGCCTCTGCTCCGCTCCCTGGGGACATAGCCTTTTTCCCTCAAGGGGTGACCCCCCTGAGTGGGACAGGAGTTACAGGTAGGGGAGCAGGAGCAGGGTCCCACGGTGACCGATGGCCCAGGACACGTGACCGCATGCCTCCTGATGCGGAAGGAAGGAGGACGGAGTCCCTCCCTTCGTCACTCCCTCAGTGTCCGTCACAGGGGACACATTTACGAGGTGCAGCAGGAGGCCGAGGGCTGTGCCCTGAGGACTGCTGGGGGCCCATGGTGGAGGGTTGCTGTGGCTGGGGAGTCTCTGAGGCCAGGCTTGCCAGGACCGTTCATCCGGATGAGGCTTGTACAGGGCTGGTGTCACAGAATGTTCCACAGCCCCGTGTGCAGCGATGACCTCTTTGTCCTGCTGGAGCAGCCAGCCGGGCACTGAATTTCAGGGCCAAGGACTATGCAGCTCGTCTCTGGGACGCTGCCTGGCAACCCAGCCTTTCTGGGTCTGATCTGCATTTGAGAAAGTCACAAGGAGAGGATGCAGCTGGGTGTGAAACTATGTAAATAGTTTCTTGTTGTTTCTACTTATAACCAAAGCAAAAACTACTTTTGCTTATAGCTTCTGACTTCAGGTTTGTAAATTGCACACATACATGTAATGGATGAAATTTACTGAGATTAAATCAGTTTCTAAGAAGCATGTGCACTCCTTACCTCTCACACCTGCACCTTCAGATTCTGCAAAGAGCCTGCAGTACAGGTGTAGGTGGACTACAGGTGCAGGTGGACCACAGGTGCAGGCAGACCACAGGTGCAGGCAGACCACAGGTGTAGGTGGGCTACAGGTGCAGGCGGACCACAGGTGCAGGCGGACCACAGGTGCAGGCGGATCACAGGTGCAGGC
>NW_027397068.1:75630210-75660202 GCF_003265705.2 Callorhinus ursinus
CCACAGGTGCAGGCGGATCACAGGTGCAGGCGGACCACAGGTGCAGGTGGATCACAGGTGCAGGCGGACCACAGGTGCAGGTAGACCGCAGGTGCAGGAGACCACAGGTACATGTGGACTCACGTTGGAGCCCTGAAGCTCCCACCCCTGCCTTCCAGGGTGTTCCCCTGGGGGAAGGCAGACGAGCTGGGTGGTGGCTTTTCCTGCTGCATTTCATGCACTTTGCTTTGACAATCTTTAATAAATAGAATGCGATGCAAAAATGAAAACACAGAAACAAGCCTGTCTGCAAACCTTGCTGCCGCTCCTGGCTTGCTCTGCCTGAGCGTTGGTAATTCGCAGGACCCGGTCCAGGAAGCACCTGGCCGTGGGCTTTGTGAAGCCCAGTGCTCCTCTGCCTGGCACCCCACCCCCCACCCCCCCTTCTCCGCAGGCCATTTCCAGGGAGGTTGTGGGGTTGGAAGTGACCAGAGGGTGAAAGGAAGAGGCACTTCCACAGAAACTAAGAGGAAGAACACAATATGAAGGTGTTTCTCTTCTGTTTATAGATTAGTGGGGTGGGGGACAGTGCCGACTCCAGGACGCCATGCCCGCGGCCCGGCGCCGCCCCCCCCCCCCCGGGAGCGCGCACAGGACACCTGCTCAGCGCCTCGCCTCTGTGGCTGCCGGTGCCAGAGCCCAGGGAGGGCGTCTTGTGCGCGGGGCCTGTCGCTCGGGGCACGAGGACTTCATAGATTTTGTCCATAAAATCTGCCCAAGTTAAGGGGCAGGGAAAGAGCAAGAGAAAAGGAATCTCACACACGGATTCAAATGAATTAATGGAAAATGTTGTGTGTCTTCACTTGGGAAAAAAGGTGTGTGAATTGGAACGAGACTTTTAACTTTGAAGTTGGGGGATGAACACATCCAGAGGTAGATCCGTCCGGAGGGTACTGGTTGTGAGCGGCTCCTCTCCAAGCCCACTAGGGAGAGGGTTAAATGTGAGCAGGCTCCAGGCTTTATGCCTCACTTCCTCCAGACTGGTGGCGGCTGTGTGAGAACAATAATCATGATCATGATAATAAATAGAGTATTATTTCGCCACAACAGCTATAACAAACACTGTCAAGACAGACTAAGCGTTTCTCCCCCGGTACAAGGAGCCGAGCCCCGACCACGCGTCAAGCGCAGAGCGGCTCCCGCATTGGCGGCTCGCAGCGGCTGCGTCGGAGCCACCTGCGGGCACGGGAAGCGCAGTCTGCGGGCTATGTCCGGGGTCCCCGAGCCTGGGGGCGGGCCTGGGGGCGGAAGACCTGCGTTTCTGCACCGCCCAGGGTCAGGCGGGTGTTGCTGACTCAGGACGACACTTGGAGAACCACTGGTCTCCAGGAGCTAGTTTAATCCTAACGACGCTTTCAGCCTTCTCATCCGCACTTCACCTTCGAGAAGGAGCAGGTGCAGAGGGTCCGACTTGTCAATGTTCCAGACAGAGTGGGTCCCCTCTGAAGCCGGTGACGAAAACCACGGTGGGGATACCACGCGAACACCACAACTGCCCAGAAACGGGGGCAGGCATCGCAGGGTACCACCTCCGAGCCCCAAACATGTCCGGGGCCAGAGGCCAGGGAAAGCCAGCCGTTGGCCTTGGCCTTTGGAAACTGCCTTGGTGTTTCCCACACGTATGTGTCCGTCCTCAGGCTGGGCATGCCCCGGCACTCAGAGATGATAACGGACCTGCACTCTGCTTTATGACCTGGTCATAAACACCGGTCCTTCTGCCAAAACTTGTTTCAGGGGCACTGCTGTTTTTTGGGGCACCAGGGCTGGGAGAATCATACTCTCGGCTGAGAGACAAGAAAGGCACCAGATTTTATCTCTACTCTGTTTTTTGTCCCTAAAAGCAAATATCTACCTCCCTATCCTCACACGAAGTAATTTTTAAAGGCACAATAGTTAACCATCCCTCATGGATTTACACGTTCTTTTTCAGATGTGTAGTTTTGATTCTGTGTCACATTTTAATTAAAAAAAAAAAACCTTGACTCTTAACATCAGTCTTCAAACACCTGGAAAGGCACGCAAACTTTAAAAGCCAGTAAACTGGGGCACCCAGGGGGCTCAGTCGCTGAAGCATCTGCCTCAGGCTCAGGTCATGAATCCAGCCAGGGTCGTGGGATCGAGCCCCACGTGGGTCTCCCTGCTCAGCGGGGAACCTGCTTCTCCCTCTCCCTCTGCCGCTCCCCCTGTTCATGCTCGCTCTCTCTCTCTGTCAAATAAATAAATAAAATCTTTATAAAAGTAAATAAATAAAAGCCCATAAACTGAGCAGGCCCGTTGTAAGGTGAATCCTCTAGAGCTTGTCAGAGTCCCAAGAGCATCCTTCATCAATTATAAATCTGTACTGGGTGTTTACCAGGGGCTCTTGTTTATCATGAAACATTTATTTCCAGGCTCCGAATCTGCTCTCCAGACAGATGACAATCTCTCCTGTTTCTAGGAGGGATAAGATAACCCAGGTGACAGCGCCCAGATTTTCCATCTGGCCCACCTCAGAAGCAAAGGCATTCTTTCGGCTGGGGCAATTTTCTGATTGGCAAAAGAGGCATCGAGATGAATTGCTTCATCGGTTACAGCCGTAATGCAGAGGTGTAAGGAGGTTCCCCCAACACCGCTGCCCCCGGAGCTCACGTTCACCCCACATGCTCAGGGGCCAGGCTGGGCAGCAGAAGGACAGCGCTGCTGGGCTCCTGCTTTCTCACGGTGGATCAGTAGAGCCCAAGAGGCAAGCCAGACCGACCATGCCAGGAAGGCTCCCAAAGGGCTGAGCCCACCGCCAAGGGCCAGGACACTCCTCTGTCCCCCAGTGGAAGGAGGAGAGGACAGAAGGCTTGCAGGACAGTGGCCCATGCCATCGATCTTACTGTGTCTTGTGGTTCCCTTAAAAAACAAACAAACAAAAAAACCAAGAAAACAAAAAAAAAAAACCTCAGTTTAACGAGAAATAAACTGAACTAATCATTGTATAGTTTTAATTTTCTCAATCGGGGTTTTCTTACTGCAGAAATGTAGGTCTAGCAACATGAGGTTGCTGCATGTTGACAATTTCAGTATATTTCCATAATTTAATATATTTCCATTAGATTCACTTAGTAGTTAGCAAATTCACTGAAAGGACAGCCCATGTCTCTTCATCTATTTTCGTTTTACTGTAATTAGGAAACATAGGTTTGGGCTACAGGATTCCCAAGCTGAGAATTGTTTCTGGCAAAAATATCTATGATATTATTAAAAAGAAAAAAAAATCATACCATCTCTTGAAAGGAGCTAGATGAAACCATTGTGTTGGACTTTTTAAGATTTTATTCATTTATTTGACAGAGAGAGAGAGAGAGAGAGAACATAAGGAAGGGGAACAGCAGAGGGAGAAGAAGAAGCAGACTCCCCCCTAAGCAGGGAGCCTGATGTGGGGCTTGATCCCAAGCTCCTAGGATCATGACCTGAGCTGAAAGCAGATTCTTAACTAACTGAGCCCCCCAGGTGCCCCCAGAGGCCATTACTTTTCTCTGTCCCAAGTGCAGGGCATTAGGCCAGGGCCTCGGAGGGGATCGTCTCTGACTGCTTAGCTACTCCTTCAACTTCAGTGACCCTGAGCCCAGACACCAGGAGAAAAGTGTGTGGAGTATCTTCTGGGTCTAGGGCGGCTCTGAGAAGTCTGGACCTCTCCTGTGTGGTGCCTGTTCCGAGAGCCACGAGGACAATGGCTCTTCCCTTTCTTTCAGTGTCATGGGCCCCTCTGAGAGTTTGAGAGAAGGTGTGGATTTCCTCTCCAGAAAAATACACATATGCAAATATACCAACATTTTAATAGTTAACATCTTTACTATTCCTTGGAAATGCAACCCTTGAATCCCATATTCTGTTCTAGAATTTTAGCTCCAAATTGATGTAGACACTAAGATTTTTTTAAACTACATATCATTTTAAGCCCCTATTTAATTAGATCGGCCAACATGGTCTATTGATTTCTGAAAGAAAGGGGCTTATTTTTTCTTCTTGAAGTATATTCTTAAAGTGTATAAAGATTTCTTTGTGGTAATTTGTATCCGTCCACACATGCAAAGATCTTCATTTTACCTGCATTCTTGAATAATAAGCTAGGTGGACCAGCATGCTCAGGTCACAGGTATCCCTCCCTGGCCAAGCAGATATTTGAGGGTATTATTCCACTGTCTTCTGGCTGTGCAGCCGTCCGTGTGTCTGGTCGGTTCCAATGTGGGTTTCTGTCATCAGCTGAATGTCCATGCGCTCGGTAACTTCTGTTCGAGAGCTTGTGTTTTGCAGAATTTCCTCCTGTATGCACCTCTTCCAGGTTTCTCTTTGGGCTGTGTTGTGGTTTTTGAATCGTGTATTGGTCAAGGTTCTCCAAAGAAATGGAGGCCAATAGATTTATTATTAGGAATTGAATCATGCAATTTTGCAGGCCAAGTCCTAGGTCCTGCTATCAGCATGCTGGAGGCCAAGGGGAGCTGGCAGCCCCGTGTGAGGGCCTGGGGGCCTGAAAGCCGGAAAGCCGACCGTATGGACTCCGGTCTGCAGCCCAGGGACGGAGCCAGGGGCACTGATGGTGTAAATCACAGTCCAAGGCAGGAGAAAACTGATGCCCCAGGTTAGCAGTGGGGGGAGAGGGGGACAAAGAAAGGGGGAGTAAGAGAGAGACAGGGAGGGGGGAGGGGGAGAAGGAGAGTTCGCCGTTCCTTCTATTTATTCCATTCGGGGCCCTCTACAGAGTGGATGAGGCACCCTCACACTGGGGAGGGCATCCACTTGACTCAGACTGCTGATTCCAATACTAATGTCACCCAGAGACACCCTCACAGACACATCCAGACGAATATCTGACCAAGTGTGTGGGCCCCGAGGCCTCGTCAAGGTGACGCGCAAAATTAACCATCACAGGTTGGTGGAGCTGTTTGTTGTAGCTGCTCTCAGGGGTTGGGGCCGGCTTGGCACTGCCTCAGTTTGCAGCCACTGTGGCCTTGAGCTCGACTGACCCTTTGTTTGGGCTCACGGACAGGTTCCTTTGCTTTGGAGGGTGATGCACATTTTAAATACATGTGTGTTGTGCATCCGTACATGTACACTCCTGTACACGTGTGGTTGTGTGTATGTGCACATCGGTCCCTGGCTTCAGTGGGTTTGGAGAGCGGCAGAGAAAAGGAGTTTTGGGGTATGCTTCCATCGTGATCTCCACCCGGCAACCCCGTGTCAAGGGACAGTGAGCAGGGACCAGTCAGGATATGTGACAGGCTGCTGTGGACCTTCCGGGGTCCTTAGCACGCTGCCCTGCCGGGGAGGGGAGGTGAGGAATTCCAATTCAGACCCGCAGCCGGGTACCTGTTGCCACTGCCCCTGCGCCTGCCCTGCCTGCTGGTGTCCCGAGCAGAGCCGCATCTATGATTCCTCCTCCCGTGGCCCATCCCTGTATCCTCAGCTCTATTATTCTCAGTTAGACCCACAAAATTACTGCCTTTGGTCTAAGCTACTTGAGCCTCTTTAACTCAGTCTAGTTGCAAGAACAAAAAACAGTGGAATTGAAGTTTCTAAACATTTTGATTTTTCTGGAACCACGACGTCTGCATGGGAAATAAACAGTATCTCGGGAACAATCACAGCTCACTGATAGGAGGCAGCAGATTTCATGGCCTTGCCTTTCTGACTCTGTGTTTAGGATGGCTGCTTCTTTACACAGTGATTTTGCAATGCCAGAAGAAGAAAAAATAGGAAGTTAAAAAGGCAACGGCTGCCAACAGTGTTTTCTGATGGCCTTCTGAGATGCACCCGTAAAAATGGCTGATTCTGTAGCCTGTCCTCCAGAAGGATGTGGCTTCACACATGGACCCAACGTCCTGACTGGCTGACGACACTTTCCTTTCACGAGACTTTGTCTATCATGTTAGATGTTAGATGGAAGCCATGGGTGGGCAGTTAGTGAGAGAGTTTCAGGAGTAATGCCCATTGGTGTTCACCCAGAACTCCCAAATAAATTTACATTCTATAAAAAAAGAGATCAGGCCATCTGGGTGGCTCAGTCGGTTAGGCGTCTGCTTTCGGCTCAGGTGATGGTTTTAGGGTCCTAGGATCGAGCCCCACATCGGGCTCCATGTTCAGTAGGGAGTCTGCTTGTCCCTCTGCCCCTTGCCCCACTCATGCTCTCTCTTTCTCTCAAATAAATAAATAAAATCTTTAAAAGAAAAAGAGGTTTTCAAAATTCCATGATTTTGCCATTCATAATAGCAATGACATCATAAAACTCATTAGAATCAGTTAATGATAAATATGAGGTATAAATACAACTAAAATACTATTTATGAAGGGCCACAACACATCGCTAGAATAAACCAAAAAAAGTACGCATATATTTTGCTGTATGACAACACACTATTGTAAAAGGTGCCCATTTACCTCAAAGTAGTTTCTAAATTTAGTGCAATTTTTAATGACAATGGATTCTTTGGCACCTTGACAAAATGATTTCAAAATGGTTCCAAGAGAGAAAAATATCCAAATAAATTTTGAAAAAGAACAGTAACAATGAGGTATTTCTTTTAAAAATAGTTGCTAAAATAAATTGTAAAATGACTATAATCAAAATGGTATGGCACTAGATCACATACAGGGATCTGTAAAACAGAACATTTAAATACTATCAGCATAAAAAAAATTTAACACTTTGAAAACAAATGATCCAATCAAGAAATGGGCAGAAGACATGAACAGACATTTTTCCAAAGAAGACATCCAAATGGCCAACAGACACATGAAAAAGTGCTCAACATCGCTCGGCATCAGGGAAATCCAAATCAACACCCCAGTGAGATACCACCTCACACCAGTCAGAATGGCTAAAATTAATAAGTCAGGAAATGACAGAGGTTGGCAGGGATGCGGAGAAAGGGGAACCCTCCTACACTGTTGGTGGGAATGCAAGCTGGTGCAGCCACTCTGGAAAACAGTATGGAGGTTCCTCAAACAGTTGAAAATAGAGCTACCGTATGATCCAGCAATTGCACTACTGGGTGTTTACCTCGAAGATACAAATGTAGGTATGTGCACCCTGATGTTTATAGCAGCAATGTCCACAATAGCCAAACTGTGGAAAGAGCCAAGATGTCCATCGACAGATGAATGGATAAAGAAGATGTGGTATATATACACAATGGAATATTATGCAGCCATCAAAAGGAATGAAATCTTGCCATTTGCAGTGACGTGGATGGAACTGGAGGGTGTTATGCTGAGTGAAATAAGTCAATCAGAGAAAGACATGTATCACATGACCTCACTGATATGAGGAATTCTTAATCTCAGGAAACAAACTGAGGGTTGCTGGAGTGGTGGGGGGTGGGAGGGATGGGGTGGCTGGGTGATAGACATTAGGGAGGGTATGTGCTATGGCGAGCGCTGTGAATTGTGCAAGACTGTTGAATCACAGATCTGTACCTCTGAAACAAATAATGCAGTATATGTTAAGAAAAAAGAAAAAGAAGATAGCAGGAGGAGAAGAATGAAGGGGAGTAAGTCGGAGGGGGAGACGAACCATGAGAGACGATGGACTCTGAGAAACAAACTGAGGGTTCTAGAGGGGAGGAGGGTAGGGGGATGGGTTAGCTTGGTGATGGGTATTAAAGAGGGCACGTTCTGCGTGGAGCACTGGGTGTTATACACAAACAATGAGTCATGGAACACTACATCAAGAACTAATGATGTAATGTATGGTGATTAACATAACAATAAAAAATTAAAAAAAATAAAAACAAAAACAAACGAAAATCCCAAAACTGGCAAAAAAAAAAATTTAACACTTTGAATAGCTGAACACTACATCAAAAACTAATGATGTACTATATGTTGGTTAACTGAACATAAAAAAAAAAGGCTAAAAATCAAAGGCAAAAAAAAGAATTTAACACTTTAAAACATTGGGATACATACTTGCCTTTCAGATCATTTAACATGTCAGACCAATTGGGGAACATACTCAGTAAACACCCTGGCAGCTTTGTTAACTGTTGGAAAAAATCATATCAAATGCCTAATTCACAGCATGCAGACCACACCCTATAATAAAGTCCATGGGGTCAAAACAGTTCAACATTAAAAAGAAAACATAAATTTAAGAAAAAAAGTGGGTAAATATCTATCCGAATCTGGAGTGGGAGGAAGAAGGACTTTCTAATCACTGGGGAGTTATAGGTTTGACTGTATGTTGATAAAACCATCAAAAATGAAAGTAAGTAAAATAAAATGAAATGACAAATTGGGTAAGCCGATAACAACTTAATTCCTTAGTATATAAAGCTTCTAACATCAATTTTACAATGATGACAAATACGAGCAGAAAAATGGCAGGACAACACCAAATTCATGAAACAAAAAACGTAAATGGTCTACAGATCTTAAACATTTAGAGACCCTGGCTTTTAAAAAAAATTAAATTAAAACATCAACATGAATTTTTCCCATGAAACTAACAACAATTGCAGCATGTCAATAGCCCGTGCTGATGAGGGTGAAGGAACTAGACAAGCTCATGTTCGATGGAAACTCAAGAGTCATCTTTCAGGGTGCACATTTGCTAGAATTCACCAAATGCCTTAATAATTTCCCTTTGCCTGAGTAACTCCACCTTTCTATAAAGTTGAATCAAATGAAATAACCAATATCCATCATTCTGACCTACAAAAATGCCAATTTCACATGGTTGAAACTAGTAGTTTATTCTAAGATCATTTTCCTTACAGAAAAGAAAAATTATAAGTCAAATATAAACATTCAACACTAAGAACTGGTTAATAACATACAGAAATTTATGTGGTGGGATATGAGGCATCTACTAAATTATTCATGCAATGTATGATCTTGGATTGGATTCTGGATTGTGAAAAATGAAAGAGCTCTAAATACAATATTAGAAAAATTGAAGGAATTTGAAAATGGACTATGGATTAGATAATAGTATTTGTATCGATATTCAATTCCTGGATTTTGATAATAATGATGCTGTGGTTTTGTAAGAGAATGTTATCATTCTTAGGAAATAAACTTGAAGTATTTGGGGATAAAGGAGCATATTTGCCATTTACTCTTAGACGGTTTGGGAAAAATGTGTGTGTGTGTGTGTGTGTGTGTGTGTGTATACATATATATATATAATATATTCTCTATATATCTCTATATATTCAACATATATTCTCTCTATATAATTATATGGTTTATATATAAGTGTTCTGTTACTCTCTGTATTCTCTATATTATATAAGGAAGAATATATATACTACATATATTCTCTCTCTATATATGGGAAGACAGAGCATGCACACGTAGTGAATGAGGCAAATGTTAATTTGATCCCTTGAGGTAAAGGGTACAGGAGTTGGTTAACCTGATTAGTCTGGAGTAAAATGTATAAGAATTCTTTGAACTACTAGTCTTGCAATTTTCCTCCAACTTTGGAGTTTTATAAAAAAGTTACAAAAATTTCTCCAAAACAGAAATTATGTTCTCAATTTAAAGATGGGAAAACTCCCACTATATTTTTAAGTAAGGAGAGCACCTTACCAAGCTATCAGTCTCTGGAGCTGTTGCTCTTCATACATCTAGCTTCGCATCTGTGCAAGAGGATCTTTGTCCATATAAATGTCATTGGAAGGATATGTACCCAAATCTTAATAACGTATGTTTGTTTTATATGGGTGATGGACTCACACTGCAATTTCCTCTTACACTTGTCTGTGTTCTCTGAATTTTCCAAGTATGGGGAAGCAGAAAGATAAAATTCCACTTCAAAAGGAACGGGAAAAAAACCCTACTTTTGTAATTTGATGACTTTCGCTCTTTGACCACTTGTGTCTCCTTGTGTTTTTGAACTTAGTCTCATAGATGAAAAGTAAAAGTCGTAACTAGATTCACAGTGTGATGTTGAGAGATGCTTCAGGACTCAAAGATACCGTGACCCTTAGTGTTTAAACTAGTAAACTTCTGACAAAATGGTTGAGATTGTGTCCTGCAGAAGTCCCAGGGTGTCTCCAAAGCAAACCTTGAATTGTAACATGTGCTCTTACTCGAGCCCAAGATACTGTCCCAGGAAGCCATCGGTGAGGATGTCAGTTACAGAGGGCGGAAGCCTTGTCATTTGCTTTATACAACCAAAGAAAGGGACAGCAAGCAGGGGAAGCTGGCCCTCAGGGAGCCTCATGAAAGAGGGGCCAGAGATTAAGAATTAGAGTTCATCTGGTTCTGCTCAAAAGAGTGACACCATGAATTTGGTAAACTGTAGGTATTACGCTATCTAGAGGGTCTAGTGACTCTTGCACTGTTCTCTCTAAAATCAGCAACAGCAGTGAATCTAAGAGGGCTCCCTCACATCCCTAATTATGTTTGAAGACTTTCCCATCCCTGTTCCAGCCCACGTTCTTTCTATTTCTTCTCTTTTCATGGAGGCAGAATCAACCACGGGATTGAATCAAAATGTTGTTAACAGTGGCTCTAGATTTTCTAGCTCATTAGGGGGTCAATTCAAACCCTATGTACCTAATAAGGGAGAATGGAGGGATCCACATGGTCCCTGGGTACCAATGGTCTCAAGTTGGATAATCATCCTTCTAAAATGACCTTTACTATTAAGCATCCTATTGGAGCTAACGGTTTCCTGCTCAGTGTCAACTTTCCTCTTTCTGTCATAATTTTGTTCAGATTTTCTTCCCTCTCCCATACAACTATCCGATTCGGATGTTCAGCATATCCCCAGATCCAGGCTGCAGTCCAGAATTTATGTGAGCCAATGGGACACAACGTTCTTCTGGGAACTCTTACAGTTACATGGGGGCCCTGATCTAATGAATCAGACCTGTATCTGTGGTTTGGGAGGAGGTTTTCTCTTGCTCTCTTCTGCTGGCCATGAGGAAGAACGGACGGCCACGGTGGGCATCTTGCAATAAGCTTTGCGAGGAAGTTGATGTTAGGTCAGGATAGTGGAGAAGACAAAAACACTGGATCTGTGGTTCCTTCTCTACTTGCCGGGACCATACCTGAGTTCTCTGTTTTCTCCTTATGTGAGCCAATAAACTTCCTCTTGTCTAATCTAGTTTGAACTGTGATTTCTGTTATTTGGAGCCAAAAGTGTCCTGTCTGAAACAAACACTGATCATCTATACCTGGGGTGGTAGATCCTCAGAAGGATATGCCCATGTCCTAACTCCCAGAACCTGTGAATGTGAGCTTATTTGGAAAAAGGATATTTGCACGTGTAGTTAAGCTAAGGATCTTAAGGTGAGAGTATTCTATATAAGCCAAGAGCAAGAAAATAATCCAGTTAAAAATGGGCAGAAGAACTGAATAGACATTTGTCCAAAGAAGACACCCAGATGGCCAACAGACACGTGAAAAAGGTACGCAACGTCATTCATCATCAGGGAAATGCAAACCAAAACCACAATTAGATACCACCTCACACCGGTTAGAATGGCTGTTATCAAAAAGACAAGAGATAACAACTGTTGGTGAGGATACAGAGAAAAGGGAGCCCTTCCGCACTGTTGGTGGGAATGTATTACACTATGGGAAACAGTACGGACATTCCCCAAAAAGTTAAAATGAGAACTACCATAGGGTATCTGAAGGAAATGAAATCATCTGCACCCCTCATGCTCTTTGCAGTATTATTCACAACAGCCAAGACATGGAAACAACATCTGTCCCCTGACAGATGAATGGATAGGGAAGATGTGGTATATATATATTTGGCCATTAGAAAGAAGAAAATCTTGACAACATGGATGGACCTTGAGGGCATTATGCTAAGTGAAATAAGTCAGACAGAGGAAGACAAATACTATATGATATCATTTATATGTAGACTCAAAAAAACCAACCCTGAACTCATAGAAACAGAGAGTAGAGTAGTGATTACCAGGGGCTGGTGGGTTGGGGAAAAGAGATGTTAGTCAGAGTGTAAGCTTCCAGTATGAGTAAGTTCTGGGGCTAATGTATAGCATGGTGATTATAGGTAACAGCCCTGTACTTACACTTGAAAGTTGCTACGAGAGTAGATCTTAAATGTTCTCACTACAAAAGAGAAATGGAATTATGTGACAGGATGGAGGTGTTAGCTAACGCTGTGGTGGTAATCACTTTGCGATATCTAAGTGTATCAAATCAGCACCTTACAAATCAAATCAACGTGTTGTGTGCCTTAAATGCACACAGTGTTTGTGTCAATTATATCCCAAAAAAGCTGGGGAGAAAATGAGTTCATTCTGGAGTATCTAGGTGGGTCCTTAATCCAATAGCAAGTGTCCTTATTAGAGCCAGAGGAGAAGAATCACACACAGAAAAGGCCATTGGATCACGGACACAGAAGTTGGAGTGATTTGTCACCAGCCAAAGAACTCCTAGAGACCAGAAGCTAGAAGAGGCAAAGAAAAACCCTCCTCTAGAGCCTTTGGAGGGGGGGTGAGCCTGCTGGCATCTTAATTTCAGATTTCTGGCCTCCAGAACTGTGAGAAGATAAATTTCTGTTTTTTAAGCCTCCATGTTTGTGGTAATTTGTTACAGGAGCCCCAGGAAATGAATACAACCTGGGTGAGAGATCAGCTTTAATGAGCATTTAAATGAACAGAGCTGAGGGCTATGAGTTTTTGTCCTTTCTCCATTGTGGACACATGACTCTCCTTCGGTGCGGAGCACCCACACTGGCCCCAAGCATCAGCAGAGGGGGCACGTCCTACCGTTCCCTTTCGGCGACTCTTCCAATTTCCAACTTGGGCGTTGCATGTCTCTCTGGTGTTCCGCCTTTCTCTACATGTCCCTGTGGATTTTTGAGGTTTTGGAGACACATATTCTAAAACCTCCTGTTTTGAGGTTTTTGGTCACAACTTTGGCAACAGATCTGCAGGAAGAAGGGATGAGCAGATCCAAAATGGAAAAAAAAGAAAAAAAGCTGCAAAATCTACGGCATTATTATTCAGAGGAGACTTTGTGGTAGTTATGTCGAAATTTTTTCAATAAATTAATTTTACAGACTTTTAAGGGATAGCTTTTAGATGAATGGAAATATTACTTGAATTTAAATTCAGCCCATTAAGTCGTCAATTATATTGTTGTTGTAACATCATGTGTTTAATGTTAATGACACGCACAAATAAGAAAAACGACACAAGGAAGCTATTTGCTTTACTGTTTTGGGTGATCTGAGCCAAATGCTTAATAAGATTTACCCTTCGTAGTTAAAACAGAGCTGAGGCTGTCAGAAAGGAGAATGAACACCAGCAGAAGCAAGCTCCATGCCGTCAGAGACGTCCCGTGGTGTGACGTGAGGGAAAACAGCCGTGGTCACCAAGCGAGGATGAACATGGCTTCCTTGCATGTGTCTCTTCTGCCTTCCTCCACTCTTCTTTCCTTCTGTTCCCCTAGTATGTTAATTGAACCTCTGGTTCTTATTCCACGTCCTTTGCTCCTAATTTAATTTTCTTCCCTGCTTCCTTCTTCAAATACTCTTCAATTCTGTTGAGTTTGCTCTATTCCCCAAATCTTGAAGGGTGACATTCTCCCCGGTCACGAACCCTATAGTCTTTCTCAGGTAATCCTGGCTCTTTAACTGTGACCTTCAGCTCAACCTATAGAGCGATTTAGTGCAAATTAGAGAAAGATGTCTTCTTTGGACAGGCAAATTGTTAAAATGGTTCCCCTTCTGCATAGTCACAGAGAGATGGGCTCAGTGCTTGACTCAGGATGGCAGGGTGGATTTCAGCCCCTCTCACCCCTTTGGGTGAGCTTCTCTGTGCAAACATGGCGGTCGTCTTGGTACCCCTGTTCCGGCTGCCTCGCTATCCCTTGTCTCAACCATCAGGCTACATTCATCCCTACAAGCCTATCACTGAACCCTCGGTCAACCTTCCAAATGTGGTCTCCATGGTGCTTCTTATCCTCCTCCTTGTCCCTTCCTGGCTGGACTCCATCCATGAGTGTAGAGAATATGTGTATCTGGTGTGCCACTGGGTCCTCAGCCCGGCATATATAGCTGGAAGGATGGTGTTGCCATTTATAGGAGCCCTTTCACGAGAGCTCAATAAATGTCTGATGAATGGATGGATGCATTGTTTCTTCCAGCAATCCGCTGATCAGTCTCACATCACTTTCTTTCCCTGCCCCTGCATTTTGCAGAGCATGTTGTACCTCTAAGAAGTCTGACATCAATCCAAATTCATGCAGTAGAGCTCCATCACCTACCGGTGATGCTGGGCACCACAGAATATATTCCCCGAGCCCCCATCTTTCTCCAACTCCCACTTGACTGTCCCCACCCCTTCTTTTTGGAACAGAATATCTTACCTTCTATGGTTACTAAATCCCCATATGAAAACTTGAGGCCATCTGAGTTCTTCCAACTTCTGTGTTCTCCATTTTCTTTCCATCCCCATGCAAGCTTACCTCCTTCACACCTCAGAAAAAGATATGTCCTTTCTTCTATAGTAGACTAACTCCTCCACGCTCACCATTAATCAAACCATTGGCCATCTCTTCTGAATCCTTTGCCATGTCCTATATCCTGTAAATGTAATTTCTTTTGCCTTCCCTCTGCTTCATTTTTCCACGCTGGCATCCCAGATCCGGTCCTTACGACCTTACTAACAGAAGTACTATTTCAGTACTTCCACAGCACAGTATCCCTTGTCCAGGTGCCCCACCCTCAAGCCTTACACATGTTGTAGCTTTGTCCTTCAGAAGTTCAATGCTGGTTATAGCATTTCTCCTTCAAATAAAACCCTCAAAGCCTTACTGGTTGTTGATACAGAATGGATTCCAAATCCCTCATTCTGTGCTTCAAGGCTTTAAATAACCTGGGTTCAAAGGAAAACTACAGCCTTAATTTACATAATTCACTTTCCCCATTTTTACAACAGCCAAATGGAAATATTTTCTCTTCTTTAATCATACCTCATGGTTTGACCTCTGGCTTTATTCATGTGTCGGTGCTGCAGGAAGTCCCTTTCCCACAGTATCCACATATCAGGATTGTATTCATTCTCCACAGCAAAGATTAACTGACGCCTTCTCCTCCAAGCCTGTGTTTTATTGTCCCTGTTAAAGGTGGTCTCTGCCTTCTCTGAATTTATACAGAGGTTATCATCCCTTTCTTGTGACCTTTCTTTTTCTTGTGATCTAGTTTGTATGAACATGTGTCCTCTCCCTTTCTGGACCACAGAAGGTATTTCGTCGAGGACATGACCCCACTCAGGCCATCTCTGTGGCCTCCAAAGCCCCTTCGTAGTCCCTCATACATAGAGGTCTTTCAAGACGTATTTATTTAATGACACTGTTTTCCCTTATTTATTGCTCCTAAACTACCTGATTCTTAAAAGCACTCATGGCAGCTTACAGTGAAGGCCAAGTATATAATGGGACTGATAAAATAAATAGAAGGTCAACACATGTGGAAAGGAAAAGTGGACAAAGGATATGAACAGGCAGTTCTCACGCACACAGGATACTGAGTGGCCAAGCAAGTGTGAAGACCTTTCTACCTCACTAGCAAACTAAGAAATAAAACTAAAACAGCAACAAGTTACTGTCTTTCAAAAATCATTTTACAGACCAGTAGGAAAGGATATTATTATATTAATATATAATATATCATATTAATATTATATGCTATAATTATTAATATTATGATTACTATTATAATATTTAAATGTAATACAAACTTCCTGTAGGTTACTTTGTCAATATATTTTTAAAAATCAAAATATTGTGTATATAGTAATTTTACTTCTAATAAATTATTATAAAGAAATAAATGTAGATAAACACAAAATTTGGGTAGCACTTTATTTTTTTTAAAGATTTTATTTATTTATTTGACACAGAGAGAGAAAGAGCACAAGCAAGGGGAGCGGCAGGCAGAGGGAGAGGGAGAAGCAGACTCTCCACTCAGCAGGGAGCCCGACGTGGGGCTCGATCCCAGGACCCCGGGATCACGACCTGATCTGAAGGCAGACACTTAACTGACTGAGCCACCGAGGTGCCCCTAGGTAACACTTTAAATACAAGTATATCTTTTTTTCTTATGCTGAAAGCCTTTTTCCTGATGTTCACTTAATTATTATTTATTTTTATCCTGTGTGTGTGTGTGTGTGTGTGTGTGTGTGTGTGTGCATACTTTAAAGTATAATGATATTGTAACTAACAAAAGATAGAGACAGCAAGTTTGGATTACTTTAAGATGTTTTCGGCTTTAGGATATATCACATTAAGGATACAATATCAAAATATTGTGTTTGGGTGTTATTGTAAGAACCCTTCTTTGTGTGAATAGGACAGCAGCTGGATATTCTTTTGGTTTATTTTCAGTTTTTCGAGAGATCCTTTTATTTTAATTTTTTAAAAAGATTTTATTTATGTATTTGAGAGAGAGAGAGAGAGAAAGCATGAGAGAGAGAAGGATCAGAGGGAGAAGCAGACTCCCCACTGAGCAGGGAGCCCGATGTGGGACTCGATCCAGGGACTCTGGGATCATGACCTGAGCCGAAGGCAGACGCTTAACTGACTGAGCCACCCAGGTGCCCCAAGATCCTTTTATTTTATTGTTTATTTTTTTTTAAAGATTTTATTTACTTATTAGGGAGAGAGAGAGAAAGCACAAGCAGGGGGAGTGGCAGGCAGAGGGAGAAGCAGGCTCCTCACTGAGCAGGGAGCCCAATGCGGGACTCGATCCCAGGAAACTGGGATCATGACCTGAGCCGAAGGCAGATGCTTAACCTACTGAGCCACCCAGGCGTCCCAAGATCCTTTTCTTTTAAAATAAACTTTGCTTTTTAGCAAAGCTTTTTAAACTTCGCTCTCTGTCTTCCCCCAATCATGCTCTCTCTCTCTCAAATAAATAAATATAATCTTAAGAAAATAAAATAAAATAAATTTTGCTTTTTTAAAGTTTATAAAACATTATATAGATTCAGAGCCAAAACTCTTTGGTCAGGGTGCTCAGTGAGATCCAGCTTCCATCCTGGCCCCTCCCGCATGTCCCCTTTGCTCCCTCCTTTTCCTTTCAGTCATGAAGGATAGCATCCTAGTATTGTTGTTCTGCAGCTTTTTGTTGTTCCCACATAACAATCTATCCTGCAAATCACTTCACTGGGTAGAGATAGTCCCTACTCCTTTTACAGCTACATAGTATTCTGTTGTATCCAAGTTTCCTCAACCTCACTCTCTGTTGATGGACATTTAGCTAGAGAACTGTCTTTGCTGGTATAAAGGTACTAAGTAAATAATCTTGTGAATATGTCATTTTGTGTTTTTGTCAGTGTATATTTGTTATAAGTTCCTAAATATAGAATTGATGATTCAAAGAGGTAATGCATATGCATTTTTTTTTCATTCCTGCCAAATCTCTCTCTGTAGGGACTATCATTTTCCTTCCCACCAGCAGTGCATGAGAGTGCCTTCTCCCTATGCATTGTCCAACTTTTGTATTTTTGCTAATCTAATTGATGAGAAAAGGCGCCTCAGCGTAGTTTCAATGATTGCCTCTTTTATTACTAGCAAGGTTGATCATCTTTTCCTAAGTGTGTCATTTGTGTTTCTTTCCAGTGAACTCCAACTTCATATCTCTTGCCCATTTTTTCTACCAGCGCACACTGTTATTTTTAAGGATGAAAACTGTTTCCATTCCCTTTTATCTTTTCTTCTCTTTGACTGAAGAAATGGCAGAACCCAGAGATTAACATAATCTATCAAACATAATCATTACATTTACATAGTTACCATTTTTCTTTCAAGCTAGGATTTCACAATTGTCAGTTAGACCCACTGACTAATATTTCACGGTGTTAGTGCCCCCCAGCCAAAGACCACTGGGAGCGAGGATCTACTTTTGAACAAGTTGTGTTTACTACTTGTTGGGGTGAGGGAGAATGCACACTGTTGAGAGTTACGGATGTTGCAGTAACAGGGTGTTAGACAGGACTTATTATAGAATTAGGGCTCTGGTTGGGTGATTTGGGGAGGCAGCTAAGCTTTGTCTGGATTGGATACTCTCGGAAAGTGGTGGTAATTCTATGACTGTCTTAATGAATCTTATCTGAAGGACAGAAGACTAGACCAAGGCTAAACTGTAATCGGTAAAGAATCTCAGTCACTGATGTCAGCCAGGATGGGGGGATGTCTGGCTTTTTGTGGACTGTACAATGTGCATGCTTTGTGTTCAGACATGATAATGAGTGGTATTATTGTTGTCTTTATCCATAGTGGTCACAGAGTAACTTTGTCTGATGTGATGTTTTGTGAAGGTGTTTGTGCTCACCAGGAGAACACCAAAGCCTGCCGAGCCAGTTTGCACCAACGTCCGCATCCAGGCGACAGTGCCAGACCAGCTCTCGGACGGCCAGGGCTGCTCTTCTCTTTTTCAGCAGACACCAGGGCAGTCTCAGGCCCTGTCACTGTAGTGACGAGGCATCTATCTGTAATGCTTAGTGATTGCAATTCTGAAGAATTGAAAATACCAATATTTAGATATTTACTTCATATAGTGTGTAATATCTTACCTCATCAGTCTCATTATGTTCTACCCAAGACAGGGCCAGGGTCTAGGACTGAGGCCTCTTTATGGCTTAGCCTTTCAATATCCAGAAGGTCTTGTTAAAAGTGATTTTGCCTGGAGTAGAGGAATCTGGTTCTCAGAGAAGGAAATCTGACTCAGCAGGAAGAAAAGTTGATGAGAAAGGAGAGTTAATCAACCCTGGGCTGAAAGTGGTCAGCTCCAAGGGCTAGGAATTGGGAGGGATGGGAGTCCCCCCACTTTTTTCCCCCAGTTTTCCTTAAAACTCCCACTTCTCAATCCCCTCGACACAAATAGGGGACTAGTAAAAGTGGATGACTTTGGGGTAAATGTAAGTGGATAATAATCAAGAGAAAAGAGACTTGACCACATTTGCAATCTGGGATATTGGAACTAAATCATTAAGATATCTTAGGAGAGTCTAACAAGGAAAATGTATTTACAATGCTTTCTGAAGTATGCTTTGGTTTGATTAGAAATTTTGCTGCAACATCTAAGTCTCTTGAACATCTCAAGACATAAATGATTCACACTTTAAGTTTAAAAATAACATATTAGACCAACAAGAAAATAGATATTTAGACAATTAGAAATAGCACTACATATCCAAATATTGAAAACAGGTATTGCAACCACCTGGACCGTTATATCACTTTTCTGAACTTCACAGTTTCATTTGTAAGAAATCTTTCTCTTAAGTTTTGAAAATGATTAAATATGATGATGTGTTTTTACAGCATCTGGTATGCTTCCTGGCACATAGTAAATATCTAATACATCACAGTCAATTATAATAATAATGAATCTGAATATTCTGACTTAATACAAATATTTTGTGCACCTCTAAAAATTGATATTACCATATTTTATCTTCTTAATCATTTTTTTCTTTTTAATTTTTTAAAAATATTTTATTTATTTATTTCACAGAGGGAGACACAGGGAGAGAGGGAACACAAGCAGGAGGAGTGGGCAGGCTTCCCACTGAGCAGGGAGCCCAATGTGGGGCTCGATCCCAGGAACCTGGGACCATGACCCGAGCCAAAGGCAGTCACCCAATGACTAAGCCACCCAGGCGCCCCTCTTCTTAATCATTTTAAGTTAAAATGCAAAGGTCATAAATGGGCTTGTATACTTTGCTTGGATGCTAAAAGTTAAAAATAATTAGGGTGCAAGGATACTTGGAACCACAAGGAGGCTGCATGTTCTCTCCTTGTGAAAGAAGCTGCAATCTGCCCAGAGGCCCACAGACCTCCACGGGTGGTGTGGGCAGCAACTCTCTGATCCGCTAGGAAGATGTGGGGCAGAATCTTCACAGCGTCGGAGACTCATGTGAGCCTGGCCCCACGCTGGCTTAAGACATGTCTAAAGGAAGAGTTCCACCCTTTGTGTCTAACCTCACTTTTTGGAGGTGGCTGTTTTGCCCTAAAGATGCCTGAGAGGCAGGATAGCCTCAGAGTCCCCAGGGAGAGGGCTCGCCCAACCTGCATGGTGCTGAAACGGACAGCGCCACTCTGATCAACAGGGTCCCCTGGCTCCAGGGAGGCAGAATTGCCATTGGCTCTGTCAGGCCCCCAGGAGCAAGAGATGTGTGTCTGGCAGGGAGAAATGCCACTTCCCCAGGGAAAGGTAGGATGTTGTGGATACTTGGAACTTACCTGACTGGATCCAGCTTTTTCCAGTAGAGAAACAACTTTAGAAAAACAATCTCTCCAGGTCAACCAGCAGCTCTGAGCCTCATCCTAAATTCAAGCCTTATTCCCTGCACACCACATTTGTCTTGTACTTGGGAGGGAGTTTCCAGGGCTTACTGAGCATACCCGACAAAATCACAATTTTAAAAAAATCTTCTATTTCTTCCATTAAGTGGCATCCAAGAATTATCTAATCAATAATGTTTTCTGCCACTTTTCTCTGGACTAGATAATACTGTGCCCTTGGTCTAAGACATTGACCATTTGGTTATTGATGGTAAAGTTAATCAGCCAATCACATTCTGAATATGGCTGAAAGTTGCCAATTTTTACCTTTTGGGGTGATATAGAAATGGACATGATTTGGGATGGATTTTTCTTCTTTAAATATGAAATCTTGTGAGGATGGAATGGTTATCTGGTAGCCAGGTGATTGCCTTAAATAATTCAGAGTTATTAGTTGACTCAGTAATTGACTCAACACTCATTCACCAGTTATCTATTGAGCACTGTGATACGCAAAATAATGGTTCCCCAAAGAGGTCCACCTCCTAATACACAAAACCTGTAAATATATTACACTTCATAACAAAGGGTAATTAAGGTTGTAGATGCAATCAAGGCTGGTAGTCAGCTGACCTCAAAATAGGAAGATCATCCTAGATTATTGGGGTGGTCCAATGTCATCACAAGTTTCCTTAAAAGTAGAAGAGGGAGATAGAAGAGCCAGGGTCTGAGTGACAAGATGGCTTTGAAGATGCAGGAAGGGGCTGTAAGCCAAGAAATGTGGGTAGTTTCTAGAAACCAAAAAACAAACAAACAAACAAACAAAAAAGCACCAAAAAGCAAAAACCAAGGAAACTGATTCTCCACTGGAACTTTCAGAAGGACCAGCCTTGCCAGTGTCTTGATTTCAGCTTAGTGAGATGTGTGACAGACTTCTGACCTCCAGAACTATAAATAACAAACTGTGTTTTTTTAGAGCCATTACATTTGTGGCGATTTGTTATAACAGCAAGAAGAAACAAATACAAGCTCCTTCCACGTGTCAGGCTCTGTGCTTGGCGCTGAGGATAGAAAGAATGGATTAGATGTGGCCTTGCCACCCTGGACTCATGGCTTTGTGTGGGAGGAGCCAGGGCAGTTGCAGTGAGTCCAAGTCCTCTCCTTCATGCAGATCCTGCCCACACAGAGCTGGGACAACCTGTCAATCCTGTGGGGAGGATGTGGCCTGAAAAACCACTGAGCTCAGTGGAGAAGTGTTGTTTGAAATTCCTTAACTCCCCCTTTACTTTTTTAAGTAAATTGCGTTGCATATTAACATTTTTTTTCAACTGGTTTAACATTACTTACCTACAATTTAACTTTGTTCCAATCAATTCTTTCTTCTTTTAGTCAACTTAATTGACTTTTGATCAACGTAAGCAGTTGTGAGGTTATCCTGAGTGTCTGTCCAGAGGACCCAGTCACCCAGGACAGGCCTGGGCCCTGGCCTCTGGCTTCTGGGAGGCCGGACGTGTTCTTTGCCTTCATGGGCTCATTGTCTCTTGGAGGCTGGTGGGGGGGGCTTTCTTGTTGGTTACAGGTCCTCTTGTTCTAAATCATCTGGACTTGGTTTTGTCATTATGGCATCGGTGGGAGGAGAAGGAGAAAAGGGCAACTTGGAATTGGGACAAGGGGCTGAGGCAGGAAATGCTGACATTAGGGAAAGTGGACAAGCAGAAGGTCAGGGAAAGGTCCTGCATAAGAACCTAAATCAGAAAGCCAAGGGAAATCACAGGCTTCGCTTTTCTTGGACCCAACTTGAGCCAAGCTGTGCACGTTTCTATTGCACACGGGTTGTGCCCCAAAGAGGGAAACTGATGGCATTTTACTTTATTAAAGTGTAGCCACATTCCATGACCAGGGTCAAGCCATACATCTGTTCTCTCCCTCTATCCAAACCAGGCAGCTTCTGCAGGAACAGGAAGCCGTGAGAATATATCATTGTTAGAGGGATTTGTGTGCGGCATCGGAGCATGAGCATGCTGCTCCTGTAATGAGGTGTGGTTCCCAGTCATTTCACTGCAAGTGCCACTTAGGCTCAATTACAGCAGTGGCTGCTCATTATCCCACCGTTATCAAGTTATCACTACCTGTATTTTTCACCAGCCACACAAGGTGCATTTGTCTTGGGTCCTCCTGGCCATGCCTTTAAGTATTTAGATGAGGAGCAGTTGACACAGAGATGGGCTGGTAGACATGTCGTCCCAGCTGATGGCTTCATTCATTACACTTGAGATGTGTGAGAGGCTACCACACAAGTGGCTGAGCTGTAGACCCCCTGACAATCAGTTACTGCTCCTTAAAATAATCCACGAACATTCCCTCTAAAGCCTTGCATCATAGGATAAGCTTATTCTTTCTTTCGATGTTCTATATTTTTTAAAAGCTTCCTTCTTTTATATTCTCATAATTCAGTGACTTGGGCGGCTAGCACATTGTGTGTCCTTTTTCTTTTCCAGAGGCTTATCTTTTGTTTCCCCTCAGCAACCTGATCAAATTCATCCGTTCATTTATTCAATTATTATTGCTACTCGATTTTGACACAGTCCCTGTCCTCTTAGAGTGTACATTCCAGGAGGAGAAATAACATGCAAATGAGCCAGTAAATACATAAGTTCAGGAAGTGACAGGTGCTTGGAGGAAAAACAAATCAGGACCAGGGGATGGAGAATTCAGGCATTCACATAAGGGGTCAGAGAGAGTCCCCCCCTGGACTAGAAGTGAAAGAGAAGCCAGATGAAGAGCTGGGCAAAAAGCATCATGGTCAGAGGTGCAATCAGAGACTCTCCAGGGAACTGAGAGAAGTCATGCCAATTAAATATGCCAATAAGATCCAGACAGAAGAGTCCCATCTCTCACCCCCACAGAGAAGAGGGTCCAGCCCAGCTGGCAAGGGGATGCTTAACCAATGAGAGCCCCCCTCCTTCATATTTTTATATGAATTATCAGAATATTTCTAACAAGAATGGATTTTGATGGTGAAGGTGCTTACATTGTCCTGATGGTTGCTTCAGTTTTCCACATTGTTTTGTATGTGGACACAAAGTCTGATTCAAAGCCTTCTTTTATGAACGCTGCTTAAAACTTACCTTCTATTTGCAGAAAGCACCCACAACAGATGGCTGATATTAAAGATGCCGCTGAGAGCAAGTTTTGACTTAGGGCTGAAATTAGTTGAGATGTTTGGTGATGCTTGATGTAGCAGCCCCATTGGGCAGGATGAGAAAAAAAGTCATGATCCCATAATACACCCATAGTAATGGAAGCATGTGTTTACCAAATGATGGGTTCTTTCTGTTTTGCACAGAGATTGTACTGTCAGAACAGCTAGTGCATAAGATATGAAAAGGAACAATCTTTCCAGGTAATGCATGGAAATGGGTAATTTTGCAACTCTTGATAGAGCAGGAGGCTAGACACTGCGATTGGGCAAGAATACTGTTCTCTGTTTAAAGAGCATGAAGAGCGTATGCAGACAGAATATCTCCAGCTCTTCATGTTTTCTTTCATTTGTAAGCATTAAAAATGTAAAAACGTAACACGTAAGGAGAATGTAGTTAAGTCTGGTTGTAAGCAAGGTAGAACACAGAAAAAGTAATTTAGATACTAGAAGCTAAATGCAGCATTGTTTGCGAGCAGCTTCTAACATTTCTTATTGACTAATGAATAAATACATGGAAGACAATTCTTCCTCAACTTAGGAAATGTTTGAAATTATTTTTAAAGAAGATCATATGTGGACAATGTCTTAGTTATCTATTGTTATAAAGCAAATTGCCCCAAATGTTATGGACTTGAATAACAAACATTTGTATCTCAGGGTTTCTGTAGGTCAGGAGTCTGGGTGCTTAGCTGGCTACTGTCCCTGAGCCTCCCACATGGCTCCCATGCAGGTGTCAGCCGGGGCTGCAGTCTCATCTGGAGGCTCCATTGGGGGAAGGATGTGCTTCCAAACTCACAGACATGGTGACTGGCAGGATTCAGTCCCTCTCCTGCTGTCAGCTGGGGCTGCCTTCAGTTCCTTGGGACCTCTGGTAATATGGCAGCTGGTGTCCCTGGGACTGAGTATGAAAGAGCAAGACAGTGTGGAAGCTGGAAGCCAGTCACCTCATAACTGAACCTCGGAAATGACATCCCATCCGTCCTGCTGATTGGAACTTTCCAAAATCTCAGTCCATTAATGTTGCTTAAGTGGATACATTTGAAGTGAGTCCATATCATTTTATGGGATGACTGAAAGGAAGTCTTGGACAAAAGCAGGTTTTTGATAGTTAGGAAAGAGAAAAGAAGGGGGGGTGAGGTCTCTGAGGCCTTTCCCCTGACCATTAGATCTAACAGTACTTGGAGTACACTGTGAGAGGCTACAATGTTTCCACTTACAAAGTCCTTGGAAGTCAGCAAAGTCTGTTGCCTTCTCTGTGCTGTCCACTCCTTATGCTCTACTTCTGCTGTTTTCACAAGAGAGACCAAGGACCAGATGTAGGAGTTTTGAATTTCAGATTGCAAGCTACTTAATTTTCCTAAAGTTCACTTCATTTTTATTTTCCTAAAACACAGCCAGTTTGGTTCTCCACAGTGCTTTCTACCAGGGTGAACCTGGGTTCCAAGGGAGGGTGGGAGTGAGCTGTCCCAGTAGTTAGAGAGCAGCATTGTCCTTGACTCTCCAGTCCTAACCGGACCTCGATGACAATAAAAGAGGCCAGGACTATTAAGAGTTTAGGGAATGTCAAGAGCTAGAGGCTGAAAATAGAAAAAATGCCTGGGAACTTGGGAATAATTCCCCTTTGTCAGAACAAAGTGAGAGACCCACTTTTTCCCCCTTGTACATGCCGGTGTCAGAGGGGGGAATGCACTTTGAGACATAAAAAGGTAGAGATGCTGCCTGGGGTGGTCAAGGTAGAGAAGGAGTTCCCTGGTATACCGAGGCCTCTGTGCAGTTTGACGGGTGCCCTGACCACATTCCTGTTCTTGATAGAGGTCTTGATGTGCTGGGCTGGGAGCCTCGTGACCCAGCTGTGGGTGTGTGAATAAGTCCATATTAGGTTTGCTACCATTTTTGAAAGGCCTTGGCTGGGGAGAATCCACCTATTTATAATTGTACACAATGAGAAATGACCATCAGATTTACAAATCAAATGTCACAACCACATTGTAACCTAAATATAAAAAATCAGAATTCATATATTGATTCTGGTAGACAGAACAAAACATTTACATAGACAGTGACTTTTAGATCAAGTGTGCTTTATGACTTTCCTTCCTACTTTAAATTGCCATTGTTTTTCATCCATTGTCAGCCTTGTGTCCATCTGTAGACTCAGTTGAGTCAGGCATGTTTGGTGTAATACTGCACTGAGTCTTTATCACAGGCAGCCCTGCATGTAGGTATTCTCATTCCTACCATATGGGGAGGAAACTAAAGTTGAGGGAGAGACAGCAAAGTGTCCAAGGGCTTTCTGTGAGAAAGGTAGAGAGCTGGGATCTGATGTTGCAGGTGGCCTGACTTGAACACCTCTGCTTTTTTCTTAAGAGAGAATTCCACTTCCCCTGTGGTGCTAATCTTGCTCTCGTCTGGGTGACAATCATTTGCACATGCTTCATATTTCCTTACCAGGATAGAGACCTTGCGAAGGTAAGGACCTGCCTACAGTGGCAATCAATCAATAATTTTGGCATTGAATACATAATTAAGTATGAAGGAATTAAGGAATGTGAGAGATTAAGTCTAACACACACTTGTTTTTATGCTGAGGCACAGAGTTTTTTTTTTTTTTAAATACAAGTTCTGTAAGAATGGATATGTGTAAAGAAATAATAAATGTCTGAGTTGCTAAGAATGCAAATTTGTGACCTATCACAGACAGCACTGTATTTCTGACAAGTAACGTTTGTTCAAACAACAGTGGTTTAGTGCTATGAATTATTTAATTTCTCCTTCAACATGGAAAATAAATCAGACCCGATCGCATCTTCGGAAAATGTCAAGTATGATATTGAACCATTTCTTAGCATCTCTGCTGGTGGGAAGCAGACACCACTGGAAACATACTTACGGATCGGCCCATTCCAAACCATCCCATCGGGGTAATGACCCTTCAAAGCAATCTCAAGGACGTTTCTGGGAAATAACTAAGAGATGAGATGAAGGCAGAGTGAGAAGTTTACTGGGCCTGAGATCTAGATATTTGGAAACACCTGTCAGCTGAGTAGATCGAGTAGAACAAAGTCCCCGCTGTGGTGAGGAGCAGTGACAATGGGGGAGACAGAGGAGTGGAGTTGTGTGGGGGGCCCCAAGATGATTTGATTGTCACACCAACCCTGTGGGGTGCCATTACTAAGCCTCTTTTATATATTAGGGAACCTCAAAGCTTCACAAGTAAAGCACAATGTGCACCCAGATATTCCGGTTTTAGAATGTGTGTGTGCTCTTTAGCATAACAGGATGTGTTTTTTTTTTTCTTTGAAGTCTGGTGATTGATCTGAAAAGTTATGTAAATTCTGCATTCTACTTCATAGTTGATGTGCATTTTAAATAGTACACATGTGTCATTCACTTATCCTCAAAATCGTGACACAATTTGATGCTTCAGAAAGACGTTCCATCCTGGCTTCACATACTCACTGTCAAGGTCCCTTTCAGGGACGAATTCGGGTCTAGAAAGTGGGGTTTGTGGGAAATGCGAATCCTCCAGCTTCTACCACTGTGACATTGACATTGACCAGAGCAATGTGCTTGATTATCTTGATTCCCCATAGAAATGACAGCCTTGACCCAGGTTCAATATTATGTCCATATTATACCTCCACTATAGATAAGGCCCACACGCACAATGTCCTGTATGTTGGGACATGTCTGATTAACTCCTCCTTGAAATATGGTACCAGGAGGAACTTATATTCCCTGAAGAATGGCTCTGTAACTCTTCTGCTTGGCCCACCACCAGGCTCTGGCCCAATCCAATGCTTCAGTCAGCCTTAGTCTGAAATTTAATCCTACACAACCTGTGCATAGGTGGGGAAAACACCTGATGAGTCATGCATTTTCCTACTTTCCCTGAGTAGTTTCAGATCACTTCAGGTACCTTTGTACATTTCCAAATGGGGATTTGCTATAAACCTTCCTAAATCTTTTCTTGGAGGTATGTAGGTGTTGAAATATAAATGCAAGCACATAAATATTTCACTCAATATATAGACCTAATCATACACTCCATTTTGTGAGGAGGCTGGTCTCGGTAGTGACATCAACCTGTCTGTGTGCACCAAATAAAGCATGTGGGCCAAATCTGGTCTACCTCATAGTTTTGTAAATAAAGTTTTATTTGAAAGACAGCCAGACACATTTGTTTATGTATTGTCGGTGGCGGCTTTCATGTTAAAATGGGAGCGTGGAGGGGTTGCAATGGAGACCTTATATATAGCTTGCAAGCCCCCAAATATTTACTATATGGCTTTTTTACCGAAAAAGGTTGCTGACCTTTGAAATACAATGTAAGTGCAAGGTAGTAGAAATTTGTGTCTAAAGATCGCTTCTGCTGACCTGGCCAGATAATAGGGGCACACTTTTTGTGGGTGGTAAGAACGTGCAAGGGATAGTAAACATTTCTCCTAGGAACCCCTTCACAGTACTTCCCACACAGTCGAGGCTCCCGAAAACGGGGGTGGGTCCCACTAGAAGTGCTGACCTTGGGTGTGTGCTTTTGGGAAGCCTCTTTACTTCCCCAAACTACCTTAGCAGCTTCACCTACCTCTTAGCGTGGCTGAAGGTCAGAAAAAAACAGTAGGAGTGAATTTCTCCATAAAGTGCTGTTTTGTGGGAGGTTATGATTAAGAGCTCTGCTGAGCCCTCTGCTATGATATTTTCAGCAACAGTTTGTCCAGGGATCCATTGACACTAACAATGATGTTCCACCTTCCCCACTGTGCCCTCATGTAGATTTTGGGAGTCTTTTGATAAACTATGTATTTTTTTTAAATTTTTTATTGTTATGTTAATCACCATATATTACATCATTAGTTTTTGATGTAGTGTTCCATGATTCATTGTTTGTGCATAACACCCAGTGCTCCATGCAGAATGTGCCCTCCCATATACCCATCACCAGGCTAACCCATCCCCCCACGCCCCTCCCCTCTAGAACCCTCAGTTTGTTTTTCAGAGTCCATCGTCTCTCATGGTTCGTCTCCCCCTCCGACTTATTCCCCTTCATTCTTCCCCTCATGCTATCTTCTTCTTTTTTTTCTTAACATATATTGCATTGTTTCAGAGGTACAGATCTGTGATTCAACAGTCTTGCACAATTCACAGCGCTCACCATACCACATACCCTCCCCAATGTCTATCACCCAGCCACCCCATCCCTCCCACCCCCCACCACTCCAGCAACCCTCAGTTTGTTTCCTGAGATTAAGAATTCCTCACATCAGTGAGGTCATATGATACCTGTCTTTCTCTGACTGACTTATTTCACTCAGCATAACACCCTCCAGTTCCATCCACGTCGTTGCAAATGGCAGGATCTCATTCCTTTTGATGGCTGCATAATATTCCATTGTGTATATATACCACCTCTTCTTTATCGATTCAGCTGTCGATGGACATCTTGGCTCTTTCCACAGTTTGGCTATTGTGGACATTGCTGCTATAAACATTGGGGTGCACGTACCCCTTCGGATCCCTACATTTGTATCTTTGTGGTAAATACCCAGTAGTGCAATTGCTGGATCGTATGGTAGCTCTATTTTCAACTGTTTGAAGAACCTCCATACTGTTTTCCAGAGGGGTTGCACCAGCTTGCATTCCCACCAACAGTGTAGGAGGGTTCCCCTTTCTCTGCATCCCTGCCAACATGTCGTTTCCTGACTTGTTAATTTTAGCCATTCTGACGGGTGTGAGGTGGTATCTCATTGAGGTTTTGATTTGGATTTCCCTGATGCCGAGCAATGGTGAGCACTTTTTCATGTGTCTGTTGGCCATTTGGATGTCTTCTTTGGAAAAATGTCTGTTCATGTCTTCTGCCCATTTCTTGATTGGATTATTTGTTCTTTGGGTGTTGAGTTTGATAAGTTCTTTATAGATTTTGGATACTAGCCCTTTATCTGATATGTCATTTGCAAATATTTTCTCCCATTCTGTCGGTTGTCTTTTGGTTTTGTGGACTGTTTCTTTTGCTGTGCAAAAGCTTTTTATCTTGATGAAGTCCCAATAGTTCATTTTTGCCCTGGCTTCCCTTGCCTTTGGCGATGTTTCTAGGAAGAAGTTGCTGCGGCTGAGGTGGAAGAGGTTGCTGCCTGTGTTCCCCTTTAGGATTTTGATGGACTCCTGTCTCACGTTAGGTCTTTCAACCATTTGGAGTCTATTTTTGTGTGTGGTGTAAGGAAATGGTCCAGTTTCATTCTTCTGCATGTGGCTGTCCAATTTTCCCAACACCATTTGTTGAAGAGACTGTCTTTTTTCCATTGGACATTCTTTCCTGCTTTGTCAAAGATGAGTTGACCATAGAGTTGAGGGTCCATTTCTGGGCTCTCGATTCTGTTCCATTGATATATGTGTCTGTTTTTGTGCCAGTACCATACTGTCTTGATGATGACAGCTTTGTAATAGAGCTGGAAGTCCGGAATTGTGATGCCGCCAGCTTTGCTTTTCTTTTTCAACATTCCTCTG
>NW_027397068.1:75660302-75697165 GCF_003265705.2 Callorhinus ursinus
AAAAAAGTGGATGGTATTTTGATGGGGATTGCATTGAATGTGTAGATGGCTCTAGGTAGCATTGACATCTTCACAATGTTGATTCTCCCAATCCATGAGCATGGAACGTTTTTCCATTTCTTTGTGTCTTCTTCAATTTCTTTCATGAGTATTTTATAGTTTTCTGAGTACAGATCCTTTGCCTCTTTGGTTACATTTATTCCTAGGTATCTAATGGTTTTGGGTGCAGTTGTAAATGGGATCGACTCCTTGATTTGTCTCTCTTCTGTCTTGTTGTTGGTGTATAGGAATGCCCCTGATTTCTGTGCATTGATTTTATATCCTGCTACTTTACTGAATTCCTGTATGAGTTCTAGCAGTTTTGGGGTGGAGTCTTTTGGGTTTTCCACATACAGTATCATATCATCTGCAAAGAGTGAGAGTTTGACTTCCTCTTTGCCGATTTGGATGCCTTTGATTTCTTTTTGTTGTCTGATTGCTGTGGCTAGGACTTCTAATACTATGTTGAATAGCAGTGGTGAGAGTGGACATCCCTGCGGCGTTCCTGACCTTAGGGGAAAAGCTCTCAGCTTTTCCCCATTGAGAATGACATTCGCTGTAGGTTTTTCATAGATGGCTTTTATGATATTGAGGTATGTACCCTCTATCCCTATACTCTGAAGAGTTTTGACCAAGAAAGGCTGCTGTACTTTGTCAAATGCTTTTTCTGCATCTATTGAGAGGATCATATGATTCTTGTTCTTTCTTTTGTTAATGTATTGTATCACGTTGATTGATTTGTGGATGTTGAACCATCCTTGCAGCGCAGGGGTAAATCCCACTTGGTCGTGGTGAATAATCCTTTTAATGTACTCTTGGATCCTATTGGCTAGTATTTTGGTGATAATTTTTGCATCCATGTTCATCAAGGATATTGGTCTGTAATTCTCCTTTTTGATGGGGTCTTTGGTTTTGGGATCAAGGTAATGGTGGCCTCATAAAATGAGTTTGGAAGTTTTCCTTCCATTTCTATTTTTTGGAACAGTTTCAGGAGAATAGGTATTAATTCTTCTTGAAATGTCTGATAGAATTCCCCTGGGAAGCCATCTAGCCCTGGACTTTTTGTTGGGAGATTTTTGATGACTGCTTCAATTTCCTTAGTGGCTATAGGTTTGTTCAGGTTTTCTATTTCTCCTGGTTCAATTTTGGTAGTTGATACATCTCTAGGAATGCACCCATTTCTTCCAGGTTATCTAATTTGCTGGCATAGAGTTGCTCATAATATGTTCTTATAATTGTTTGTATTTCTTTGGTGTTGGTTGTGATCTCTCCTCTTTCATTCATGATTTTGTTGATTTGGGTCATTTCTCTTTTCTTTTTGATAAGTCTGGCCAGGGGTTTATCAATCTTGTTAATTCTTTCAAAGAACCAGCTCCTAGTTTCATTGATCTGTTCTACTGTTCTTTTGGTTTCTAGTTCATTGATTTCTGCTCTGATCTTTATGATTTCTCTTCTCCTGCTGGGTTTAGGCTTTATTTGCTGTTCTTTCTCCAGCTCCTTTAGGTGTAGGGTTAGGTTGTGTATTTGAGACCTTTCTTGTTTCTTGAGAAAGGCTTGTATAGCTAGATACTTTCCTCTCAGGACTGCCTTTGCTGTATCCCAAAGATTTTGAACAGTTGTGTTTTCATTTCCATTGGTTTCCATGAATTTTTTTAAATTCTTCTTTAATATCCTGGTCGACCCATTCATTCTTTAGTAGGATGCTCTTTAGCCTCCGTGTATTTGAGTTCTTTCCGACTTTCCTCTTGTGATTGAGTTCTAGTTTCAAAGCACTGTGGTCTGAAAATATGCAGGGAATGATCCCAATCTTTTGGTACTGGTGGAGACCTGATTTGTGACCTAGGATGTGATCAATTCTGGAGAACGTTCCATGGGCACTAGAGAAGAATGTGTATTCCGTTGCTTTGGGATGGAATGCTCTGAATATGTCTGTGAAGTCCAATTGGTCCAGTGTGTCATTTAAAGTCTTTATTTCCTTGTTGATTTTTTGCTTAGATGATCTGTCCATTTCAGTGAGGGGGGGTGTTAAAGTCCCCCACTATTATTGTATTGCTGTCAATGTGTTTCTTCGCTTTTGTTATTAATTGCCTTATATAATTGGCTGCTCCCATGTTAGGGGCATAGATATTTACAATTGCTAGATATTCTTGCTGGATAGACCCTTTAAGCAGGATATAGTGTCCTTCCTCATCTCTTATTACAGTCTTTGTTTTAAAATCTAATTTGTCTGATATAAGGTTTGCCACCCCAGCTTTCTTTTGGTGTCCATTAGCATGGTAAATGGTTTTCCACCCCCTCACTTTCAATCTGGGGGTGTCTTTGGGTCTAAAAGGAGTCTCTTGCAGACAGCATATTGATGGGTCTTGTTTTTTAATCCAATCTGATAGCCTGTGTCTTTTGATTGGGGCATTGAGCCCATTTACATTCAGGGTAACTATTGAAAGGTATGAATTTAGTGCCATTGTATTGCCTGTAAGGTGACTGTGACTGTATAGTGTCTGTGTTCCTTTCTGATCTATGCTGCTTTTAGGCTCTCTCTTTGCTTAGAGGACCCCTTTCAATATTTCTTGTAGGGCTGGTTTTGTGTTTGCAAATTCCTTTAGTTTTTGTTTGTTCTGGAAGCTTTTTATCTCTCCTTCTATTTTCAATGACAGCCTAGCTGGATATAGTATTCTTGGCTGCATATTTTTCTCATTTAGTGCTCTGAAGATATCTTGCCAGTCCTTTCTGGCCTGCCAGGTCTGTGTGGATAGGTCTGTTGCCAATCTAATATTTTTACCATTGTAGGTTACATATCTCTTCTCCCGTGCTGCTTTCAGGATTTTTCTCTTTGTCTCTGAGACTCGTAAGTTTTACTATTAGATGTCGGGGTGTTGACCTATTTTTATTGATTTTGAGAGGGGTTCTCTGTGCCTCCTGGATTTTGATGCCTGTTTCCTTCCTCACATTAGGGAAGTTCTCTGCTATTATTTGCTCCAATATACCTTCTGCCCCTCTCTCTCTTTCTTCTTCTTCTGGGATCCCAATTATTCTAATGTTGTTTCGTCTTATCATATCACTTATCTCTCGAATTCTGCCCTCGTGATCCTGTAGTTGTTTCTCTCTCTTTTTCTCAGCCTCTTTATTTTCCATCATTTGGTCTTCTATATCACTGATTCTCTCTTCTGCCTCATTTATCCTAGCAGTTAGTGCCCCCATTTTGGATTGCACCTCATCAATAGCCTTTTTGATTTCGATTTGGTTAGATTTTAGTTCTTTTATTTCTCCAGAAAGGGTTTCTCTAATAACTTCCACGCTTTTTTCAAGCCCAGCTAGTATCTTTAAAGTCATGATTGTGAACTCTAGGTACGACATCGTACTAATGTCTGTATTGAGTAGGTCCCTGGCTGACGGTACTACCTCTTGTTCTTTTTGCTGAGGTGATTTTTTTTCTTCTTGTCATTTTGTCCAGAGGAGAATAGATGAATGAGAGAACAAAATGCTAACAGGTTAACAACGTCTCCAGCAAATATACAGTATACAAATCAGAAAAGACCTGAAACCAGTGGAGAAGAAAGGGAAAGAAAGAAAAAAGAAAGAAAAAAAAAAGAAAAAAAAAAGATAAAAACAGAACAATACAAAAAAAGCAGAATATGATCAAATATGATCAGCCTAGTGTATAGATCAGTGCCACACTCTAGATTTTTGGCGTATTTTGGCCTGTTAGAAAAAAGTGCCTCCTAAAATTTTAGAGGAAGAAAGACATATATGTACAAAATAAGGGTTGATACAATGAAGGGATGGAAGATGACTGTAAAGATGAAAATTATAAAAGATTTTATAAAAGGAATTGATAAGATAAGTTGTTTGAAAAAAGAAAGAAGAAGATTTAAAAAAAAAAAAGGAAAAAGGGAGAGAATGTGATCAGGCAGGAGAATAGAACAAAGCCATACACTAGTGATTTAGGGTATATTTTGATCTGTTAGAAGAAACTGTATCTCAAAATTTTAAAGAGAGAACAACTTATATATATATATATATATGCCAAAAATAAGGGTAACTACTATGAAGGGATAAAATATGACTCTAAAAATGAAAAATAAAAAATGTTTTTTTAAAAAAGGGATTGATAAGATGTTGGTTGAAAAACGGAAAAAGAAAAATTAAAAAAAAACAGTTAAAAAATTAACTTTGATGAACTAATGAATCATGGTAAAAAAATAGCCATGTATTCTATGTGCAGTATTCCCCTAGCGCTGGAGTTCTGCCGTTCTCCTTGATCCGTAAACTTGGTCTTGGCTTGCTGGCTGTTCGTGCTGATCTTCTGGGGGAGGGGCCTGTTGCCGTGGTTCCCAAATGTCTTTGCCGGAGGCGGAATTGCCCCGCCCTTGTCGGTCCGGGCTAAGCAAGCTGCTCGGGTTTGCTCTCGGGAGCTTTTGTTCCCTGCAAGCTCTCGGTACAGCTTTGGAGGACCAGGGTGAAAATGGTGGTCTCCCAATCTCCGCCCGGAGGAGCCGAGAACTCGGGGCCCCGCTCCTCAGTGCGCCCCCAGAGAAAAGCAGTCACTCCCGTGTCCCCGGTCTCCGGCCGCACTCCGTGCTCACCCGGCCTGTGACCGAGCGTTTCTATCTCTGGCACCCGACCCCGTGTGGAGTCTCCAAACCCAGCAGATCCCTGCGGTGCGCTCCCGCGCCGCTCCTCCCCGGGGAGGAAGGGGAGTCTCCCCAGATCTGCCGCTTGTTGGGTCCCTGCTGGAGGAGCAGTGGCCTGACTGTCACCGATCACGGTTTATGGCCACCCCGAGCTGAGAGCCCGTGCCTTGGCTCCGTCTCTGCCGCCGGCTTCCCCGCTCCGATCCCTGGGAGCTCTGCCGCACTCAGGCACCCCTGGACTTTCTGTGACCCCGAGGGTCCTGAGACCACACTGTCCCGGGATGATTCCACCCCCCGCTTAGCCACTGGAGCGACGTCCCTCCGCGGAGCCGACTTCTAAACGGTCCGATTTTGTGCTCCGCGGCTCTAGCACTTGCCAGAAGCGGCCGACGGAGGCCCCCTCCCCCACCGTCTATCCTCCCGAATATCACCTCGGATTCACTTCTCCGCACGTCCTACCTTCCAGTAAGTGGTCGCTTCTCTGTTCAGAGAGTTGTTACTACTCTCCTCTTCAATCTCCTGTTGAGTTCGTAGGTGTTCAGAATGGTTTGATCCCTATTCAGCTGAATTCCTGAGACCAGACGAATCTAGGTCTCCTACTGCTCCGCCATCTTGCTCCGCCCTCCGTAAACTATGTATTTATTATAATTTTAAATCCACATCATGAGTATGGAAGAGAATTAAGATCCATTCATCCTGCAGCTTGAGAGCGAGGAATTGACAATAGAGATACTGAAGCCACAAAAAGACAAATCGAGAAGAACTGAAGTAGTTTTATACATAAGCAGGATAAATTTATTTTTAAAATACTGGAGTTGGTCAAATAATTTTCTTCTTTTGCACTCTGTCTTTGTGGACATAGCCTTAGTTAACTGAACTCATAAAAAGTCTCCAAGAAGAGAAAAATTTGTATTAAAATAAAATTTCAATGTATTTTCAGCATGGATGGCATACAAGAACCCATAAAGATTTATTGTTATTATTTCAAACATCATTCAAATTAGACTTAATTATCTGTGCAATTTACTGGAAATAGCATTTTAGCATTTTTGATCAAGTATATGTCATTAATTTTAAAATAGAAATGTACCAAACTGCTTTTTAAAAATTTCCCCAAAACATAATTGCTAAATTGCCTGCTGGAAAAAGTCTCTCTTCTACCTTTCCTCATCCCTAGGAGTTTTGCCACCTTTACTTCTTCTTTTTTTTTTTTTTTAGATTTTTATTTATTTATTTGACAGAGAGAGACACAACGAGAGAGGAACACAGCTGGGGGAATGGGAGAGGGAGAAGCAGGCTTTCCACCGAGCAGGGAGCCTGACGCGGGGCCCGATCCCAGGACCCTGGGACCATGAGCCGAGCCGAAAGCAGACATCCAACGGCTGAGCCACCTAGGCGCCCCTGCCACCTTTACTTCTTAAATTGGTAAATAAGCTCTTTTTGTTTGCTTGCTTCTTTTTTCGACCACGACGATTTTGAGTGGCCAGATGGGTTCATGTGAACGCCCAGGAGATTCCTTTAGAGGCACAAGGAAATAGATTCGCTCTTCAGGAAGCTTTAGACTTTGAGAGGACATAGGTTAATGGCTTTTTATTACTGGGCTTTTCCTTGGGGAAAAGTAATCCTGTATTTTCTCAGTGTATGCCTATGTCTACACGGCACAGAGAAAAGCTGAAATTTATCAAGTTAATTAACTTGGCTATTTCAGCTGAGTTATCAGGCTCCACAGTGTAGTTTTTTAATGGCTCATTTTCATCAAGGTGACAATGTTAAGTGTATGTGGCTTACCCTGGAGGCTATGATTTGTTTTTTCATACTTCGCTTCTTCATGGAACTCTATCACGCCAGTGGAATGCACTGGCATTCAAGCAGGTGGTGCGCCCAGAAGGGCTTCTCTTCCTGAACGACAGGATCCAGGGTTGTTGGTAGCCTCCTCGTGCTGTCAGACTAGTTTTCTCACTGGTCACTGCAAAATCCTCTCCAAGAGTCCCAGACACCTCCTGAACAGAGCAGATCTGTCAGTATCCTGCCTCCCGAACAGGGTGGATCTGTCAGTGTCCTGCCTGACTGCTGCCCGGCCCGTGGGTTCTTTTGCTCCTGGGCCCGGCTCTCCACTTGCCTCACTTTACCGTCCATGCAACCAAATCCGGTTACCACAGTGGGTGCCACCACCCTGTCTTCAGAGCCTGCCTGGCCCCTGACTCTCGCTGGTCTCCGTTATCTGTGGTGTCCCAGTGGAGGACAGGGAGACCAGCACCTCCAGTCCCTTGGGGCCAGATGACAGCATAACCTCACTTTGTACTGACCCTTTTGGCAAGGATTTTGTGGGGAGCAGCTCCATGCGGGAGAGCAGGGGTGGCCCAAGTTTGGCAGAAAACAGGGCCTATTTCTTGGGTTCAGATGTATTTATGCAGGAACATCTGGGTTACGGGTGGTTTTGGTACACCGAGGACCTGACGGGCTCCAACGCGTCATAGTTGGTGATATTGAAGTCTTCGGTGGGGAAGCTAATCGTTTTCTCCCCGAAATGAGGCTAAGTGGTCAGAGAGCTCTGATTAATGGGCATCACATGGAGGTGAGTGTAGATAGCAAGGAAAACAGGGTGGGAGTAGGGTGGGGTGCAGTGGGGGTGGGGGCAACACACTAGCCCCTTGCATCCTTGTTCACATGTGAGTGACTGCCCTGGGGGTGGGGGCCATGCAGGCGGACTGAGACCAACTATGAAGAGAAGACCCAGAAACCGTAGGCATTCTGCTGGTGTGCTGCAATTCCATGCTCGGTGTTAGTCAGCCAGCGGTGGGGAGTCATAGCAGAGAGAGACATGCATTGCAGAGAGAGACGAAATACAGAAGACACCCCAGTGTCACTTGGCTTTGGTGGCTGGCCGATGGAGCCGAGAGTGGACTCTGTAGCTCTTTGATTTCCAGGTGAGGACTTTGCGATCCCCCCCTCCTCCCCACTGACTCTGCTGAACAAAACAGGTTCAGGTTAACTTTTAGTTTTTAAAGAATTGTGCCCCAATTAAGTAACCACTTCCCAACATTCTTCTGGATAATTTTGTGCCTCTGTATGAGTCTTCTATGGCTGTGGAACAAATTACCACACATTTAGTAGCTGAAAACTACATAGATCGATCAGTTCCTAGATTTGGGGGCCAGGAAGTGGGGGCGTGGATTGTCCAGATCCTCTCTCAGGCCTCACCAGGCTCATCTGCTCAAGGTGTGGGCTGAGGCTAGGGCCTCACAGGAGGCTCAGGGTCCTCTTCTAAGCTTGCTTAGAATTCTGGGCAGCATTCATCCTCTGTTGCTGCTGGCAATAGAGGGCTTCCCTCCCCTCGTGGCCACCATTCCTGCCTCGTGGGCCATGGGCCGTGAACAGCAGGGATGTTTGCCAGAAAGAGCGACTTGTCATGTGATGTCACCTTCTTTCAAATCCTCCTCTGATTAGGCCAGGCCCACAGGGAGTAATCTCCTTTTGATTACCAAAGATGGGGCATTCATCACCTGATCACAGAGTGGTATTCTGAGGTCCACTGGCTCCACACACTTGGAGGGGTTTGTAGAGGAGGGCCTGCTCTGGGGGAGCTTGGCCACCATTTTACACTCACATGGCACAGTGTCTATGCTTAAGTGACTTGCTCTCAGTTTTTGGAAGGGCGCCAGTTGGGGCTAACTCCTTCTTCCTAGCCTTCCCATGAGGGGTCTTGGAAGGACCTGCCATTGCTGTGTGACAGAGTGGCCTCTGATGTCACCCTCCCTTTGTGCATTTTGACTTGCACCTGCAGCAAAGCTAACATGTCTGCTTCTCTGCGTCAGGGCTGAGGGTCTGGAGCTTAAAAGGGGGAAAGGAGAGGGGCACCTGGGTGGCTCAGTCCGTTAAACATCTGACTCCTGGTTTTGGCTCAGATCATGATCTCAGGGTCCTGGGATCGAGCCCTGTGTTGGGCTCCGAGCTCAGCAAGGAGTCTGCTAAAGTTTCTCTCTTTCTCTCCCTCTGCCTCTCCCTGCACTCGTGCTCTCTCTCTCTCTCTCTCTCTCTCTCTCTCTCTCAAATAAATAAATAAATAAATCTTTTAAAAAGGGTGGGGGAGGAGAAAAGATTTCCTCTCTTCCTTGGTTTTGGAAAATTTCCTTTTAATTCCTTTGCGTTGAAAAGGAGGAACCGGAGTAAGACAAGAGAACCGGGAACGGAAGCTAGAGGGGCTCCGTATTCAGAAATCATATTTTAAGTGACAGGAAAAGACTATCCATCATTGAAAGTTTTCACAGCGACCACATATATTCACCAGCTACATGCCCGTCTTTCATGCCAACCTCGCTTCATGGGGGACTTAGTTTGGGGCCGATACTGTGTGGCAATCACAGGAAATGCTAACTGGAAACCAAGTTACCGTGGCTTTGCATCTTGTTAGAGTCTCCCAAGGTCTCCAGATGACAGTTTTGTCCCTTTCCCCTTCATTCTTAAGTGTGCTCTGCTCATTTCGAGCACAACCAATTCAAAACCAACCTCTGCTGTATTTCTGCAGCCCAGCTCTGCCCTCGGAAGTGAGTCAATGAGGTAATTAACGCCAACATGAAACAATCAGCATGTATGGGTGATCAAGTCTAAATAATTCAAAGAGAAATACCTGATGTGTTTGGCATGTTTAGATACAGACTTTCACCCTGTTTGCCTTTACAACAGTCTCCTGCATTCCAGTTAGGTTTGTAGATTATGAATAATGAGAATATTACTCATGCCCCAAACCCATGGCACTTACAAATCACATCAGCGTTTTATTCTTAAGAAAATGCGGCATTACTCTCTTTTGACATATTTTATTTTCAGGAGAGAGAGCAGAATCTATACAGGCTTACCTCAAAGCACCTACAACTGCTAGAGCATTATCATATTACATAAATAATTTAAGCCCGAGTGCCATTACAGGTGTAAATCAAAAGGACAACGTATCCTTCCAGATTTGCCTGGGTTTGTAAATTTATATTGTGTTTAAGAAGGAAGCATGCAACCTGCAGAACCATTCAGGTGCCTTAAACCTCACCAGCTGTGGGAGCCCCCCAGCAAGCCCAAGAAGCTGTGACTTCACCGGCTGGTGTGACGAAAGCCTGATGTTTGCGGGGAGGTGGCTGTTTTATAAGCTGGCTGTGCTCTAGAAGGTGCTTCTCCAGCATCATCTTGCAAACCTGTTAAGACCCAGACCGCCGGCCCAGCCCCAGAGTTTCCAACTCAGGGCATTCCTCACAAGGTCGCGGGTGATGCTGACCAATCTTTAAGGACCACCATGCCGGAAGGACAAAGGATTCCTCGTGCAAGGCATGCGGGACTTTAGGAAAACACCTAGATGGTAACTTTTGGTGGACAGTCAGCTGGTTCTGATTCAAAAGGAGTGAGCAAAGTGGAGGGAGGCAGAGGGAGGTTGGGACCTGGTCTGTGTGTAACGCAAGGGGCTTGTCGTTGAGTGGTAGCCGGAGAGTGGACTTGGGATTGTGGGTGACCGGGACAGGGTGAGGAGCGGGGCCACAGCCTGTGGTAACTCAGGGGCCACATGGAATAGATGAGGCCAGGAAGAAAAGTCTTCATATAGGGAGGCGCCAACGAATCCTGAGAAATGCTGGATTCTGTTCCCAAGTGTGATGTTCAAGGTAAAGTCTTCCTGAACTATGCTGCCATCTTCCCACTACCCAGATCCCATCCTTGCCATTGTCCCCACATTGCCTCAAGATCTGTTGTGCTCAGTAGCCTTGTGTGGTCCTTTCGGATCCTGCTATTCAACATGTCCTGTGTGGACCTGGGGCATGTTGTCTTCCCCGAGAGCTTCTTAGAAATGCAGAATCTCAGGCTCCCCTCCAGGTCCACTGAATCGAAATCTGGAATTTAGCAAGATGGTCAGGTGATGAGCTTGCCCATTCAAGTTTGAGAAGTCCCAGACTTCCATGACATCAGCATTGCCGGGAACCCTTTTATCGTTCAGATTCTGGGGCCCTACGGCAGCCCTCTGAGTTTGCAGGGCCAGGGAGGGGCCTGAGAATCTGTGTTTAACAAGAGGATCGGCTGATCCTTGTGCCGAAGAAAGTTGGGGAAAGTACTTGGAGAGAATGAGAACCATTTCTATGCTGGGAGTAAATTGACATGAGGGCAGGGAGCAGCCCCAGGTGGTACAGGGCATGTAGGGATCAAAAGTGAAGAGGGAAGAATTTGCAGAAAAGATGGTGGAAACTAGGGGCTTATGCCCACTGCCAAGCACCCTCAGGCAGCCCTGATGATTAGGAAGGTGTCTGGGTTCCCTAGACCAGTTGTTTGCAAATGGGTGGCATGGGGAAAAAAAAAATTTGCCCCACAGGAGACCTTTAGCAATGTCTGGAGATATTTTCGGTTGTCACAAGTTGGGGGTGCTACTGGACAACCTGCGGTACATGAGACAGACCCCACCACGAAGAATCAGCCAGTCCCAAATCTCCATATGTGGAAGTTGAAAACCCTGGTCTAGAGCAGCAGTTCTCAAATGTGGTCTTGGACCAGCAGCACCGTGTCACCTGGGAGCTTTGGCGCTTGTTAGATGTGCAAGTTTGGCGGCGTCCTATCAGATGCACTGAATCGGATGCTCTGGGGTTGGGGCCCAAGGCTGTGTTTCAGCAAACACTCAGGGTGATTCTGATGCATGCCACAGTCTGAGGACAGTTGTTGCAGGTGGTATGCGGCTCACAGAGGTATGCACAGACTGTGTATCAAATGAAAGGGTGGTCCTAGGAGTTTCCAGTACTTGAGGATGTCTTTGTCAGGGTTTCTGATGGAGTGGTCCAGACAAGAACTTTCAAATGTAGCCGCCTGGCCCCACGTTAGACCCAGAGATGGGCAGCTTCCCCAGGTGGTTCTAAAAGTCTTTCCGTTTGAGAAGCATCACCCTGCGCATTTCGACTAAAATGAAGGTCACAGTTTCCTCTTTTCCCTTCTCTGGCTGCAAGTGCTTTTGTTTTATTTTATTTTTTTTTTCCATTTTAAAGCTATACTTGATATTCAATTTAACCTGATTTCATGGATTTATAATGGTGGATATACATACACTCAGGGTCCTAATTTTACCATTTTCCCCACACACAGCCCACAGTGTTTGGGAGAGGAGCCTGAGGGCCTTGCTGGCAGTGGCTGGGCACATTCGCTTTGAAGCTGGGCTAGTTCTTGCTCTTCTCTTTCCCCCAACCAGAGAAGCCCCATTTTTAAATGTTGTGTGACCTGACTTCTGGGGCAAAAAAACTTTGTTCTGCTGAAAAAGAAGAGTGTTTTTTTTTTTTTTTTTTTTTTTTTTTTTTTTGCAGTTCTTTCTGCCGCCCAGGGCTAAGCACTGGGGACCTCACAGCGTGGACCTAGCTGCGTGGAGGCCAGAAGGCACACCTGGGGGCCTACCCACACACCCCGGAGCCGGCCGGATTGCATGACCATGTGCCCTTCCCTTGGGGCAGCCAGCAGCCCTGTGCTCTCGGACTCCTACAACAACCCCACATGTATGAAAAGCATATCTTTCCTTGTGAGGGTGTCACGCATGACCCTCATCTGCATGTTAGCTCATTTGGGATTTCCCTAATAGTGTTGGCAGATTCGGGTTGCCCCAGCCATAGCGCCCTGTCGAGCTTGTTTATTTTGCGGCTGTTTACTGAGCATCCTTCTCTATGGTAGACACTGTCCCAGATCAGTTCGCTTCACGTGGCTCCGTAGCAGTCCTGCAAAACACGCCATGGGCATCTCCATTCTACTAACGAGAAACTGAAATTTGGAAGGATAAAGCTATTTGCCCAAAGCACAGTGGGGTGTCCAACCAAGACTCACCCACTGTTCCTTCTGCACACCACTGTCTTCCCAAGGCGGGTGCATAGCCCGGCTGGGAGCCAGCTGACCAGAGGGAGGATAGAGCCTCTTGCCCCAACCCCTTCAGCCCGGTGTCAAACCCCAGGGCTAATTAACACATCTCAGTAAATATTACTGAGTGCTGATGATGTGCACACTATTATACCATCAATAACGAACACTGAGTAGCCGTCAGGCATTTTATCAGGCAAAAGCTTGGCCAGTCCGTATTCTTCTAGTTTTAATCTTAATATTTCAAAAATTGAAAAAATTGCATTGAAGTCCCAATGCAAAAGAGGTATATTTCCAACCACAACAAGGACAGTATTAGAAAACATGTCGTTTTCATGTATGTTTCTGCCTGAACAGCTAAAAGATCGCCCAAATCTGTTTGCACATTTCTCTAAGTACATAGCTAGATATTAGCTAGCTTCCCTTGCAATTGGGTGTTGTTGCCACAATCCTGAGTTCTTGCCAACTGAGTGTAAGCGGGGGTGATGTGTGCCCCTTCCATAAAAAGTCCCCACAAGTGATCCTTCCTCATCTGCCCTCCTCTGTGGGCAGGACCGGTGACTTTGGAAGGCATGGGTCGAAGATGGCAGACACCAGAGGTTAAGAGTCAGGGAGAGCTGCCTGCCCATCCTGAATGCCTGCAGGCCTCTTGCAGCAAGTCAGTAGTTGTGAAAGCAAACATTGCACTTGGTCTGAGTCCTGGCTCTGCTCCACTAACTGTGAGGTCTTTGGCAAGTCATTAGCTATTGTTAATTCTGTTTATTCTTCTGTGAAGGGGAGACAGTCTCTCTGCCTTGACACAGGATGACACGGTTCCAAGGGTCAGCTAAGAAGAGCAGTTGTGGACACAAGGGCCAGACTGGTTGTTAGATTTGTGGTGTTTAGCTGTTCAAGGTTTTCAACGTTTTTGGATAAGTTGCCAACATTTAAAAGTCAGGAGATTTCACATATAAATTTTGATTTTTCACTTTTCTTAAAAGGTCGGGGGATCTGGCAATACCTAGCCAACATTCCTGCGTGGCAACTGTTGGTGGGAGCTGGGTGTTAGCGCTTCCTTCTGACTCCCAGCAGTGCCAGCTGTTTGCGACTGGTCCACTGCCTTTGGCTTACTTGCTAGCCCTTACAACATTGGAATTTTCAACTCTTGTATTGTGCATAAGGATCCTTTTGTTATTAGTATAGTACCTTAGAATTTATAAAATTATATCCATATTAAGAAGAAGAAGAGCTAGCAATCTAGGCGGCACCTGGGCCAGTGAATTGAGCTCATTAATACGAGCCAGACTGTATTATGAACTGATGGTTGGACATCTCCCAGTAACAGCCAAAAATGAGAGGAGATTTTCATTATGGATTTGACAGGGAGGTCATCAATTATTTGGCATTCTTTGGCTCTGGGTCTTTGGCTTTAGGGTACTTTGTTGACCTACGCCCTTCATATGAGCCTTAGACCATTGGAAAGAATGTCATCTTACCCAATGCTTGGGAGGTTGAGAAACCCACTCTAATGTCCCTTTCTCCTCTATTTCCTCTGAGCTGGAGACTTCTCGGGCCAGACCAAAGAGCAAAGAGTCACCACTGACATTCCAAATGCACGCTGTGATTGGGTGAGGACATGCAAGTCTTACAACAAGGTCAGCACACAGGAAGTGCCCATTAGCTCTGTGAGAACAACTGCCCTACAAACGGCAGAACACCCCCGGCGTGTGTTGGAGAGGTTGTGGCCTCCCCGAAGGTGTTAATATGACTTCCGAAGCACAAAACTTAGCCTCCAGGACTGACTTTGGCAGTCCCAGAGGGGCAAACAGTTTGCAAAGCAGTTCAAATCCTGAGAGGCAGGAGAAGAACAGAGTTTGAGAAATGGATCAGTGAGAACAAGTTATGTTTAATTCAGAGCGGAGCCAGAACTGCCCTGCTAATGCTTTACTGAAGCCGGAAGAATCAACTTGCCACTTGGAATATAGTTAGAGGCTCGATTTTGTGAAAATGAAGATCTTCCTATGCAAGAAAAGAAAATAGGATGGAAACATTGGTGTATGGGGAGTCAACTAATGGATTCCAAGCAATTTATTTCAATTCAATGCAATTCAAGAGATCAGTACTCATTTATTATTCTACCTCGTTTAGAAATAGTATGCGTTTCCTATTTTTCATTATCGTTAGGCATAAAATGAATGCCTTAGTAGGGAAAATATATAAAAATTCTTTTCATTGCAGGAACACATTTCGGAGCTTGTTTGTGTGTGACATCCTCAGGTCTTGTGTGCGAGGTGGAGAAGGCTGTTCTGTAGAAGAAGGATATTGCATGATGTGACCAAGGGTCATGGTAGATGAAAGCTGACCATGAATCATTGACAGCGTGGAAGCTAAAGCAGGCGCAGCACGAAGGGATATTCAAAGCAGGCTGACACAGCAAAACTGCAGAGTAATCCTTCTTTTATGCTTTGTGCTGGGCAGTCTGTGGAAACCATGCTTTGCAAATAGGGCTTTTCATTGAAGAGTCCGGGAGAGAGGTCAGAAGAAGTTCACAAAGTGGTCTAAATTTGGAAAAGAACTGTGCGGAGAGGTTAAGGTGTTTGCTGAAGTGTGGTCCCCAAATCAGCAGCTGCAGCATCCCCAGAACTTGTTGGGAATGCAAATTCACCCCAGGGATCCCCAGTCAGAAAGCCCAGGGTGGGACCCAGCCGTCTGTGCTCTATCAGCTCTCCAGGTCATTGCGACATGGGGCTAGAGTTTGAGAACACTGGAACAGCTAAGGGGACCAGAGCTCATTAGAATATGGGGAGGGGAAGACTGAGCTGAGGTGTGGTCCAACTCTAGCTTGAGCTCAGCAGCCAGTAACTCGCTTCCTCCCATTTCTGCCCATTTCTTCTGAGGGCAGGACAAGGGGCAACGGGGCAGTCAAAGGGGAGCTACAGGAGATTCTAAACCTGGTTGTTGCTTGGGTCACCTGGGGAACTGTCATAACAGCACACGTTGCTGGGTATTCTGATTTCATTGGTTGACTGATGCTCCCCAAGTGGATCCATTGGGCACCCATGGTTGAGAGCCACCAGTGCCCAGCAGAGGAATTGATGGCAGTGACTGTGCTGGAGACTCAAGTGGGAGAGGGGGAAGGGCATGCCCCAAAGGGCAGTCAGTCTCTTGAGGGTCATTTCAGGGTCACCAGCCCCAGGAGGGCCGCCCTGTTATCTCGGGACTCTTGGAAAGCTTTAGTTACCCCAGGGTCCTCCCCCTGCACCTTGTTGTTTATCTTCTCTGAAGTGATATGTCCTGGGAGCAGTTCCTGCCTTGTCTTCCCATGTCTCTTCCCTGCCCCAAAGAATACATCTGTGTCTCTCCTGCCCTCCAGGCCACACGCTCAGCCAGCGTCACTTCCAAACCAACAGTGCTGAGCTAAAATGAAATATCCCAGTTGCACCACTTGCATCTGAAGAATAGTGCTTTCTTCTGGATGTTCCTCCATTTGGCTTTAGATGCAAGGGTTTTATTTATTTATTTTAAACACTACCCTAGATTTTGGCAAAAGAAAAATAAAAGGAGCTCTGTCTAAATTATTCATATCTTAAATTTTCTAAACAGCCAGTGAACAATAGATAATAAGAGGTGATTTCTGTTTCAGACATAAAGTGAAACCCAAGCATGTTTTAGGATGGAAGGCCCCGATGATTTCTACTTTCTGTTGTAAATGGGTGCCGTCTTACTGGTAAGCCTGCTTTTGAGGGATGAGGGGACAGCGTACCTGACGTGGGTCACCAGGTCACTGTTCTTTACCCCATTCTCCCTAGTGTTAGAACTAGCATTTCTTTTGTTTTTATTTTATTTTATTTATTTTAAATATTTTATTTATTTATTTGACAGAGAGCACAAGCAGTGGGAGCGACATACAGGGCCAGAGGGAGAAGCAGGCTCCCCGCGGAGCAGGGAGCCCGATGTGGGGCTCGATCCCAGGGCCCTGGGACCATGACCTGGGCCGAAGGCGGACGCTTAACCGACCGAGCCACCCGGGCGCCCCTAACATTTCTTTTGTGTGTGGGGTTACTGTTGCTTAATTTTTTCCCCCCAGAATGTCCCTCTGCTATGCCCAGGATTTCCTGTGAGGCCCTCTTTCAGCGACAGTGTGGTTACTTCTCTTTCTACTTCTTGGTTGCTGGACTCACGCACTCCTCATGGGGACACAACGGCAGACGAAGGACTTTGATTCCGTACATATGTTGCATGCTGGGGAATGGCAGTTTATCCTTGGAGATTTTTCCTTCTGAGCTGGCACTTCACCTGTGCCTACGGCTGGTTGTTTAATCTGGCCAGCAACTCCTTCCTAGTATTGTACACTTTACCATATGTAGCTGTGATGATAAGGGGCCCACTCCCACACCACCTTTGTTGTAAAGTGAGGTTGGTGTTCTGAGGCAATGGTGTATGGAGTCCTGAATCAGTGGGACAAAGGCTTCTGTTAGCCCCTAACTAGTGGTTCTAAGATCCTGCAAACAGAAAAAGGCAAAGCCATACAGTGAATACATGTTTATTTCTGTGACACATTACCGCTGGCCCTTACAGGATGGATGGGGTTCAGTGTATTCAACTTGCCTCCGGGTAGAGAGTTGGTCTCCTTGAGGATGGTGCCATTCTAGGGGCTCAGCATTGATCTCTTCCTCTCAGGTTAGAAATGCAGTGGTAATAGTAACTACATCAGTTCTAGGGAGTCCAGGCAGTTAGGTCCATGGGTAATCTTCATTGCTTCCACTGTGACCAATGTGTCCATGTACTCATCATGCCATAGACATAGCCAATGACAGAGGTTGGTTGATGTCAACTGGCCTATCATCATGACTACTTGTTTATTTATTGCCCCTTCAATGTGAATAATTTCTGGTGGGCATGAACATATCATGCAAATATCTTTTCACTCTGTGCCCATTCCCAAAGGTCTATATGCCTCAAATTTCTTTGTCTCCCATCTTTCAATTGTTTTCTTTTCCAGGTCCCTAACTAACTAGCTAAGACATTTACAACTGCCCAAAATTTCATTTATAGTCTAACATCAGGGCACTTTTCATGCTACCTAAAAAGAATGATCAGGTACATTGCCCAAAGTTCTACCTAGTGGGAGTGTTTTACATCAATGATACCTCTCAAAGAGACCCTTAATTATTGTCACACATCCACATACCTAGCTGACTCATCCATACACCAAGCTACTCCTCCTAGTCAAACAGAATCACTTCCTAAGGCCATACACATGAACTGAGAAACAGGAGCTGGTGTGACAGTTGTGGATGCCATTGAGGTCTGGGCTCCCAAATCATGCAGCTTGCTTGTCCCTCTGGGCCTACTCTTGTTTGAACCTCAGTGTACCGCTTCCATCTTACAATGGATTATTGCTGGGCCTGCTTAGACTTATAACTTGGTAAGTCTGAAAGGCCCCAGCTCATCACAGGCAGTCTGGTCACATTGTTGCTTGGTGTCCATGGGTGGGCGTTCTGTTTCTGCCAAGACTCCTAGCACATCAGGAGTTATTTTTCAAAAGATGTATGATTCTCTGCTGCAGGTGGCACGCCTTCACTCCAGAACTCCGGGGGACTGCACTGTGACTTTCTCATTGGGTTTGCCCCAAACTCTACATTGTATCTTTTCCTCCATGGTACCTTTAACACTCTAGGGTCTGCCAGACCATAGCGCTCAAGTAGTAGGGTGGCCTGCATTACAGCCATGCCCCGAGCTCTTTCTTGCTCCAGGTCTCATTCAAAGCTGGCACATCTTTATATGATACACTTTATGGGCCGGAATAGTATCCCCATTTTGGCCAAGACAAGATGAGAAAAGAAAATGCATCTTAGAATTGGTGATACACAGTGGGATGGTTAGTTTTATGTTAACTTGATGAGGTTATGGTGCCCAGTTGTTCAGTCCAACACCAGTCTAGATTTTGCTATGAAGGTATTTTGTAGATGTGATTAACATTTACAATCAGTTGACTTTGAGTAAAGAAGATTATCCTTGTTAATGTGAGTGGGCCTCATCCAATCAGTTGAAGGCTTTGGGAGCAAGGACTGAGGTTTCCTGTGGGTTACCCTACGGATTTCAGATTTGCCAGCTCCCACAATTGCATGAGCCAATTCCTTAAAATAAACCTCTTTATATGTATATCTTTTATTTGTTCTGTTTCTCTGGAGAATCATGATTAATACATATGGTATGCATGTCTTTATGATAAAGAGTTTTAAAAAACCTGGATAAAATGTATGACTTTCTAGAAAAACAAAAATTAAAAAAAGAGTTGACTTGATAAAATAATAAAATTAGAATATCTAAATAGACTAAAAACCAAGAAATAGTGGAAAACATGACGAAAACAACAGAAGTACTTTGCTTTCCAAAATGCTTACATAATTTTATGGACCAATTCTATAATACTATCACCAGTTCATATGGGCAATTGCTAACCAATTAAAATGTTTCAGAGCATAGAGTGGGATGGAAAATTTTCCAATCTATTTCATAAAGGGAGCATAACCTTGATAGAAAAATGGCACATCAATAAAAACAACAGTAACACAAGCAACAACTACAGATGAATCTTACTTATGAATAGAAATATGTTGAGTCATTTCAATGGGGCGTCTTTAAAATGTAATCACAATGAGGTAGGGTTCGTTCCAAGAATACATAATGGTTTCACATTAGGAGATCTAATAATATAATTTACTTTTTTAACAAGTCAAAAGGAATAACTATATCATTATTTATAAGGACATTTTTGTAACACTCGAAAGCCATTTTCGAGTTTTTCTTTAAATACTTCTGGTAGTTAGGAATTAAATTTTAATTTAATTATAAACTTGAATTCAAGGCCTGTTTGATAGTTCTTGAAGACAGCATTGTTACCACTAAAGTAATAACAGAGTTTGTGCATGTCTGCCTGAGTGTATGTGAACAGGACAGCATTTCTTATTTCTCCTAGTACCTGTTATTGCCTACCCAAGAGTTGTGATGGGCAGCCCACGAATGCCTATCGATAGCTGTCCTTCCCTTGTTTATCAGTGGCTCTCAGTGATGCCCCTATGGATGTATTAAGTCCATCCTGATTTACAGTTTCTGGTACAGTGAGTTATGACCCTTTACAGCTCAGTGTGTTAAAGAGGAAACATATACTTTCAAGAATTACTTGCTGTCATCTGTACAGATGCATAACAATGAAAAAATCTCATTGAGTCCTTTGTCTCATTTACTTTAGATATATTTTCTCAAAGCTTATTTTCTTATGTCACAAGGTGGCTCTGTCACAGCAGAAGAATATAATAGAATCTTAGCTTTCACCCTTGAAAAATATATAAAGTTTATTAAATAAAAAGGAAGTGTCACAAAACAGATGCTATTTTAAGAATGGAGTTTTTGGTAATTTACCTTTGAATGTAAATAAGTAGTCCTCCTCCATCCCATTTTGAACATTTAATATGTTATTAATTACAATCATGGCACACTAACCAGTAACATAGTTTCTTTTCATTTTCAGAAAATTTTTCTTTCTATTCCCCTGAAGGAACTTTGAAATGAGTGAAAACAGGGCCATGATAGAATCTTCCTAATTGACTCACTCTTCATTGGAAATTTCAGTAACTCTTAGGAGTATACGTTTAAATATGTTTTCATGTTCATTCCATTTTTTTTTTTTTAAGTGAACTGATTACCTTTGAGGCCAAAACATCAAGCTGTGAAAATGAAGTCTTCATAAGCAGATGGTATACCTGGAACCAAACACAAATCTAGAAGTTATTCCCATGTTTTAATTCCTCCAAGCTTTTATCTGATGACACTCTTGTTGACAACTTGAGTTGGTTTCTTGGACTGGACCTCTTCTCACCTACCTAGATGCCGATTTCCCACCTCCCGAGTCCACCCATCCCCCATGCTCTCCTCCCAGAGTCACAGGGCTGGAAGGATCCTCACACACCGTGGAGTCTGGGGTCTGCTCCAATCTCGTGGGGATGGCTGGAGGGTTTATGTGCTCCCTGGACTGCCTCCTCCACCTCTCTCTCTGTGGCTGATACTGCTGTTCTTTCCTTTTTTTTCTTTTCTCTTCTCTTTCTCCTTATCTTTATGTTTCCTTCTTTCCCTTTCTTCTTCCCCCCCTTTTTTCTTCTTTTCTATTTTTTTTTTTATTTATTTTTAAGGATTTTATTTATTTATTTGTCAGAGAAAGAGAGACACAGCGAGAGAGGGAACGCAAGCAGGGGGAGTGGGAGAGGGAAAAGCAGGCTTCCCGTTGAGCAGGGAGCCCGGTGCGGGGCTCGATCCCAGGACCCTGGGATCATGACCTGAGCCGAAGGCAGATGCTCAACATCTGAGCCACCCAGGCGCCCCTCTTTTCTATTTTTTTAAAATCAGAATCATATATATGAGAGAACTACGTCCTCCTCATTTTCCTTTCCCCAGAAACAACCACTTCCAACCCTTTTAGCTGGTTTTTTGACATTGACTTTTGTTTCTCTAAAAAAATGCTTACATCATTATTTCTCATTTTATTTTAGTGTTAGGAATTATTTATTGACTTTCTGCTCTGGGGGATGCAGATTTATGCATTTTTCCACATTCCCCCAGTCCAAGCCCACCACACATGCACATACCCACACACGCACATACCCTGGTTCTTGCATTTGCTTCCTATTCTATGTCCTTGTTGCCCATGAAGACCAAGCTCTCCCCCCACTGGTATGAATCTCTCACTCTCCCCAGACACACTGGGTAGTTCATCCACTTTATCTTCAGCAAAGCTTGGGAGACTTCTGAATCATTCCAGTCCAGACCGATGTCCTCCAGCTCAGCCACAAAGCTGTCATTCTTGAGTTGTCCTTTGTTGTCTTTTGGAGATTACCCTGCCTCTTTCTTATTTTGGATCCGTGGTTTCATAGAACCTAGCTATGTCTTCTGCTTTTTCACTTCAGTCCTTATTTGATGGAGAACACCCTCCTGTTACTTCCTGAGTTTGCACTGGGAAGAGAGGCATTTTCAGAGAACTGGCTTGTCTGAAAATCTTTGTTCTACCTTCATACTTGATGACTACTGTGGCTGGTTACCAAATTCTAGGTTAGAAATGACTTTCCATTAAAATTGTGAAGGATTTTCTTCAGCTTATAATATTGCTGGTGAGAAGTTTGAGGACATTTTCATGTTTTGATCCTTCCTATGATATCCAGTTTTTCTTTTCTCCCTGAACGGTTATAGGAAATTTTCTTTGTCCCTAGGGATGTAATTTTGTGCTGATATGCCTTTGGGTGAATCTATTTTTACCATGGTGTTGGGCATTGAATGGGTCCTTTTACTTTGTAAACATGTGTCCATTTTTTGAAAAAAATTTCTTGCATTATCTTGTGGATGATTTCTTCTCCTCTATTCTCTGTTCTGTCTTTTCTGGAACTTTTATTATGTGGATGTTGGATCTTGTACCGTCCACTCCCCCCCAGCCTCCCTTCCTTCTCTCCTTCTCTCCCCCACTTCCCTCCCTTCCTCTCCCTCTTCCCTCCATTCCTCTTGGGAGATTTAGTCAATTTTCTCTTTCATACTCTATTAGATGGAACAAGTTTGGCTTCTGGAGTAAGAGATGGTAGCATACACAAGTTGTTTCTCTCCCATATAAGAGCCCAGAATAAATGGACTAGAGCTATTGTCACAGCTCTGAGGTGTCAGGTCCCCGGGTTCCTTCTACCCCATGGCTCTGTCTCTAAAGTGTTGCTCTCTCTTGCAAGGTCCACAGTGTTCCATCATATCCCACCACAAGTGCTCCTACTCTAGCTCTTGATGGGATGTGATGGGGAAGGAGTGGACACAAGTTGTGTGTTTCATACATCATTTCTGTTCACATAGTTTTGGCCAGAGCTTAGTTACCTGGCCACAGCTACAGGGGCCGGGAAATGTGGTCTTCATTCTTGGATCCTGCTCCTACCTAAGAATTGTGGGTTCTATTTCTGCAGAAGAAAGGGAAAATAGATATTAAGTGGCAACTAAGAGTCTCTGTCACAATTCTCACTTCTGGCAACACAAACATCCATGTACTTTCTTTTTGCCCCTGTGCAGAGAACACCTTCCTAAGAAAGAGAACTGTTGTCTCCAACCCACTTCCTGCATCTAGCTTAAAGTTCCTGCTTGTCTTCCCACTTAATGCCCTCTATAAGCAGGATATTCGAGCAGAGTAACCTCAGCCAAAACTCCCACTGGACAAAGGAAGAATGAAGAAACCCACAAGAATTACTGCTGCTTTGTGATGCTCAGATGCTGCTGGAGACCGAGTGTTGGTTGCCCCCTGGACATAGCTGGTTCTGCTCTCTAGGCATGACCAGCTCCCTTGTCCACTGGGCTCCCTGGGAGGCTTGTTCTGGCCCAGCATCCGCCACGGGCACAGGCACAGTGGAAACCGCACGCCATGCTCTTTTTCGGGACTAATGGCTTTATAGCCCCATTCCTGCAGGTTTGAGGACTCAAGGATTTCAAACCGGTTGAACAGTCAGATTTTGCAGGCCAGTGTGTGCTCTCTGGCAATGAAATTGACTCACAAACTTACAAGTCTATTTGTTCTGCCCAGTTCCATGGGTGAGGTGACAGCCAAGGATCTCATCTGGATAGTTTTCGGCCTGGGACTCCTGCTTGTCCTCCCTGCCACCCCAACCACCACCGCCGAGGGCATCTGAACAAAATGAGTGTGGTTGGAAGGCAGCACCCTTCTTCTGATTTTGCCTGCTGGGCTTGCTCCCCTGCTCTGCCCAAGGACTCTTAGGGAAAGGTAACCAAAACAGCGTTGGGGGGTCACAGTCTTTTCTCGCACCGAGGCTCTCCTTGTGTGGAGCCACCTATTCTCCCTGCTTCCTCTTGGGTCACAGAAGCTTTGGGTGTTTTTAACTCTGCAATGTGGTGAATGACCTGACTCCCAGCCAGCTGAGGTTCTTCTCTCTCATGTAGGGCTTTGCTGGAAGGGGCATGAGCAGACGTGTCTCCGCGGACGGCAGCCTAGCCAGCTTCATGCCCTGGTGACGGGGAGACACTGGGAAGATGGGATGGTGAGGGCTGACTTTGAAACTGTGTTCTTTTCAGTGGCAGGGCAGATGGAGGGGGTTTGGGAAGAGTCATTAGAGACAAAGGGACATGGAAACTCTCCCTGGCTCCACTGGCCCTTCCTCTCTGGGTCCCAGCAAGGGTATGGGAGGACTCCTTGGTTTCGGTTCTAATGGGGTTCGGGCCAAGAGAATCCGGGTGCAGATCTGTTTGTGTCCTTGAAGGTGAGTGAAGCTTAGCCAGTAGAATGAGCTCCTTTCCATATCTCTGAATCTTTTCCCCATTGCTACTGCCTGTTGTAACTGGAACAAGTCAGTGTGGGTCAGGCTGATTCATGGTTTTATGGCGAATGAACTGGAACAGATATGGCTCTGCTGGCAAGAATTCAAAGCTCATATACTTTCCTTAGACCTCTGACTTGAGTAATGAAAATTCAGCGGCTCGATCCAATTGGGATCCAGGTAAACAAGAGAGAGAAAGGCGAATAGGAAAAGGTAAATTAAATCATGAAACAAATGTCAAGTAGAGGTCAAAGGAAAAGTCAGGCCTGTGGTGGGGATGATCTTTGATTCACAATCCCTATTTCTTGCTATCTTTCTGATGGGATCCAGTTCAATTTGGTAAATGGAGATAATTGGTGAATTTGGTAGAATCAGGTGCAGGACAAATCTCTCTAACCACATGTGCTAATAGTGATGACCTTGGGCCTCCTCGCCGTGGACTTGCTGTGTGTGTACCACCCTGCGTGTCCCTTGTGTTCACAAGCCCCTGCACTGACTGGGATTCCCCTGCTGTGTGGGGACCACCAGCGTTCCCAAAGTGGCTCAGTCCTGCTCAGGGACCAGCCCTGGTGCGAACAACCTTACGTTGTGCAACCACACCCTCGGAGATGTGGGAACGCAGGGGTTCTACTGTTTGTTTTGGGCCGATGGGCTTTAGCCTGGATGTGGCTTAGTCTGTATTCTTGTGCAGACTGACTCTACTCTCAGGACAGAAATGTGTCTCCCAATTCAGAAATTCTTTTGCCTGTGCAGGTGGACAGTCCATGAGCCAGGAAGGGAAGATGCAGGAAAAGGGTTGAAACCCACCTAGCAGCACACACTGCCCCCTTGCTCCCGAGATACACATTACATGACCCTGAGCCATTTCACAGTTTACCCCTGGCCTCAGGAGTGACAGGTTTGAGGAAACTCTCCACAGATTATTGGTTATGCGGTGTATTTAAAGCGAAACAGAGACGGCTTGAGCAGGGTGCCCCCCCCAAGGCAGGAGGGCACGGATTCTTGTCTGTCCATTCTGTGAAGTCTGAGTCATCGTCACTGCCCTCAGGGGACCGGCAGTCTGTTGGTGTGATGCCACGGGCACATAAAGCAACAAAACCCAAAGCTGGAGCAAAGCTACGCTGGCTGAGTGGTCACTGCAAGAGAGAAACAGGAGAGTAGTCTCAGCGGACAGTGCGGGGTGGGGATGCAGAGCACAAACTCAAGGGCCACTGTGTTGGGGTTCGATCCCGCGTTAGCTACTTACTAGTGGTGACCTTGGGCATGTTAACTGTCCTGTTTGTGTCTCTGTTTCCTCAACTGTGAATGGCGGGGATTGGCAGGACCCACACTGAAGATTAGATTAGTTCTACTGCAAAGCACATAGCAGAGCATCCAGCTCACAGTAGGGGCTCTGGTGTTACTGGCTAAGCTGAAGTTTCCCTTTTCCTGATCAGTAGGGCTTGCAGGCATTCATGGGAATGAGCAATCCCATCTCGTTGGGCTGAACAGAGAAGGCTTCCTGCAGGAGGTGGGATCGGAGCTGGGACTTGGGAAGATTTTGTTTGGCAGAGAAAAGAAGGAATGGTGTTCCTGGCAGAGAAAACTGCAAGAACAAAGTCAAGGAGGCTTGTTTTGGGGGTAAGGGTTGGGGGGCTGGCACCCAGTACTGTTTGGTTCCCCGCCTCTGATGGTTCATTCTTTCTGGGTGACAAGCTGCTGTGGATGGGCCCTGAAGACAAATCATAAGTCTGTCGCAGCTTTCATGCCAACCCTGCTGACCCGTGGGAGCGTGAGCAAAGTTCAGCTGTCAGAGAGAAGCAGCCAGTTCTGGCTGGAGCAGAGGGTTTATTTTGGAGAGAAGCAAGGGACATTGAGTGCAAGACTAAAGCAAGAAATGGCTGGAGGAGGGGATGGAGCGTTTTGTCAAAGTGCCACAATGGGGATAGGGTGACAGTTGAATGCCAGTTGGATTCAAATCAATGTTGGGATATTTTGAGAGCATCATGAAATGGCTTTGAAGCCTCAATTGTCTTTCTTACCAGGACGTCTTCCTTCCATGTTCCCTTACTCCTTTGAGCTTGCTCCCTTTGCCGAGCCATCATATGAGTCTAGCTCAATCCCTTCCTATCCTGAGACCCCTACTGCTGGTTTGAGACAGCCCCTCTCTCTCTTAATTTAGTAATGTTTCCTCTGCAGTAGAAACATTCTTGCCCAGACATGTGGCCTCCACACAGTGGCTTCTGTCCCTCATTGTTCCTGGCTGCCTCCATGAGACTTAGACCCATAGCCCCTCTTGGTGGTAGCAGGATGACTCCTTTCCAGTGACAAGAAACAAGCCAAAAGCCCTGGGCAAGTAGACCATGCAGTGGTTGCCCAGTTTTCTGGGGGACAGTGAGTGCTACGTGGTCAGGACTGGCCCTACTTTGTACCCTGGAGAATAAGGGATCTTCAAAATGAGATCCCAGAACCTAATGCTTAGCTGAAATTACTTAGAGTACAAAATCCAACATGAAACCCTTGGCTGGTCACAGATATCTGGGAGCTCCAGAAGTTCTGGGGCTATCCCTTAGATAGATGAATATATTTTGGATGAAATGTGGTTTTTCACAAACTTTAAGTTGCAGGAAGTTAAGATTGACCAGATCAGTTGCAATTGGCTCAGATTAGCAGACTAGACTCCTTGCCAATGACTGAACCCCGAGAGCACTCTTAGAGAAGCCCAGGAGAATGATGGCCTGAGGTGCTTCTGGCCTGGGACCGTGACCACGAGGAGTCAGTTGTTTAAGGCATCCTGGAGCCTTCATTAGTCCTGGTTTTTCTTGGGATTAAAAACAAATCAAGCAGTGGATTTTGAGTATCTGGTCTCTAATGCCCTGGCTAATTTGTCTTGAAGGGAGAGAAACCATCCAATAGAAATGGAAATTGACAAAAAGCCTGCATTGAATCCATCAGTTAATCAACAGGGTTATATTGACAAGGTGATTAACTCTACTAGAAGATCATGGCTCTGGCCAATTCTATTTCAAACTCAAGTCAAGGTGTTAGAAAAAAGATGTTTTTTTCCGTCTGGCTTAGCACTCATACACATGCGCACATTTCATGGATTGGTGCAAGAAGAAGGTGTCTGGGGGGGATTTGGATTATTCATTTATTCCTTGAAAAACTGAGTGTCTGCTATGTCCGAGACACACATTTTAGCATTTTGGAACACATAGGCTCCAGACAGACACACAGACATGCACACACATAGACACACACACACACACACACGTAGACATACACATATGGAGACACACACTTATATTCTGCCCTTAAGAAATTTTACACGGAGGCTTCTTTGATCTTTTGAACAACCACGTAACATCAATTTAAAACAATGCAGTTTTGGGCATGAAAACAATCTGTCTTGGGGGAGACTGGCAAAAGCTAGAAGAAAATCCATACCAAAACTATCTATTAACATCTAGCCATGCTCATGGTTGGTACTCATTCAAGTTAATCACCACCGCTTCTCTCCAAACCCCGCCCCACGGTCCTATTGGATTATATAATAGACCTCAATAACTCTAAACGAGCTATTATATTCTGCCATATAATTATATATTTAGGACACATGTATGGTTAAAAAAAGCAATCCACAGAAAAACACTGAAACAAATTGCAGAGCAATTTCAGCAACTGATTACATTTAAGCTGTAGTGTGTCAGCTGTTCCCATGTTTTTTTTCAGTTCCCAAATCCGTTAGACAATATTCTGGAGCTATCAAGCATTGGTCTTTATTTCTGAATCAAAGTCATTTTAGAAATGTGAAAAGCCTGCTTCTCCGATCTTTTCTTTTTGAGACCCGTAAAATACAAAAAGTGGCACTTCATTTATTTTTCTCAGGCAAGTCTTTTAGCTGCCTGTCCTGTTTAAATAATAATAATACTAACATTAAAAATAAAAGCAGTGGTCATTTGCTGAGCTCTTACTTTTTGCCAAGTACTGTTGTGCGTATTTTGTATCATGTCATTTTAATCCGTACAACGAATGGGAATGAGCCATGAGTTGCGCGAAGACCCTGAGGTATGAAGTATCTTGTTTGAGAAAAGTGGCTCAGAAATAGTGAAGTCATGGTTAGAAATGATCTGGTTAGTCCATTCTCACTATTTCTAGCAGTAATGACAGCTAATATATTTTATTTTGTAAGGTATTTTCACATATGTATCTCACTGATCCTTATAATGATCCTCTGAGTATAGGTTTTGTGGTACTTTTCCCATTATACAAATTGGGAAAATGAGGGCCAGAGAGATTAGAATTTGCCATAACACAGCTCACTTCCCACAAGGGCTCTGGGGCCACACTGCATGAAGCAAAGCTGGCAAGAAAATTGGGACATTGGTCTCCAAATCTGGTGCCCATTCACAATTCTACACTGAGGAAACAAAATAACCAAATAAAATTAAGAAAGAAACAAACATAAAACCACTTATGGCATCGAAAGGTCTTTTCCCCCAAGTATCAGCAGAGCTGGGAAGGGAATCTCTGCCAACATCAACATAATGATGAACATGCAGCACAAAGCTATATAGCCTACACCTGCCCTGGGGAGCCTACCCTACCTGTGTACCTGCCCTGGGGAGGCCGAAGGGGCGCTCACGGAGCTGTCCAGGTTCAGCACCATGGGACACTGGAAGAGCTGAGTGACATGCAAGAATTTGAGTTCACCTTGACTTCTCACAGGCTGGGCAGTGAGGGAAGGGGAGGCCAGGCAAGCCAAAAGATAACAAACAGTGTGGGGGATGGCCCGGAGGCTGGAGGTCTGGCAGGGTGTGAAAGAGAAGGCCTTGCGGGGGGTCATGGTGAGAGCTGACATCAGGGGCACAGCGTGCACTGGAAAAACACTAGAGGAAGTCATTTTAATCTTCAGAATGAGCTCAGAGGTATACAGGGTGGATATGTAACATCTATTCATTCATTTAATATAGGATTAGATGTCAGTGTTGTTGGAGTTACATTTTAGGAAATGACTATTCATAATGGAAGTCCTGGCAAGGTTTCTTTATAATCAGCAAAACGGGGTGGAGGGCTCAGCTGTGGCACCCTCGCAAGAGGCTCTTAATTTACGAGTGATGTTAAATTATACTGGCTGCCAGATAGTCAGATACGGGAAGTGATACAATAAGTCACTGGGGATATGCTAGTTTTTCTTTTTTCATTTGACAACCACAGGAAGTGGCCATTAGCCAAGCCATCTGAAGGGAAAGCATCTGATTGCTACACTACGTGCACAGCGTCCTGAATAACTCCAAAGGCCTGATAGGACAGCCTGTGGGGCGCGGGGGTGGGAAGGCAGGTGGAGGGGGACAGAGGACTGGCGTGCCTAGGGGTGTGTATTTAGGTTCATCAGAAACAGGCATCGAAGGGCTCCTGGGGCTTGTTTTCCTCAGGTTCCCTTGGGACGTTTCCATGTTGAGCTGGCTCTACGCACGTTTGCCATAAGCCTTGTAAAAGAATAGTTGGGGGGTATTTCGGGGGAAAAGAGTGTGTGAAGAACTTGAAAATACCTACTTTCTTACTTTGTCCTTCTCTAGAGTGATTCAATACAATGAGATTTCTAGTGTGTCATTTCTGCATGAAGGCAGAGGCAAATTGCAGAGTGGGGCAGCTTTCTGGATCCAGGACCAACTACTGACCGCAGAGCATAGCCTGCTCAGCTCTTTCTGAGGCCTGGACTGAGACCCAACACTGTGGGGAAAGTACCAGGACTCTCAGATGATAACCCAGGTGATAAAGCGCCGGTGTGCGGGGTGGCGGGGGAGGGGGGATCAATGGGGTGTACGTGCTTGGGAAGCTCCTTTATAAAAGTGATCCCAGAGCTCTTAGGCAGTATGTGAATCCTTGAGAAAGATGTTGTTGTATTTTGTTGTAAAGTTGACTCTGAGATGATGCTAGGTAATGGGAGCCACACAGTGGGGTCTCTTAAGAGATGGACAAAGCTGGTGTTACAGCAATATGTGGGGAGGGGACCTCTCCCTTTCTATCTGGACCATGTGAATTGACTGTGATTTGCCCTTCCAGAAAGCTCTTTGGCTTGATGGCTTCCCTCTCAATGGGCAGTCATTCCTTGAAATAAATACTTTCATGCTCACCAAAAAAGTGTTAATTTTTTTTAATTAAGAAAAAAGACTTTGACTGGGTCTCAAACGTTTTTGCTTGCACATTGGAATTCCTTGGACATCTTGATAACATTCTGATGCATGGTGCCCACCCTCGGCCATTCTGATTTAATTTTGTATGGGGGTGTTGACATGGACATCAGTGTTATTACAAGTTCCCCAAGTGAATATAACATGCAGCAGAGTTTGGGAACTACTGCCCTTGTCCTTCACTTTTCAAGACATTCCTTGGCATATCTGCTTAAAAATTCCTTAGCAAGAATTCCGGTCTTATCATAGGTCCTTTTATCCAACTTGATATTCCCACATCACCTAGAGTGTGGGATAGAGTATGTTGCTGTAACAAACAACTCTGACTTCTCTGACACAGGTTTATTCCTCACTCAGACTGCATGCCCAGACTGCATGCCACAGTAGGAGGCATTTCTCATGGTTGACCTTTGGGGTTGACAGGATGCTCCATTTTGACCTGTGCTTCCCACCATCTCAATTGGAGAAAGGGTACCTGGCCAAGTGCACAATGGTCTTGAAGCTTCACCTGGGGAATGACCCTTCATTTGGGTTCTCATTTCATTGGCCAAAAAAAAAAAAAAACGAAACACAAAAACATATGGTTTTGCCTCATGTAAAAAGAGGTGCAGAAGCATAATCTTATCATGGTCCTGGCAGGAGGAAAATCAGAAATATTTGGAGGATGGCAATAGCTATGACACATGGATTTCTGATTTTGCATTCAAAATTCTTCCAGTGTGGCTAATTCCTTCAAGACCTTCTTGTTCCCTTGTAATTTTGAGAATTAAGAGGTTAGATGTGCAGCTTCAAAATGGAAACACTTTCTTGGTCTGGGCCCAGGAGGGACGGTAACTCTGGTTTTTTCTGGTCCTTTTGTGACTATTTTCTTGGTTTGATTACTCTATTAGTTAGGAATGCATTTTCCCCTAAATAATAGCAAATCTTTTTGGTGGGTCTGAAGCAGCTCGTGATTTTTATGCCTCGCATTTCAGAAGCTTGGGTGCCAGCAGCCTAAGGCTGGCCCTGCACCATTCAAGATTTAGGTTCCTTCTGAATTTCTGCTCAACCATCCTTAGTATTTATGCCTTTGTCCTCATGCTTACTGACCTATGGTCACAAGATGACAGCTGCTCCTTCAGACTCGCAGTCCAAGAAACATGCAGACAAAAGATAAGGGGAAAGGGATCCAGTCCTTTCTCTTTGTAAGGCTTTGCCATTTTCATTTTGGAAAGGATTCCTCTCTGGGGCTTACATGTCCATCTTTTCAGCCAGAGCTGTGGCCATGACCACCTGGAGCTGCAGAAGAACTCCTGTTGTGGAGGAGGTAAGGGGAACCAAGCTGTGAAAATGGTTTTTATGGAGCCAGTTTGCAGTGTAAACTAGCGGGAGTAGGGCTAAGTTTGTGCTGGAAACGCCAAGTGGGGACCTTGGGCTGTCACTCCTTGTAAGTCCATAAAACACCTCTGTTAATTTCTAACAATGTGACTTTAGAAATGAAAGTTATGAAAACAGTGAAAATACCTTCTATCATAGCATCCATTAGGGAACCTGGGTGGCTCTTTACAATTACGCCCACCTAGATTTTGGGTTATAGTAAGCAATAGAGTTGGACTGATATCGGATATCAAAAATGGAAAGTGTTGCTACCAAAATGACACGTCTGATGAAATTGCAGTTCGAAGACTTTTTATCCTAGAGCTATAGAATCTTGAGCAGGATGGAAAATGGAAAATGGAACAGTTAAAGCTGAGCATCCCTTGTTGAAGTGAGGCAGAGAATTAAGTCAATTATCTAGTACTTCAGAGGAGTGCTCTCTTTCTGAGAAGTGACCTTCTAGAGCTCTATACTCTAGCTTTCCTGAGGTCACCAAAGATGCGTTGGGCTAGTCCCATGTTTTCCCTGGACTATTGAGTTTTTTCATTTTGGAGCAAAATGGTTCTTAGTAGTTAATGGTGGTAAGATGTGGCCTGGGCTTCTGGCTGGTACATCTTCAGTGAAAGCAGATGGCCACAATGGTATTAAAAACTGAAGACTGCAGTAAAGCTTTTAATTGAAAACAATTGGACCCTGCTGGATGGTAATTACCTTGGCTGCTTGCAAATAATATCCTGCCCCTGATACCATGAAAGAAAAGCTGAAATCGAGCGAACAGGATATGCTTGATGTGCATCTAATAAGGATGGAGTTCCCCAAACTACTTTCTCTAGGGATCTTCAGTAAAAGAGAAATGAAGAGGAGAATTTGCTGTAGCAAGAATGACAAAGACAAAACATTCATTTGTGAAGTAACCTAATGGGTCCATGTTTATTAGGAGATCGGAATTCCAGCCACCTTCAGGAAAAAAAAAATAATGATGCTTTACATACTTCTTTCTTTTCTCGGTAAATGATAGACCTTAATGAGGGAGATGTCTCATTTGGATGATTTCCTTTAAGATGTTTACTGCATGAACTGCTACCACGCGTGAGAAGTCACAGGCATTGGGAAACCTCAGCTGCAGGGGAACTATAAATATTCAGGAGGCAGTGATGTGATATTAGTCTGAGGAAACTCAGCCCTGGGGGTTAAATCTATGAGTAAATTTTGGCCAGAGGGTCATTTCTAAACTCAAATAACAGACCGTATTAGAATGGAGGACTTGGAGGAGGTGGGATGGGAAAGCATCTTAGGAGGCCATTGGCTCAATGGTTCCCCCAGAAATTACAACCCAAGGTTCGCTCAGTGGTCTTCACTAGGGCCATGGCTCTTCTCTAATGGACTCCAGGTGACTGTTGAAGAGCCCTGATCTAGCCTCTTCTGCACCCCGGTCAGCATCAGTATTCCATTCCTGGCGGTCATTCCTAGATATCCACATCTGACCTAATGAGGAGCTCTTAGCTTCACACAGATTTGGGGCTGAGGTCAGAATCTCTCTGTCTTGGTGGTGACCCTCAGGGCTGCTCACAAAGATCTCTCCCTCTGCTTTGGGCCTCCTCGAAGTCAGGTGTGACCACAGGACTGGCTCCCACCAATGACATGCAAGAGGGAGTCAAGTTAGTCACTTCCTGTGGGGGCTTCTGTGATCCTCATGCAGTCTTTCCCTTTGCCTCTGTGACTGGCCATGTTGCGGGTGGTGGCTGCCCCTGGGTCCCCAAGTGGAGTGAGCCCACAGCTGTCCCGTGCAGGATGAGAACATAGAAACGGGGCCTATCCTGTCAAATCAGTGCTTAGCAGTTAGGCTCTGCTCGGGTAAGGATGGAGCAGAATAAAATACATGAGTGCAAATCATTGAACCATTGAAGATCTTGGGGGAAGTTCTGAGTAAGTGCCACCACCTCCATAAAGCTCCTGTCAGGTATGCAGTTTGGGGCCCTGAACCCAAAGAGACTTGTAATTTTCACCTGCAGACTCTCCTTACTCCCGTCACTGGCATCGCTTTTCTGGGCAGCGCCACAGTGCTAACGCTTTAGCGTTCATGGCGTGAAAACAACACTCAAACAAAGCCACTGAAATACTAGGGCTGTGTTCACACGAAATTGTTATTTAATTATGGTAAAATGTAAAACATCTCATTTAGCTTCAGATATGGTGTAATATTTTCTAGAGCGAAAATGAAACACACACACAAAAAGCCCAAAACCTAAACAAAAAAGGGAGAATGTGTATAAAGAGTTTCTTAAAAAAAAAAAAAATCCTCTCTCAACTTTACTATGGCAACTCTGGCTTGGCTATTTCCTCGTTAAATTATTCTCAGCTGTTTTCAGGAGTCTTGAGCTGTGTGCTAATCCACTGGCTGGACATCACTTTGCTACTCATTATGCCTAATAAGGGCACAATTCCTTGGATTCCCCTGGTCTTTTTCTTGTTTTTTAGAGCAGCTAGCTGCTGTTCAGTTCTAGAATATTCTCCTTTTTAGAGCAGCCAGTATATTTTCTCTGTCTGATACTCTATTGCCTTTAGTGCTCATGACACGTAATAGTATCTCACCCAACAGGCTGGTGCTTAGAGGGAGTCATAGATGTCACCACGTTCTTTCACCTCTGAACGGCAAGCTTCTCTTCTGCTCATTGAATGGATATCTGGTGTGGGCTGTCTCTATTTTTCTTTCCTTTCCGTTCCCCTCTTTTTCTGTTCCTTTTGGCCACAGTCTGTTGTTCAGGCATGGGTGCCGTGCCAGATGCTAAGGGGAGGTCAGGCTACACCGGGAGTCTCCAACTATAGAAATTCTGGAGACTAAAGAAAGCACAGGGTGAATAGTATATACAACAGTGGTGAAACAGTGCTTTCCTCTCCTCTGTGTCAAAGCAAGGTCAAAGAAGGCCCTAGGGTCCCAGGAAAGGATACAACGATGTGGGCCTAGGAGCGCAGACCACTTCTTTCAGCGTGGAACATGGTCTTTCTGCAGCCTCAAGCGGTGTCCTACTTGGGACCTACTTGTATTCAATTGCTTTGAATATAATTCTTTAATGATTCCATTAGTTCTATTCAGCACTGAAAATCTCAATTTTGGCGACAGTGCCAGAATATGTGAATAAAGTACTATAAATATACTTCTTGATATTGGATTTTGTTTGAGAAAGATGTAATGGGAAGGAAGTTAGCATCAAACATCCCATAATTTTTCATAGGCAGTTAAGATAACTACTTGTTGTTGGTATTATGCTATATAATTGTGTGGTGTAATTGCTTCTTGTAGTCTCACAGTATCTGTTCTATAGCATTCTATTTTATAGGTATTTTAAGGTGTATTTTTTATTGATTTGGCATATACACAGCAATAAGCTACTCTCGGATTGATTAGATACTACAGGGGAGCTGAAACATTTAGTGCATTGATTCTTAATCTGTAAAGATGTTTATTTGCAGTTCTGCATATATTTATTGCTATGGTGTAAGTAATGTTAACATTAAAGAGAATATTTGGTGTGTATGTGTGTGTTCCTAGTAATAAATTAAAAATTTCTTGGTTAGCTCTTTCAAGATACTGCCTAGGTAAGTCTAGGAAGATGATAGAAAACATGAAGTTATGCACAATGGATCACCTTCTGGGGGGGACCATATATGTTTATACCCTTAACATGCCCAGCACACTGCTACTAATGTCGGTTGATTGAATGAATCTAGAGATTTTTGTTGGATCTTCCAGCAAATAATACAGTCAAATGATGCAGTTTCTCTGCCTCTATTTTTCTTGAGCAGGAATGGGATGATTCTGTGTGCGTCTTTGAGAAGAAGCAGTGTTCACTATACAAAAGTGTATATATATATATATATATATACACACACACACAGTGAATATATATATATATAAATGGATATATAAATTTATATACATTTATATATAAATAGATCTCTAGCAAGGACTCAATGGGTCCTTGCTAGAGATCTCCTAGAGTTCTTCTTGTCTTCTTTGGTGTTTCATTGATGATTTTCTAATGGCTGCTACAATGCATATAGGTAGGTATTATCTGCCATTAGACACTATTTTATTTTGACCAATCCTGCTTCTTCTTTCAGTTTTGCTTCTGTTTGTGGCCCACGGTAGGATGCAGGTTTTAGTTTGGGGATGGATGGCAAAAGGAAGCTTTTAAGATGGAATGGAGGTTTGTTCTTGGAAATCACATGAACATTTCAGTGTAATGGGGCACCAACCATTATCGCATCAGTTCTGATTTTCTGTTTCCACACTCTAACTTGGTAAATAAAAATCAGAGCAAAGAGGAGAAAGATGGTTTGTGATTGGAGACAGAAAAGATGGATGGAGGCATGGCATGGGAGAGTAGTTTTAGTCTCTCTGGGTCCCTGAAAACTTACAGTTGATGTTGGCTTGAACCATGTTGGCTCTTGGCTGGGAGAGCCTGATGTAGTTTCCCACTGGTAGAGGTAGTTGATGGAAGTAGCTAGGAAACATTATTCACAGCTCTCTGTAAAGTGAGTAATTTACTCCCTTCCCTCTGATAGAATGAAATCTGTAAAGCCTTTGGGACTCTTTGGATAAAGTGCTCTACAAACATGTCAGATGAGTTTTGGTTTTATTACAGAGGAGCCTGGCTAGGATGGAAAATGGAAGTTAAGTTAAACGTAAGGATTTATTACCTGAGGGAGCCTCTTGTAACATAATTGTTTTGAGAAACAAACATGTGATAAAGGAGTTGAAAATCATTTGCATGTTATAAATTTTATTTGATATTGTTACATTTGAATGCAGGTGCAACTCATTTTTTTGGTAAATAATTAATATTGTATCCGTAGCCTTGCAACATCTCGTTATCACTTGAATGCGGTGGTCTTTACTCATGATCTCCAGCTGAGTCTCTAGTCACTGAGCCTTACAGGTGTGCACAGCAAGTACACTACACCAGTCACTGAGTCCTACTGGAAACTGGAAAGGCGGGTGGTGTGTGTGTGTGCGTGGCTGTGTATGTGTGATTGAGCATACTGGGGAGGAGGAGGAAGGTCTGTGGTGGAGAGGAAGCGGGGAAGGGAGGTAGAGGAGAGGAAGCTGGGATCTGCAGAGGAATTTGGTCTCCACGTTCTCTATTTCCTCCCCAAATTGAAACTGGCAGTAAGAGTACGACTGTTGTTATAGGCAACCGTGCGTGATATTGAAGTGTGATTGTGCTGTTGAATGGGATGGGAATGTGATGTTGAGCTAACAGAGCATTTTGTGCTCATTGGAGAATGGAGTTATGTTAACGTAAGCCAAAATGGAAGAGGTCTTCAAATGCAGGAAATGAGGAAAGCTTATAATGGGAGATGACTTTGAATGAGTTTTGCACTGTAGCCTGGAAGCAGAATTCCAAGTAGATAAGTAAGAGTTTTCTTTTCTTTCTTTCTTTCCTTCCTTCCTGCCTTCCTTTCTCTTTCTTTCTTTCTTTCTTTCT
>NW_027397068.1:75697265-75755515 GCF_003265705.2 Callorhinus ursinus
CTTCCTTTCTTCCTTTCTTCCTTTCTTCCTTTCTTCCTTTCTTCCTTTCTTCCTTCCTTTCTTCTTTTTTATTGATGTTTTCCCTATGGCTGCTACAATTCATCAGTGAACATAATTGATCAGAATATATTCTTGGGGTCCATGACTGTGGGTGTCAGCCTGAGCAAATGAAGGAAATTCTGATCCAAAAACCAGGACATTTAGGTATTTAAATAGGCTAGACAACTTTCTATTTTCTTCTTTTCTTCTCTTCTCGTCATATCTCTATATATGGTTTTTATGTATTATTTTATGTATAGCACATATAATCTATTATTTATAGGCTGTTTATTATATATAAAATCATAAGGCTGGGCATAAAATGTGACAGCAGCTTCAATCCATTCATCCACTTGGCAGCTGACAACTCTGATCCTTTGCCACCTCCCTATGGTAATGGAACACTTAGATAAAATATAAACACGCCACTTTCTTTTGTGGCAATAATTGTTATCAAGCAATTTGTTTTATTTACTCATAATGCATGCAAAGTTGAGCGACACCAAAGTGATTGAGGTTATCTTTGGAAAACACCTTGAACACATTCCATCTCCCATAACCTCCCGACATTGTCTCCTGGGAGAGCCAGGTTCTGGTCACAGGAATCACACACACTGTTTCATGAGATATGTGTGATGGCTTGAGATTCAAATTCAGTTATGTTGATTGAGAATTACTGGGCAAATGGCCATCCAGCTGAGCTTCTGAATCCCAGCTGGCTAACTTCAGAAATGCCTTCAGGTGCTCAGTGGATGCCTGGATATGGGGATCCAATCCAGAGTGCTGGTTTATTGGCATGGTACAGTAGTTTTTGGTCTAACGCTGGGTAAGGAAAGTCACAATTTTTCCTGACGTGTTCACAAAGTTTTCCTTTAAAGCAGTTTTCCTCTTATCCTCAATGATTTTTCAGAGAGAAAGGCTGTGAATCCTTGCTGGCATAGTTGGTTTGAGATAGATCATTATTCTTCTCACAGATAGGATAAGAATCAGATTAAGAATGATTTCCTGAATCATCTTCTTTGGGTCATTGGCCTCAGGCTCAACGTTCACGGTCATAAGTTCTAGGTTTAATTGCCACCTCTGTCGTCATGCTAGATGAAGTGTTTTCTCTCTCTCTCTCTCTCCTTTTTTCAGAAAAATATCAAGTCATGCAGCCCAATGATTGACTTATGGGGTAACAAAAACCCAACTTGACTCTGTTGTTGTGCAGCTGACGGGATAAAGTGGTTACCGTTGTGTGTCCTCGTGGACACCGATTGTCACTTACCGATTTTGTATACTAGTACTTAGCAGAGTGGTAGGTATGCTGTAGCCAGGAGGAAAATGTTCTTAAAAGAATAACTAAAAACAGTCAGGAGATAGAACAACAGCAAGCAATATTCTCCAAGAGACTGACTGCTTATTTCAACATTGCAATGCAACATGAGCAGTAAACCCAGTGTGGAAAGTGTGCAGAGGTTTCCTCACTACTTTTTCACATGAGGGTGTGGTGGGCAGAATTCTATACACCCTTGTATAATTCTCTCCTCTTGTGCGTGGCAGGGACATTTATTTTGCTTCCAACCAGTGGAATCTGGCAAAGTGAAGGATTTTGCAGATGTAGTTAAGGTCCCTAATCAGTCATCTCTAAGTTAATCAAAAGGGATATTATTCTGTGTGGGTTTAACCTCATCAGCTGAACTTTTTAAAAGAAATTCTAGAGGTCAGGGACTGAGGAAGTCAGAGACACTCTCTCTCCCCTGCTGGCCTGGAAGAAACAAGCTACCTTGAGTTCTATGGCTGCAGCAGAATGGATTATGGCAAAACTAGGTGAAGTTGGTCAAGAACCCAAGGCTCAGATGAGACTCCAGCATGGACCAATGCTTGTATTCCAGGCTGGTAAGATCCTGAGCAGAGAGTCCTCCTAAGCTGAGCTTGGACTCTTGACTCACAAAAACTGCAAGATAGTGTCTGTCTTTTCTTTACATCACTAAATTTGTGGTTATTTGTTATGCATCCATAGAAAATTAATACAAAGGGCACTGGAAATGTTCATGTGCTGCTACATTGTATTTCAGTGTGTAATGTGAAAGATAGCAGCTCATGCTGATTCTGGCATGTGATCTATGTTCCCTTTTGTGTTAAAATATCATTCTGTATGTAGGACCTTGAACCAAATGAAGTTTTGGGGAGAAGAGATTTGCTTTGCTTTGCTTGGATGATAGGAACTCCCAGGCAACTTTATTGACCTCTTCAGACTTCAGTGAATAAATTGGCATACACAGCAGCCTTAAAAAGGGTTTTATGAAAATTCTATCACCTTTCTAAAAAAAAATCACTTCCCGAAAAATGTTAATAATTCTTCATATGTATTCTTCATTTGCATTTTCAGTATTGTTCCAGCTGATGATAATGAAGATCATTCTTGTGCAGCTAGTCTTATTTGACAGATGGGAAAATGGAGTTTAAACAAATTATTCTATCTTGATTCCTATGAAGTTTGGGAAATCTCTCTTTTAATTTTAGACATTGTCAGTGTTTGTGTGTGAGAAACAGTCCATAGCTCGATGGAAATAAATGCTGAAGAATGCATCACTGGAGGGATTTGTGTATGGATTGGCTCTCTCAACTCTTCTGCATTCTATTTACAGAAATAAGTTAGTTTTCACTAATTAGACACGACTGGTGTGAAATTTGGAAGGTGTTAGTGAAACAGACAATTTTCCTTCCCAATTTTGGCTGTTTGCGTGACTTTGTGCAGAGTGTTCCTGTATCTGTGCCCAAGCTGCTGGATTACAGGAAGCCATGTGGTGATGGTCGTGACATCAGCTGCCTGATCCTCTGATGGCAGCTATGGGAATGTTTCTGAACTTGCAGCTTAAGTGGTGACTTTAGAAAGAGTAGCTTCCCCTTGGGGTATTTCTAAATTTTTACTAGAACCATATTCATAAGTTCATCCTGGAAAGTCTCTTTCAGAACCTCCAGCAACATTTAAGTCTCTAATTCCCTGCGTTAAAGCCTTTACCGCTTAAAATACCTTCATTGAGTGCCACTGAATCTTGATGCCTGGGTTTGCCTAAGCAGTGAGTATTTCTTATTTACACAGCTTCTCTTTTTGAACAGTCTTGCAAGAGAATTACCTATGTCTTTAAGCCTTTGTGAAAAAACAACTCTGGGTTTTCCTTTTTGTGTATTTCCTTTTTGTGTATCTTTGTTTTCTGATTCATTAATTTTTGCTCTTACCTTTATTGTTTCTTCCCTTCTACGGTTAAAAAAATTATTCTGCTCTTCTTTATATAATTACTTAAGGTGTATATTTGGTTCATGAACTTTCAGCCTTTTTAAGGCCTTTTCTGCCCTAAAATAAGCATTCAAGCCCACAAATTTCTCTTTATGTAGTGTATGGCTGCAACACATGAGTTTTGATGTGTAATATATATTTATGATGGTTTAGTTCAGAGTATTTTTTATTTTCAATCATACATGTTTTATTTCTATACACTAAGGATATTTAACAAATTTTTAAAAACTATACATGTAGGGGGTGTTAAAGAATGGTTTTGTTATTGATTTCTAACTTACTTGCATTGGCCTATAGAATATGGTTTGTCTGTTAACAATTTTTAGACATGTTAAAGTTTAGTTTACAGCCTAACTTATGGTCAGTTTTTATAACTTTGCACGTTTGCTTTAAAAGAATTTTGTACTTTTAGGAAGCACATCAGGATAGTTAATTGTCTTGTTCAAATATTCTCTATTTTTTTCAGATTCTTTTATTGTTTGGTCTAACAGTTATTTAGAGAGGAACATTAAAACTCTTCCTCTATATTAGTAGATTTTTCAACTTCTCTTGAAGTGCTATTTAAAAAATATTTTGAAGTTATATTAACACATACAAGTTTAAGATTTTTTTGTCCTCCTGACAGAAATAATAATATTGATCATTTGATTATACTGTAGTGACTCCCTCTATCTCTGGTAATGTTTATTGCTTTAAAGACTATTTTTCCTATTATTAATGCCAACTCTCTTTTAGTTAGTATTTTATATACGTATCTTTTAATTTTCAACTTTTCTGAGTCTTTATGTCTTAAGTGTGTCTCTACTATACTGTATATATTATTTTTAAAATTTTAATTCCAGTATAGTTAACATACTATGTGTTTATTTTTAAAGATCCAGTCTGACAATCTGTGTCTTTTAACTGGTGAGTTTAATCCATTTACATTTATTACAATTATTGATGTATTTTATTTATTTTTAACATCTTATTTTTGTGCTACTTGTTCTGCTTTTTCTTGCTAATTTTCTTCTTACTTGCTTACTTTTGGATTGACTGGGATTTTCTTCCTTTTCTGTCATTATAATTTTTCCCTCTACTAGTTAGAGGACTGTAGTATCTTGTAGTAGTTGCCCTAAAAAAATTAAAATATATTTAAGTTAACAAAATCTAAAGTCAATTAGTATATTTCTTTTCCTCATAAATAATACAGGAAACTTAGACTGCCTTAATTCCTGTCATGCCCCTACCAATTAATATGCTATTCTCTAGTATTTCAGTTTTTATTTTCCTACTTGGAATTTCTTGTGCTTCCTAAATCTGAAGATTTATATCTATCATTAATTTGGAAAAATTCTCAACCATTATCTCTTCAAATATTTCTTCTTCCCATTGTATATTACCTCTTTCAGAAGAAGCAATAAGGTGTAGTAGACTCTGTGATCCTATTTCTCTATTACTCATTAGTATCTCATTTCCCTCTCTATGTCTCTATCATTCATGCTGAGATATTTCTTCAAATTTATCTTCCAGTTTGCTAATCTCTCTTCAAAGATGTCTAATCTTCATTTATAACCCATCTCTTGCATTCTAACTTTATTTTTAAAAATTTATTATTTTTTACACTTTCCAATTTTAGAAGATTTATTTGGTTCTTTTTCAAATCTTAATAATTTTTTTCCTATTTATTTATTTATTTATTTATTTATTTATTTATTTTGATGTAGTGTTCCATGATTCATTGTTTGTGTATACACCCAGTGGTCCATTCAATATGTGCCCTCTTTAATACCCATCACCAGGCTAACCCATCTCCCACTCCCCTCCCCTCTAGAACCCTCAGTTTGTTTCTCAGAGTCCATAGTCTTTCATGGTTCATCTCCCCCTCTGATTTTCCCCCTTCATTTTTTCCTTCCTACTATCTTTTTTTTCTTTAAATTTTTTTATTGTTATGTTAATCACCATACATTACATCATTAGCTTTTGATGAAGTGTTCCATGATTCATTGTGCATAACACCCAGGGCTCCACGCAGAATGTGCCCTCTTTAATACCCAACACCAGGCTAACCCACCCCCCACCCCCCTCCCCTCTAGAACCCTCAGTTTGTTTTTCAGAGTCCATCGTCTCTCATGGTTTGTCTCCCCCTTCTTTTATTTTTTTTTTTTAACATATAATGTATTATTTGTTTCAGAGGTACAGGTCTGTGAAAGAAGATGTGGTACACACACACACACACACACACACACACACACACACACACACTGGAATATTATGGGGCCATCAAAAAACCCGAAATCTTGCCATTTGCAATGACATGGATGGAACTAGAGGGTATTATGCTAAGCGAAATAAGTCAATTAAATCTTAATAATTTTTTAGTAGTATTTCATCATGAATTTGATATCTTCTTTAATTTCTTTAAACATACAGGACATGTATATTTTTTGCTTGTATTTGATCATTTTAGATTCTGTTTCCTTGTTGGTTTGCTTTTGGTGCTTATTGCTTTTATTAATTCTTATTCACAGTGGCTTATATCCTTGTATATACTGCCTGATTTTGAACTATGAAATATATTGCTTGGAAATTTGTGTTTAGGAAATCTTTGGGATCTAAGTTTAAGGTTGTGGCACTGTGCCTATGGACAGAAACACCAGGGGTCATTGTGGCTGCACAGGTAGTGTGATTCTGGCCCCAAATGCAGTGAAGGGCAGAATGTGGTTTGAAATCTTCAGGGTGGAATTTTCCCCCTCCATTCAGGACTAACATTAGAGCAGTCTTCATATCGTCTCCTTACTATGGTGCTGTTTTCTGGGGGTTTCAATGTTGATTATGTGGCGGTCTTGATCTGACTTAATGCCTTACAGAGATCCTACTTCTTCCATTTTCCCCACACAACCTCCAGAGATGAGAAGATTGCTACACCTTTCAGCCTCAGGCTTTGCTTACCAATATGTATTCGGGATTTGTCATCATTTTTGGTGTGTGATAATTTCCTTTAAATTCTTGCCAGGCTAGCTAGGAAAAGATTTAAAAATGAATATTATAGATAATTTTTAGTAGTTCTGTATTTGGATGCTTTATGAGTATATGCTTTTGGTTATCTTAATGAAAATGGAAGCTGCTGGAGAGCTACTGGGCTTAGGCTTACCTGATCCAGAGACTTAGACTGTCACTTTCCTAGAGCTTCTCTATCCCAGGTCCTCATGATGACAATAGAAAGGATCCCATAGGAGACTGTCACTACAGGAGATCTCTATTGTCTGTTCTTTTAACTTGGTCTTCTCAGTTACAAGTTGCTTAGAGAAAATAAAAGTCATCATAACATAAAAGTACTCACTAATCAAAAGAGGAATGACCAGTCTTCACGGAAACCCCATTCCTTTCTTATCATTGTCTTTATTATGTCAGATATTGCTATGCAAATGTATGCAAAATATTTGCAGAGTGAATTTGTGGGTCTTGCAGTAGAGGCAGGTAATGAAAATGATGTTGGGGAACTGTTGAAATCTTGGGCCCAGCCCTTGAAAAATGAGCTTCTGACGGGCTATTCCAGTTGACAAGTGAAGAGCAAAAAGTTGACAAAAACAGTGACATGATAAGTGTTTTAAAAGATCAAGAGGGATACTTGTAAGTATTGAGGAAGTGCTCTGATTTTTTTTTTTTCAAAACCGAACCTCTTTCGAGCACCAAGGAAATTGAATATAAAATGTAGGATGTCATGTTGTGACGTCCTCCCCATTAATACTTGATGTGTGGTTTGTTTAATAAGAACCTAAAATAAAATTAATTACAAACAAAAGAAATTTGTTTTTATGATTTTCAGTTCAAAATATTTCCTGACGGTGTTCTTGGGATTGTTCCTCCAATATAAGCTATAAATTGTCCCACTTCTTACTTTTAGCCCTGGGAATGCCTTTTTTTCTTCATGGGGACATGGATCTAACCAGACATTGGCGTCTGCTTCTTCTATCTTGTTGCCATCCTATGGTAATGGAGAACATTGTCTCTTGTTTACAAGTTGATGGGAGGAATAACTGCTAGTTGGGATTTAGGCTGAGAACTGATTTCCCAAATTGGGCAGAGATCCACCCAATGTTTTGACCCTTCCTGAGCATGTCGCAGAAGAGTTGTAGCGCCCTTTGGATTCCTCTAGTACTCTAGTGGTTAAGGGTATAGACTCACAGGCTAGAGACCCTGCATCTGAAACCCAGTGCTACCTCTCCTGGGGGTGTAGCTTGGAGAAGTGGCTCAACCTTCCTGTGTTTCTGTTACTTCATTTCCAAAAGGAGTGTACTTATGGTTCTTACCCAGTAGGTTTGTTATAAGGACAAAAAGGAGTTATTATTTGGGAGTGTTTAGTAAATGTCAATTAAGTGTTTGTTAAAATGAATTCTATGGACTCCATCATATTGAAAGTGAATGAATTCTGAGATTTTAGACATGAAGTGACACAGAACAGCTAAGAGGATCATATGCATATGTGTGTGGTTGAAGATGATCCTGAATTAAGGAGCACTCAGCACCACTAAACCTTCTTCAAATGTCAGAGCCCGATACTGGCACACAGAAAGTAAAGCAAGTATTTGCTGGGGGCCGAGGATTCTGAATTATTCATGAAGGCTTTGCAATCTCGAATCCTTTAATTCCATCATATCTCTAGTACAAAAGGCAAAGCCGATGTTTTCTAGTTATAGATTTTGTAAAATAAAATCCTTCAGCTGTGCCAACCTGGTGAAGCTATTTTTTAAATATAGGATATCAGCTGCTGTATCTATTACTTCAATTAAAGCCTACCACTGAAGGAAAACCAGGAGAAACCTAACCCATGGGAGGAAAAAAAAGTCACGAACTGAGGTGTTTCGAATCTCTGAGTGTGATATTAAGCTCGTGGGACCTTGCTTTGGGATTTCTATACAAAGACAAAGACTGAAGATGGCAAATTAATTCTTTCCTAAGTGAAGCCACACTATCCAGTACCTCAAGTTGAAGACTGGCCTTTTGGGGGTTTCCTTGTTGACCAAGCACCAAGATCATGTTCCTGGTTTTTGTGCCTTTTGCTCATGCAGCCCCTGGCTGCCACCCCTCCACCTCGTTTTCTTTTCTACCTTTCCAATCCTGCCAATTCCTTAAGCCCCAGAACAGATTTCACCCCTTCCCAGGACATCTCCCCTAGACTGATCCAAGGGGAAGTGATCTCTTCTCATTTGAGCTCTTCAAGTGTCCTTTCAATTCCCTTCTTTGACATGTAGATGCATTGTTGGATACTGTCTGTCTCAGATTTTCATCTAGAATGTAATTTTAACAAAGACAGGAATTCTATTTCCACTTTTCAAAATCCCCACACTATTAAGCATAACAGATGGTAACTAAACAGCTACCAAAGGGTTGGATTCTGGGACCCTCAGTTCTAGACCTGGCTCTGCCACCAACTTGCTAAAGGAAATTTTGGCATATTGACTACATGCACTGTCACACAGATATGCACCTTACCGCACACATGTGCCTCACTGAGTGCTTATCATGTTTCAGTATTTTTCTAAGCACTTTACATGTGTTAGCTAATTCTTATAGCTTAAAACCTTATAGGTTTAATCCTTATAATACATCTAGGAAGTAGGCACTGTTTGTCACCATTTTGTCATCACAAGAAAGTGAAGTGCTGAGCAGTTAGTTGAGTAACTTGCCCAAGGACACAGCACCAGCAGAAGGTGACAGGGCCAGAGTTCAGACCCATGCAGTCTCCTGCCTCCATCTCTTGACTCCAACAGTAATAATAATAACCCCATGTGATGGCTTTCTGATGTGTTAACTTGGTGAGGTTAGAATCCCTGCTGTTGAATCAACACTAGTCTAGCTGTTGGTGTAAAGGGATTTTGAGCTATAATTAAAATCCCTACTCAGTTGATTTTAAGCAGAGATGATCTCGGGGAGTCCATGTAGGCTTGAGTCAGTCACTTGGCTTGCCAGCAAGGTTGAGACTCCCCGGAGAGAAGAGAAGCACGGCATGTCTCTGCCATGCAGCTCCCCACTGCCCATGACTTTCTCTTCCTGACTCCCTAGGCTGTGGGTTGCAGACTTGCTTAGCCAGCCTGACAGTCCCAGGAACCCAGTCCTTGTAACCAATCTCTCCGTGCACATGTCTCATACTGGTTCTGCTTCCCTGCTTGGACCCTGCCTGAAACATGCTGTGACATTGTCTGGAGCCCTCCTGCCCGGAACATACTGCTCCCTTTAGGAGATCTCTGGCATCTCTAGTGTCTGCTGGGGAAAACCTTCCCTCCCCATGAGCTCGGGTTCTGGCCGAGGCCACAGCAGACAGAACCAGCGCTTTCCCTCCTTAGTCCCATTGCCCTTTGCATGCAGTCCGTACTTCCCAGCACTTAGGACACTCTTCTCCGTATTCTAGGTAATTCCACACCCTCCACAGTGGACGGGGAACAGTTTGAGGGTCGTGGCCCTTCTGACAGATCTATCATCAGAGCCAAGGGCAATCCTAGCTCATGCAGAGCACTCTGTGGATGTGAAAGATTAAGATTTCCTTGGGCCAAGTCGAAAGGGGTTGCCTTCTGGCTTTGGTGGTCAGGAAATCTGCTTTTTTTTTTAAGTGGGCTGTTTACTAAGTGCTTCCTTTTTTTTTAAGATTTTATTTATTCATTTGAGAGAGAGAGAGAGAGAGAGAGCATGAGTGGAGGGGGGAGGCAGAGGCAGAGGGAGAAGCAGACTCCCCACTGAGCGGAGAGCCTCATGTGGGGTTTGATCCCAGGACCCTGAGGTCATGACCTGAGCTGAAGGGCAATGCTTAACCATCTGAGCCACCCAGATGCCCCTTGTTAAGTGCTTCTAAATCTAGGAGCCCACACAGCTAGAAACAGGATTGTGGTAACTAACTGGTAATACTACATTCATAGTAATGATTATCTTTAAAGATTTAACTCCTTTTAACTGCAATGCTTCAATCTTTTTGAATTTGTCCTAAATTAAAATTTGCAACATATCCACAAGTTTCAGGAAGAATGAGGGGTGTGTGTGTGTGTGTGTGTGTGTGTGTGTGTGTGTGTGCGCGTGTGCCCGTGTGTTACCAAGGGACAGTCATCCACTAGTAACCTACACTTGTAGGAATACATATGCATGTCCGGCAACCAGTGGTTATTGTGCATTTGTAGGAATATCTTCTCCAGAATATCCAGGCCCCAAATTAACTGAAATATCATCAGGGTAATGTTTGGATTCCTTGTCTCGGTCCTAATACACTGCAGAGCACAGCGAAGTGTGGTAGGGTTTGGAGTTCCTGTTCTCAGAAGTCACAGGTGGCAGCCCAAGGTCCCTCCCAGAACAACGCGCTCTACCAGGCAGGACAGACACGGGACTGGAGACCCTTTTGCTTTGGTGGTGTTCCAGGGCAGAGCCACCCCATGTTGTGTCCCTGGCTCTCCATCCGCAAGGATGTGCCTGGGTGGGACCATGCTGCTCTTTGTGTGTGTACACACGGCCGCTTTGTCAGGGGACTTTGCTATACACATGGGTGAGCCGGGCCTCCCTGCAGAGGAGGACAGAGCTGGACACGGCACAATTTGCTGCAAATGCCTATGTCAGCTGTGACTGTTTGAAGACAAAGCCACTCCAGGCGGCATCTGACATTTCCTGCAGCCCATGCATTCACCCCGTGGAGCGCGCGGTCCTCCTGCAGGCAATGGTCCCTACAGGAAGTGCTCCACTGGGATTGAGCACAAACGAACTCGGAGTCCGAGGGGGAGGATGCAGTTGGTGAAATTCGACTTTCAGTTCAATTCAGTGGTTTTATTGTAAAGTAGGAAAAAAAATCAAATAATTCCTATCCTGTTTACTCTGCATATATTCACTTAGGATTGTTTGGAGTCCAATTCTTGTCCTTTCTAAGCCTAATTCATTTCCCTCTTTCCTAGGGATAATCTCTGACTTTTTTAACCCTTGGGGAGAGAAGTGATCTTTCTTAGTAATGTTCTAATAGTGTTCTAAAAGCAGAAATAAGAGAGGGGTTTGTAAGTATGCTCTCTCCACTCCTTTGTGCTCTCTTTAAAATTTTCTGTTCAAATGGTTTTATACAAAAATGCCCCTGTCTGGTGTGAGGGCCACTCACTAAGCTTGAGCTAACAGAAGGGCATGAAAACTTTGAGAAAGAAAATTACTTATTTTCTTTTGAAATTGGTGGCATAGGGTAGGCAGGCTGAAGGAAGTTGGGGCAAAGCCCCCTTGCTTCTGTCTTTGTGTCAGAGCATCCTCCTACTATAGGAGGGGGAATCTGAGGCCCCAGGAGCTCTCCTTCCCTCCCAGGTGTGGGCAGACCAGCCTGATGAATGGGATGAATCGAAGGCCTGGTTGTTTCCTGCTGTAACAGGTTTCCTCTAGTTGTCCCGCCAGAACCTACCTTTAAAAACTCTGTTGGTTTCTGGATGGAAGGCAGCACGGGGAGGAGGAAATGTTCAAAGATAGGATGGGACCGCTCCCAGACAGGGTTGTTAGGAAAGAAATTTCACAGTAATTCGTGGGGAATTCTTAGGGAAGAAAGCTCTAGACCCTCGGGAAATGGCAAATGTACAGGAAGAGGGTGGGAGCTCAGAATGCAGCAAACTGGAATAATCGAGAGGTTCCAAACGCACAAGCAGGGCTAACTGGGGGTCCATCCCGATGACTGAATTTCAAACAGGAAGACTTTAGATATAACGCAGATGGTTTCTCGAGCACATTTACAGTCTTGCCTGGAGGGAAGCACTGAGGAAGTAGTGTTTACTACTTAACGTTAGTTACGTTGGTGGGACGTGGCATGAAGGCTCAGCTTGGTCACTAGCCCCCCAGCACCTCCTTTTTCACTGTGTCTGGCAGGGGTTTGATCGCCCTCCATAGCCTGACAGGCAGCAGGTGATTAATAAATATGACCCTTATCTGCCACGAGAACCAGAAACGCATCTACATGAAAGCCTCACAGCTGGTCACCGAAGGGGGATTGCTCTGTCCTGATAGACAGTGGCTATTTTCATATTTAGGTGATTCTGTTGGGAAAACATTCAATTGGTCAGAAGGCTTGAAGGAGTTCACTGGAAGGAAAATAATAGTTGAACCTAGTGTAGTGTTAATCTGTCCTTTAAAATGAAAAGCTATATTCAGTTCCATAAAATGTCAATCAAATCATTTACTCGTTCCGCCTATTAAGAGCGCCACAAAGTGCTCACCTTTCAGCGGGGGAAACAGACTCACCAACGAATAATATCACCAACAACATCACATGGTTACTTGGACCATGTGACCTCAGCATTTGGTGGTGGATAAGGGAGCTAGGAGCGTCTTCAAGGGTTAGACTACTTTTGAGTTGAGTTTTAAAAGACATATGCAGATTTGCCAGGGAGAGATGGGGGCCGTGGGGGTGTTAGGAAGACAACACTTTGCGTATGTTCAAGAGGCGAGCACACTGACTCAGGCCAGCCTTGCGTGTTGGTTCTCCTTCATGTGAGGTGACCAGAGCATCAGTTGTTTTTCCCGTGGTTCCGTTGGTCTCTAAGTGCTCTGTGCTATAGAGCTGGAGGCCAGGATGGAGTAGAAACTCTGTTCTTTTGGCCACGGTGGCACCTCTCGGTCATGAGAAGTGACACAGGAGGCTCTAGAAGAGCAATCGTGCTGTGGCTTCGTGGCTTCTCCTCCTTCGAGCCATGCTCCGAGTGCATGGCTCAATCATCCTGTCTTTCCTGGTCCAGCCATGTGCCCTGGCCAGGACTATGTCTACCCTCCCATCTTTCCTGACTAATTTTGAGAAGGTAAAATCTACTACAAAACAAAACCATATAATATTAAACCTAGGCTCCTAAATCAACATCAGTATGACCTCAGCTTTGAAGTTCCGAGGGTAATCATAATCTTCCTAAGCAGAATAAAGGCAAATTTAACTTAGAGTTCAGCTTGTTAAAGGTAACCCCCCCCCGCCGCCCCCTGGTAATGTACTTGACATCTTAATCAAACATAGATGTTATGGATTGCATCTTTTAAAAATTACACAGCCATACGCATGAGTGTTTGCACACACACGTATCTCAAATGAGTTTTTTTCTCCCAGTAACTGGGGCTAGGCTAATGAATGAATTCCTTTTCACTATTTCTAGCTGACTTTGAAGACAGATGAAGCAACCACCATTGTCCTCTTGTGTGCTTCTTCCCATGCTTCTTCCAACATTTATTGGACACTTTGTCTGCTGGTCTTGTGTTAAAGGCCTTATATTTATTCTCTCAGCTAATTCTCACAACCACTGTATGAGGCAGGTGGTATTATTACTCTAATTTCCCAGATGAATAAACCAAGGCTTACAGAGAGGAATTGTTCAAGGTGATAGGCAGCTGGTAAATGGGGCAGTCTCAATGTAAACCCAGATAATTACAATCCAGGGCCCATCGTCTAACCCTCTCTTTTACTTAGTAAGCTCTCTTGATAGACAGAAATTACCATGCCTACCACAGTGTATGCGGATATGGGTAATATAGGTTAAACTGAACTGAAGTACAAAGTGTTTTATCTCTGTGCCCCAGATAAGCGTACAACAGTGGTTTCAACAAGGGCCATTTTGTTCCCATTAGACATTTGACAATATCTAGATATGTATATGTGTGTGTATATATATATATATATATATATATATATATATTTTAAGATTTTATTTGTTTCAGAGAGGGCAAGAGTGAGAGAGATCCCAGAGGGAGAGGGAGAGGGACAAGCAGACTCCCTGCTGAGCAGGGAGCCCGATGCAGGACTCAATCCCAGGACCCTGAGATAGTGACCTGAGCCAAAGGCAGACACTGCACCAACTGAGCCATCCAGGTGCCCCGAGATATTTTTGACTGTCACAAGTGGGAGAGAGGGTGCTACTGGCATCTAGTGATTAGGCCAAGGATGCACAGGACAGCCCCCACAATAAAAAGTTATCTGGTCCAAAATGGCAGTCGTGCCAAGGGTGAGAAATCCTGGTGTACCTCATTTTGGTAAACTTCTGTGAAAGACTGAGGCAAGATTAGCTCTGAAAACCATAACAGCAAAAGCCTCACACTTATCACATGTTCCTTAAAAAGGTTTTGAGCATTTTCATTAGTGAATCCCTTTTAAGAGTAGTTGCCATGTGGGACGTGGTGCCTTATCTGGTCATTCTTCCAAGAGAGGACTTTAGTAAGAAGTGGGTTGTTACCTACTGTTATGGAAATGCTCTGCCAACCAGGGATGGGAGGTTTTGTGCAAGGCTTATGCATTATGAACTATGGCTAAAATTTTCTTTGTGTAGCTTAAAAACTTTAAAGAAAAGTATACAGTGTACTAGTAGCATGTTTGCCTCCTGAAGAACATGTTTATAAACATGGGCTAGCTGGATTTATCTAGTTGCATTCCTGTCGAGTCACCAAACACACTAAGACTGTCACTGAATTCTGCATCTACTTATGTTTCCTTGGAATTATAAAAATAGTTCTACTGTTGTATGTTTATCTAGATTTGATGGACTATCATAAAGTAAATTTGGGGAATGTTAGGTTTTTTTATGCTTTCAGTGAAAAGCTTAAGTATTGGTGTTACATCTATAATTTATCCATGTGCTCTCAAGTAACATTTTATACCACTGTAAACAATCCCTTCTCAATAAATATATCCTTGTAACAGTGAGCTGTGATATTTATTTCTTAATGAAAACAAAACAAAACCACAAATCCCCACCACTGCATTGTTTTGTTTGCCAATCCTTAATAAGCTGAGTAGGTTGTGATGTTTGCTACGGTCACACATGTTGGAGTTTCAGGGATGGTGCTGTGGGCAACTGTGTGGCGCCACTAGCCTTTAAATGCACAAGGCATGGGTCCTTTGTAGCATCTACAGGCTCACTGCTAAGAGTAACACAAGAGTCATTCAGTTGTTGACCAACCAATTTCTGCTTAGGTAGATTAAATTTCTGGCTCAATATATCAAGCACATAAATTGCACATCAAAAGTTAAGTAGATAATATATTAAAAATAAATATGTCCAAAAAGGTCATTGTCTGTTGATGTCATAAGGCTCTTCCTTCTAGCAGTTTTATGGTTTTAGATTTTACATTTAGGTCTTTAATCTATTTTGAGTTGATTTTTGCATATGGTGTGAGATAAGGATCCAATTTCATTCTTTTGCATACGGATATCCAGTTTTCCCAACACCATTTATTGATGAGACTATTCTTTCCCTGTTGTGTGTTTTTAGCACTTGCTAAAGATCAGTTGACTGTACATTCTTGGATTTATTTCTGGATAACCCTAAAAGCATAGACAACAAAAGCAAAGATAGACAGAGTGGGATTACATAAAACTAAAAAGCTCTGCTGGACAAAATAAATAATCAGCAAAGTGAAGAGAATATCTGTGAAATGGGAGAAAATATTTGCAAACCATCCATTTGATAAGAGGCTAATATCCAAAATATAGAAGGAATTTAGACAACTCAATAGAAAAAAAAAACCTGATTAAAAAATAGGCAAAAGGCCCAAATAGTCATTTCTGGAAAGAAGACATACAAATGGCCAACTGCATAAAAAGATGCCCAGCACCATCATCAGGAAGATGCAAATCAAAACCACAATGAGATATCACCTCACACCTGTTAAAAGGGCTAGAATCAAAAAGACAAGAAATAGCTAGTATTGGTGAGGATGTAGAAAAAGGGAACACTTGCACACTGGTGGTGGGAATGTAAATTGGTGCAGCCACTGTGAAGAAGAGTATGGAGGTTCCTCAAAAAATTAAAAATAGAACTACCATATGATCTAGCAATCCCACTTCTGGGTATACATTCAAAGGAAATGAAATCACTATGTTGAAGAGATATCTGCACTCCCATGTTCATAGCAATATTCCTTACAATAGCCAAGATATGGAAACAACCTGTGTCTGAAGGAATGAAGGAGTAAATAAATTTTTTTTAATATTGTGTGTATCTATATATAAATAATACATATATTATATATTCTTTCTCTGTAATATTATATATTATGTGTAATATATTCTGTTATAACGGAAATATATGTTTATATACATAAATGTATATATATATATATATATATATAAAAAATTATAACAAAATACTGTTCAGTCATAAAAAAGAAGGCAATCCTGCCATTTGTGACAACTCAATAAACCTGCAGGACATTATGCTAAGTGAAATAAACCAGACACAGAAAGACAAGTACTGCATGATCTCACTTATATGTGGAATCTGAAAAAGCAGACAGGGGGAATGGTAGTTGCCAGGAACTGGGGGGGAAGATGTTAGTCAAAGGGTACAAAATTTCAGTTACACAGGGTGAATAAGTTCCAGCGATCTAAGGTATAGCATAGTGATTATAGTTTAATAATACTGTATTGTGTGCTTGAAATTTGCGAAGAGAGTAGATCTTAAGTGTTCTCACCACACACACATATAACTATGTGAAGTGATGAGTGTGTTAGTTAGGTTGATTGTGATAATCATCTCACAATGTATATGTATATCAAAACAGCATGTTGTACACCTAAATATATACATATTTTATTTGTCAACTAAATCTCAACAAGCTGGAAGAAAGGAAAAATGGACTTAACTCATGAAAAATAAATGTGGTGTTAAAATAATTCCAAAATTTGCCAAAAATTGTTAACAGGTATGATTGGATTTTAAAATTGAGGTTTAGATTGGAGCACCCACTAGCATAGGCATTGTTAGGCGATAAAAGATCCTCCAGTGCAATGGCCTTATATTTCTATGATGAGATGACTTTCTAAATGCATAAAAATAAGCTTCATGATGATGCGTTGCTCTTCACGCTTCTAAGTGATGACATACAAGGCATGGCTTATATATTTATAAGATGAACCAATGCATGGAAACTTGAATTTGGGAAACAAAAAACATAACAGGTTGATCTAAAATAATAAAATGTGTATTCCAGTTGAAAAAAAAATTATTCCCCAATATCCATGATGCTTTTTTAGGTACACACTTATAATTCCTTCAGCCTAGTTAACCATGTCCTAATCTCCAAAACACACGCAAACCTCCTACATTCACACCTAACCGGTAAGGTGTGAACACCCAACACTTTAGAGCAGCCAGTCCACACCTACAGGCTGGCCACAGATCGGCAGTCACATGAATGATGGGCTGGTCTGATCAAATTCCTTGTTCCTTAAGAACTTGAATTAGAAGTAAAGAAAGTGTTAGTAGTAAGAGAAAGAGACACAGGTGTTTCTGTGACTATGGATGATGGAGTACTAGAATGAAGACCCACACACCCCTGCTGGTGGCAGGGTTGGGGGAGGGTCCCCTTCTTCCTCCAGCCAGAGTCTAGCTGCCCAGTTACAGCATTGATTCTGGGCTCCATGAGTGATCTCTTGTCACTTCTCACATAAACACCTCCTTCTCTGCTCAACCTAGAGGCATTTTTGTCCCAGGGAACCAGATGAGTCTGAACTGGAACATACTAAGGGAAAGGAACCTCTCCACCTGTTTGGAGAAGAAATAAAAAACAAAAACTTCAAGGTACCAAACATTATTTGAGGTTGTGTCTGCTTGTTTGCTTTGGCTAGAGACCTAAATGAAAGGCAAAGTTGGTTTTGTAAGATGACTCATTTGTAAGTGACTCAAGTCAAAGTGCTTGGAAACCTTCCATTCTTCATATATCCTTAAGGCTAAGGCATTCCTGGTGCCTCATCTGGGCTTCTGGTGGGACCGAGGAGCTTGCCCATGCTTGCTGTCCTAGACATCATGTCTGAGGACTGTTGACCAGGGATTTTTACAGGGTTCTGATTTAAATCTAGTGGGGCACTTGGGCTCCTTAGCAAGAGGGGCAAGATTAATTCTCAGTGTTATCATAATGCTATAATTTAGACCACCCATAACACTGTTCACCATAATTTCCCCTGCTGTACTTGACGTGGAACTGTTCACAGTAATATCCTCCCCCCACTATGCTTGACGTAGAGCTGCCGTTGGACATGTGTCATACATAATCAGATGTCAAAACTATGATTAGCATTTTAAAGCTCTTGTGGCCCTGATTTATGCCTTCGTCTCCTGAGCTTCCCTAGTTAATATATAAAACACATTAAGGTAATATTCGTACCTCCCTTAACCTATAGGACAGATAGGAGGCAGCTTGTTGATGTGGTATGTGAGGCTTAGGTGAGACCCATCCCTCAATGTCTGTGTTATGTGTCTGTGCCCAATGCCAGAAATCCATTCAATAAATCACCTCTACAGCATATACTGAATGGATTAATAACTTTATGTGTTCATTCAGGTGACATTTGTGATATCTCGGACATTGTACAAGGCATTGGTAAGGAAAGGGGGAAGTATAAAGGAAAGAGATAAAAATGAGTAAGACATAAATTCTTCTCTCATGAAGTTTATACTATAGTATGCACATAGCCACGGAAACATGAAAAAAAAATGTAGTGTTGGGGGAAAGCCTGACAGTGATTGTGGCTAGAATGCAGAGGGCTTTGTGGGAGAGAATCTTGGGATGTAAGTTTTGAAGGGCAGGTTGTGCCCGTTAATGGAAGGTCTCACACATTCTATCTGTCAAGGTGAAGTCAGGAAAAGAGGAACCACACTGGGTGTTCCAAAAGAGGGAGTTTAATATAGGGGATTGATCTCACAGGTATGGATGTGAAAGGGCTAAGGGGGAAACCTGAGGGTAACCTTGACATAGGACTTCAGGAAGCAGGTGCCACCCTCTAGCTTGGGAGAGTGAGGGAAGAGATGGGGTTTTCAGAGCTGAGAGTCTGGAAGGAAGGGTCTTATGGAGGTGAGGTCAGGCTTCTGAGGAGGGCCATGAGCCAGCTGCTTCTAGGGCCCCTGAGGGGCACACTTGGGCTGTTTCTGGGAGCACAGACAAGTCAAAAGCTGGAACCTACTGTGACCACTGGGCCACAGTACCATCACTGTATGATGCTGATAGGAAGCAGATGGGAGGCAGAAATTTCTTTCTTTCCCACCCTCTTGTCTCATAGTTTCTTTCCTAGTGTCTTCTAGACACTTGTCAAAGACTAATAGGAGACATCTAGTGAGGGAGTCTAGAAAGATGGAATAGAGAGTCAAAACCCAGCATCATGCAAGAGTTGAAAAGAGTGGATTTGGAGCCGAGAACCAATAGCAAAGTAACCAACCTACAGGCAATAGGACAGTTTCAAAATCTCTTTTTCCAGAAAAAAGATTTTTCAAAAGTTTTTGAACAAGGGTGAGACATAATCTTGCTATACATACAGAAGCCAAACTGTCTAAGAGTTGAGGCCCGAGGGTAGGGATGATAGTCAGGAAGCTGTGGCAGATTGCTTTTTCCAGCACATATCATACCTCCCATCCTACAAACTCTTCAAAGTGACTTTGCCACTTCTTTCCAATTGCAAGGGGGCATCTACCCTCACCCCACTTGAATTGGGTGGGCTTGGGACTGTGAAGGAGGAGATGATTTGTGACTTATGAGACTAGGGAAGGAAAGTCTCTACAGGTTCTTCTTAGTGTTCTTTAAGATGCTCATGCTCAGAATCTGGCCACCATGCTGTGAGGAAGCTCAAGTAGCTGTAGAAGAGACCAGGTAGACAGTCAGCTGGCAGCCAGGATCAACCTGCAGACATGAGAGCCATCAGATTGTTGCAGTGCCCGGCCATCTTGTTACTCCAGTACGTCCTTTCTACCTGAGTTCCCATAGAGTCCATGATCATGGTGCATGGTTGCTGTTTTATGCCACTGAATTTGGGATGGTTTGTTAAGTAGCAATGGTAAATGGAACAGGAATTATGATTATGGTCTCTTCAAGAGAGGATAAAGACATGCTACTGGGCAATGCAGTGGGGGTGGAGAAAAGAGAAGAGAATGAAAGATGATTTTGAGGGCAGAATGGGCAATATTTGATGGCTATTGATGACCTTAGTTGATAGGGAGTATCAAAGAAGGCACAGATTGGGGCAGGGTGGTGGTAGGGCAGTGAGATATGTTTATGTATATTCTATGTGTGCGTGTGTGTGTGTGTGTGTGTGTGTGGACAATATCTTATTTTGTTTCAGAAAGAGATAGGATAGCAAATAATGCTTAATTCTGAATGGGTAGCATATGGGGTGTATGTGGTCGAAATGCTTGCACAGTGTCTAGAAATAGGGGTCTGGAGACAAGTAAGATATAAATATTAGAGTCATCATGTACAGAAGGTGAATGAGCTCACCTTGGAAAGACGGATAGAGTGAGAAGAAAAGAGGGGTAAGGACAGAACTCTGAGGAAAGTTAACATTGAAAAAGGCAAGGGATTATCACAGGAGAACAAGAGAAGGGGAACCAGAAAGTCATCTTGCAGAAATCACTGATGAAGAGAATTTCAGGAAAGACTCAGTTGCTAGAAGTGCCAAATTCTGCAAGAGTGGCTAGGGTCAGGTTTGGAAAGAGAGTATGCATTAGTTCCTATTGTCACTGTAACAAAGTACCACAAGTTGGGTGGCTGGAAACAATAGAAAATTTTTTTTTCTCACAGTTATGGAGGCTAGAGGTCCAAAGTCAAGGTGTTAGTAGGGCCCTGTTTCCTCTAAGAGCACTAGGGAAGAGAATTGCTTGCCTCTTCTGGTGTCTGGTGGTGGCCAATCTTTGGTGTTCCTTTGACTTGGAGACACATCACTCCAATCTCTGCCACACGGCATTCTCCCTGTGTGTCTCTCCATGCCTCTTCTTGCAAGGACACCAGTCAGATTAGATTAGGCCACATCTTAATGTCCTCATCTTAATGTGATGATATCTGCAAAGACTCTATTTCCAAATTAGGTCACATTCACAGATTCCATGTGGAACCCAGCACAAGTCGTCCTCAGCGATGGTTGGAGAAAAAAACGTTTCAGGGAGGGTTGGGGGCACCTGCAGATGGCATTTGCATAGAAGCAGAGTAGGAATCGGGGTGTGTGTGTAGCTCCCCAAAGCAGCTGGCCAGGGGAGAGGAGAGTAGTGGCAGCTCACGGGGGAGGCAAGTAGGTGTTTCCTCATTGTTTTCCCTGGATGGGAGTAACTGGGGAAAGTTTCGAGGCTGGAGAATGAAGCCAGTCCTTAAGGCAAGAGTGGGGAGGGACAATGGATGGAGCCAGGTCCGGGGAAAGGAAGGAGCCATGGGGTTTGGCTCAAGATTGAAAAGCTAACCTGGAAGGAGGAGGATCCTCAGCCCAGAATAGAGATGTCAGCCGGGGGGCCAACCAGCAACCAGAATGAGGAGCAGATGGAGCTGGACAGGCTGCAGACTCGAAGGAGCTGCTCTTTTTTCCTTCTCGGTGGGTCTAAATCTGCTTCATTGTTCTCTTAGTTTTAAAGGTAACCATGAAAACATATCACTGCCATCTGGCTCCTCAAAGGCACAGAAACTCTGTGGCTTGTTTCTGAAGCCATGATTAAGCAGTCAGTGCCATGTCCAGGGCTGGCGTCGGCTCTGATGACAATGGGCGCACCCTTGGGGGTCCCTGTGGGAAGCCAGTTCCCCTATACACGCAGAGAAGTGACGGAAAAGAAGGGGGAGGACAACCATCAGGCCCCAGAACACAGTGAAACCAGTTGATTAATGTCAGTCCCAGCTTTATTTATTTGGGGTGGGGCTGTAGATGCGAAATCCTAGTTAGAGGAGGTTAAGGAATTTCACATGAGTAACTGTTGGCATGTCCTGTGTTTCTGTATTCTGAGCTAACTGGGCTGTTTCACACGAAGCACTTATTCTGTTGACTTTTCTTTCAGGAAAATTGTGTTGGTGGATTTTGAGGGAGTCAGTTTACCCTGTCTGAATTCTGGACTAGTGGAGAAAGATATGTAGAATTCACATAGGGGTCAAATTCGTACTTTTCTGGAAAAACTGGATAGAACAGGGCTTATATGTGAGGCCAAAATGAGCTTCATACTCTTTTTCCCCCAAATTGAACTTATTGGCTGAGTTCACAGGCCCGGCAGATGGACAGCACCTGCTATGGTGACTCATAGTCTGAAGGGACACTGGGTCCCCTCAGTGCAGCTTCCTTTACTTCTGGACTCCAGCTTTCAGAGGGACAGGGGCCACTTGTTGTCTGACTTTCATTGTCTCACCTGGTACATATGTTCTTTGCCCTCCTCGGGAAAGAGCTCACCGGGATGGACAGGAGGCAGCTGCTGAAGCTCCTAGAAGAATGGATGTGTTGGCAGAAGTTCTTATTTTATGGGTTGGCAAAGAGGTAGGAAGAGGGATCCCTCCCCTAACAGACATCCTATTGTTGAATACACATTATGAGGTCTAGTTCCATTGTGCGCCTATTTCTCTGGGTAATATCCATGACCTGTGGAAGATTTCATTTTCTTGGGAATAAGTCCAACCCAGGTGAAACCCCCCCAGGACTTAGAGTCAGAGAGCTAGTTCTGTGTCCTAGGTAATGTGAGACCCTGGGCGACTTATTCAAAGCTCTTTGAGTCACAGATCCCCTATCTCCAAAGTGAGGACAAGAACACTTTGATTAGGAAATATAACGAGATACTTACTGAATGAGTCAGGACAGGTGAGGTCGAGCTGCAACCACATCTCATGGCTTAACATGCATGGTGACTTCTGGGCCACGTACAGTCGTAGCTTTCAGGGCAGCTATCTTCCTCGTGGGGGCTCAGGGATCTAGGCTGCTTCAGTTTTGAGGCACCCCCATCTACCTGCTTCTGTGGTCCACAGCGGAGATTACAGAGGATCTTTACCGGCAATGCACTGACGAGCTGGCCCAAAGTCTGGCCTCCCTCCTGCCAGGTGAGTGCATTCCTCCCACGAGGCTAGAGAAACAGCACTTGATATGGATGAGCATGGGGTCTCTACCTCAAGCACTTATTCTGTTCTTCTAGGGGCCCCCCTGTTCATTTAAATGACATTGGGTCTTCAAGCTGAGAAGAGATTGGGGAGCTGAGGGCCTCTGGTTCAGCGTTCATTGCAATGAATCTCACTGTGGGCGTGGTCATGTCTCCTCTCTGTGATTTTTACAAGTTGAGGAAATACTTGCTTAAAACCTCAGCGTGCAGGGTAATACTATTTCCTGGGTTTTCCTAAGCAGTACCAGATTCAAACATTTTACCCTTCCATATCCCAGTTTTCGGTCTGGGAAATACTTTTATGATTTTATAGCCAAAGATCTTAAGACTTTGGTTAGGACAACAATAAGGATTTCTGATCTTAGGAGAGGTGCCTGGCCCTGGAGAAGGAACTGAAGCCCACTTCTGCACTCTCCTGTGGGTGTGTCCTGTTTATTTACACCTCCCCGTGCTCAGGTTGATCTCTTTGTCCGCAGTGGCTTACTTCTTCTCCACTTCTCTCCTCCCAATCTGAAGTTGCAAGTGCACATTCTGCCTCTCCCACCAAGTTTTGCTTGATGGTTCCAGCTCTCAGTGATGGCTCTTTACTTGCACAAACTACTAAAACACTTAGAATCTGTACTATGTAGTTTAGAAGTTAATTATACCTATCTATTTGTTCTCTAAGTTTCATTGTGTTAGTCTTTTTTTTTTTTGGATCTAAAATTTTTTGAAGGCACGGTCCATCTTCCCCAATGAATTCAGCTAACATTTTGAATGTCTTATGGGGGGTATAGTCCGCAGGCTTGAGAAGCATGGAATCTGGTAGAGGACAAATCTAAGAATGAATCACTTGGCTATTGGCTGAATACGTCCAAAAACCCATCTCTTAAAACCATGGAATTTGGGGGAATAACTTTAGGCTGGGGGTTGACTCTATACCCCCTCAGAGGGGAAAACAGCAGCATGGTGGTAGCTTAGGGATTAAATCAGAATGTTGATGATTTTCAAAGGTCAGGATGGATGCTGGCTGAGGAAAAGATGCTATTCTACAAGAAAGAAGTGGTGTGTGTAAAGATCTGGGGGTGGGGCATGTATTTGGGGGATGGAGAATAGTACATTTTGACTGGTGACTAATTTGCATCTAGTGGGAGGTAAGGCTGGATATGGTCAGAATTGTACTCTGGGAAGATTAATTTGGCATGAAGTTTGAGAACATCCTGGAGGTAGAGATACTGGTTAGCAATCACAACAACCCAGGTGAGAGGTTGGATGGCTCAAACTAGGGTGGTAGGGGTGAAAACAGAAAAGGACAAGTGATAGTTACCGACAGTAGTTAAGAGAATTACAAGTCCAGTGTGCCGTGGTAGTTAACAGAGGGGCTTCATGAAGGAGGGTGAAGCCAGCCATGTAAGAAAGCCAGAAAATGTAAGAAACTCTTGGATCTGATTGGTAGGTGGTTGGCAGTAGCAGGTCATACCTTGGTGGAACCTGTTGCACTTATGAGCACATAAAAGGTGATTAAAAATTACTGTTTGATTTTTGGAGGGCTTCTCTCATGTACCGTGAAAGTTCATGTCATAATGATTGTTATCATTTGATGCACAACAACTGACCTCCAAAATTAGTGGCTTAAAATACCAACCTTTTAATTATATCTCACCGTCATTGGGATTGGGAATTTGGACAAGCCTCGGCTCAGCACTCCTGTTTCATGTAGAGTTAACTGGGGCTGGGGCTCGTGAGCAGCAAGTAGACTAGCCTGGAGGGCGTGAGCTGGCCGTGCTCAGGTGGGTGAGGTCTGGAGCGGTCAGCTGGAAGGACAGGCTCTTGTGGGCCCCTCTCCTTCTCAACATCCTTGAGTCATGAAGGCCCTTCTTTATCTTTAGCTCTGTCAGAGGCTGTTCTGGAAACATGCCCTTATGATTCCAGGAAACTATCTTTCTAAATATAGGAGTTCTGTGAGGCGGGCCTCAGACATCCTTAGCCAGATGTTTGTCTGTTTGAAATGATCTATGAGACGCCACCTTAGACCTTCTGTGGTCTTCACAAAGAGTCTTGCACTAACACCCTCGATTCGATCTTTGCCCTCAAGCCATTTTTTTCCTTTGAGAATCTTTTGCTGTGAGGGGCTAAGGATAAGAAGGAGTTTTACTTTCAAACCCTGGCGAGCCCTGGCTCCTTCATATTTCCTCCATATTCTGCCAAAATCATGAACAGTTCCCCCCTTGGTTCATCTTTGTTTTCTTGAATTTTATTGTTGGCAGCCCAAAGAAGAGTTCCATGTGCTTCCTGGAAATGTCCTCAGCCAAACTCATGAGTTTAAGGATATACCTTCCATTTTCCATGTTACTGCAAGAGATGATTTCTTGAAATAGCTTGCTCCTGTGTAACGTGGGTCACCCTTCCCCCAGCCTCCAGGAACACTTTCTCATTGTCTTTCCTTCCCACCAACAGGAGCTGTGAAACCTTTCAGACCTTTCTCTACCAGCAGGTCCTAAACCGCACCCTGCAGGTTGTAACTTTTGTCACTTCTAAGTAACAAGTGTTCTTTTGTTTTTGTTTTTGTTTTTTTTTCCTCTGTAAACTATTGCTACGTAACAAGCTAACCCAATACACGGTGACTTAAAACATACATAATTTTGTTACATTTCTTATTTGGGGCGTGAAGAATTTGAATAGAATTTAGGTGGATGATTCTTCCATTTCATGTTGCATTGGCTGGGATTATCTGGTATTATTTGGCTACTAGCTAGGCTAGCCTGGGGTTTTAGGAAAGCTTTCCTCAGAAGCCTAGCACCCTGGCAGGGATAAATGGAAGGCTGTGTTCAGCTGGGCCCCTTCCTCCCCCGTCCCCCTGTCATCTCAGGGCTTCCCCATAAGCCATATAAGGCCCGACTGTTGGGGTCCTTACGTAGTAGCTCAGGCCTCCAGGAGACCAGGGTGGTAACCGCCAGCTCTTTTGAAAGCTATGCCCAGAACTGGCCTACTGTGATTTCCTCCCTACCCTACTAGTCAAAACAGTCATAGACTAGCCCAGAGCCCGGGATGGGGGTGGGGTGGGGTGGGCTGGGGTGGGGAGAGAAATAGTCCTCTTCTCTCAAAGGGAAGAACGTCAAATAATTTATGCCTATTGTTCATCATCTACCATAACTCATCATTCAAGTTGATCAATCATAAAAATTATCAGCAAATATGATTTATTAGCATTTAGCACATAGTAGATATTTAGTAAATACCTCTTAAATTACTTACTGAATATGAACCTGCCACCCCACATAAATGACAGAGTATGGAGGGGACTTTGCGGTAGAGGTAGTTTGGTTTCTATGGACTTGCTCTGTGAACTTGTGCAAATCTCTCCACCTCACTGAACCTCAGTACTCGTATTTGCACAATGTAAATTCTATTCTCTTATATGCCACATAAAATCAGTCTATTATGTACCACATAAAAATCTTTAAGATTTTATAAATTCTAAATTGTCTGATGCTCAAGGCAGCTTTAGTGATAAAACATAAGAGCTCTGGGGACAGACAACCGGGTTTTGCCTCAGCTCTGCCATTGAACCTACTGCGGGGCCTTAGTCAACTGTCTAACCCATCTGAGCCCTAATTCCATTCATCAGAAAATGGCTGTTACAATCCCTATCTCACATAGCACATGAAGCACAGTAGACTCGACAGATGGTTCTAGTGGTTTTTTGTTGTAGTTGCTACTCTTTTGCACTCCGAGACTAGAAATTGAGGTTAGTTGTGTGTGCATCTCATGTTAGTACAAGTCAGTACAAGTAAGTGAGTTATACACGCACCTTCATACTCGGGGCAGGGGAAGGACAAAAGTTTGAAGATTCCGTCCCAGATCAGGTCTGCTTACTGCCATGCATCAGAAAGTGTACAAGGAGAAACACTCACACACAAATGTTGTTTCTCCCACAGCCACGTGATTGCTCTCTAATGTGACAGCTCATTACTGCTTGGTAAGGACTGGCTTTAACAGTAATGTCCTCCGTCCGTGTCTATCACACAGGTAATCCTTGGTGGGTGTGCCATTATGATCACCTGGTGTTTAATTAACATGTGAAACTTTCTTGTTAAACCGAAATTAAATTTGTAGTGCGTCTACTTGAGATCACTTAGAATGTTGTCAGGACAACATTTTCCTTGGCTGAAATGCTGTATTGTTAGCTTGGATTCTAGAGTTTTGAACACTGACATGCAGCAGAACACGAAGGAAGGACTCTGCAGATAAAGCCTACACAAGTGGCTTAGTGTGACCGTTAGGGGCGGGGGTCTCATCCCCTAGCCGTCCTTCTCTTTGTGAACTCCTCGAGCCCCGAGAGAAGCCGCCACTCTCAGATCTTGGTCCCCAGGCCGGCAGGCTCCGCGGCACCTGTTGGGAATGCCAGTTCGTGGGTCCCGCCCCACACTCACTGAAGGGAAAACTCTGGGGTGGAGCCCGGAGACCTGGGTTCTCACAGGCGATTCTGATGTCCCCTCAGTTTAAGAACCACTAAGCTAAGGTCTGGTGTCGTGTTGGGATGGGGGAAACAATGAACGTAAACCATTCCTTGAAAGCTTAAATTCATTAAATCACCACCTAGAAAAACACCTACACCCAGAGGAGATCTGTATGTTGGCAATTTTTTCTTTCTTTTGTGTCTTTATTATATTTAATGTGTCAGTCAAAAACACCTGGTTCCCATGGTGATGAGTAATTGGGATATAAATGCACGGGTATGGGTATAAATTCTGAGATGCTTGCAGGAGTCCCATAATCACTTGACATTCAATGGGAAAAGAATGCTGTTTTCTTCTGCCTGGGTTGCATTTTTTCCCCTCTTCCTATGAATCGGTTTAGCCATGTCCTTTACTTTATTCGCTCTGTTCTCCCATAACTCTGGAATTCAGGCACATCAGAAGCTATCCATAAACCCCGTGGCTGGAGAGTGAGAGTCATACTTCCCCAGCCCTGGTGAGGCCTTGTGGTAAATTTAAACTAGAGCACTTCAGACATGCTGTGAATGAGCGCGCCGAGAAGTAAAAGCAGCCGTTTGTGATGTGGGTGGGGACTTTAGGAAGTGTCTGCCAAGGCTGAAAGTAGGGCGTCGGGAGATGGTGTTTCTGTGAGATGTGCCCAGAACGGACCCCACCTGTGACAAGTGCCATCTCCAGGCAAAGAGGGTTTTCATCTCTGAGCTTAAGCCACACACCTGTTGTTGCTAAAAGGCATGGGTGACACCTCACCCAAGCACAGAATACAGACTGCTGGGCAGAGGTTTGCCTCTGGGAGGTTCGGGGGTTGGGGGAGTTTACCGGGAGGGACCCCAGAACGTTTTCTCCGAAAAATAGGACAGAAGAGGCGGAACAACAAACCGGATCTTCCTCCCAGTCTTTCCCGACACAAAGGCAAAGAAGAGGAAGAAGGAATCAAACCTAACGTCAGCGAGAGACAAGGAGATAGCTCGTGACCAGGCGCACTTTAGGTAGAACTGGTTATGCTTTGACTTGGCCAATGACTTGCACTGTTGGTCAAACACGTGGGATTTTGAGCCACCAGGCTGTAATGGTGGTTCGTGACCAAGTGATCGCGTTTCAAAAAGAAGTACAACTCTGTTGCTCTGAGATTTTTATTTGTAAGCATTTCCCTGGCTCCATGCTCTCCCTTAGCTTTCCCGCTTTCATTTCTAGGAGGTTGTCACTTTTCAGAACAAGAGGCCCTGGGGTAGAAAACGAAATGGTTATTATGTCTGAGACTCAGGACTTGCATTGAAGCGTGGTGTAAAATAGTCCCTTTCTCCAGCAGCATCACTGTGATGGCCAACTAAGGAATGGAGATGTCCCAGGCGCAGGAGGATAGTCTTGCACACAGAGCCATGTTCTTTCTCGAAAGCTGCATGAGTGAACGTGGATTGGCATAAGGCGCTATGCAGAAATTATGACAACCTGTTGTCTAGATTATTCCTGTGATAAAAAAACCTACCGTGTTTCCCAGAAACATTATCACGGAAACAGAAAGGGTCCTTCCTCTGCCCCATGAGCTGAATGTCCCATATTACAAACAACTTCTCAAGCCAAGGCAGCCTCGACTGGAACCAGTCCCCATAATTGGCCACGGCAGGTTTTTCTTTACCCCAGAACACTGGCAAAAGGCCGAGGTTATGAGAAGCAAGGGAGGAGGTAGGCTGGGGAGATAAGGTGATGAATCACTTTGGTTTCGCAGCTGACATCTGTTTTATTTTTATTTGGGGCGTTAGTCTCTGTGGTTTGAGAGCTCTGTTCAGAAGGCTGAAGATTCTTCACGTGATGAGGGACGGAGAACTTGCTGTGCTAGACGCATTCTCCGAGGCCTTTTTACACGGGGCTTTCCCGCTCTTGCGGCCAGGTACAGGAGAGGGCGTGGCGGGCCAGGTGGCCCATGGGCGTGTCTGCCGGAGGCTCTGGCCCCCATTCTGTGCGGGGAGTTGACTGGACTGGGCTTGTGGAACCAGGTTTCTCTTTCTCAGCTGGATTTCCCTTGACTCTGTAAGATGGGATGTGGGCTTTCCATATAATAGGGATCGAAAAACATAAAACATAAAGAAAAAAAATGTCCATGCTCTTTAAATACGCTGTTTATTGTGTATTATTTGAGATTCATTTTATTGTCCAATATGTGTCCTATAATATTCTATAGGATTTTAATGACTTTTTATCCTTCATAATCACATCTTGAAAGGAGGGGCCCCCTCTAGCTAATTTGTCTCAAAATCAGCTTATTTTTATTGGTGGATCGTTACGGTTACAGTTCTTTTTAGCCTTCAGGACATTTGACATGCATCATTGTCAGACATGATAGAGTCTCTTATTGAGAAGTCATAAAGGAAGAGCGTGGGCAACAATGTTCTGGGTATAAATGATCCATTATTAGCACCACACCCTCTACCCCATCATCAGAGGGAGGAAGACCTAACCTGGCCATTTGCACATGATTGTCCTTCAGCTCAGCGATAAGCTCACCATGTCCTGGGAGCACGGCCTACACACGATGGCATCCTCTGGGTCCCGCTCTCTGCTCTAGGAAGATGACTCCAGGGGACGTGCGTCCCGTCAGCAGATGACGAATGAGGGGTGGCCGCTGGAAGACAATGTTCTCTACAGTTGACCCCAAGTTGGAGACCCCAAGAGAGAGCTGGGGTGGCTGACGGAAGGGAGGGACTCACCACGTCAGACTGACTGATGGCACTGTCCCCTCCCCGGCCCCGGGGGCCCCTGGGGAGGCCGGGCAGTTCGGGGGTCCTGGCTTTTGAGAAGTTTCACTAAATAGGTACCTTCAAAGGAATCTTTCGGTCTGCCTTCCCCAGCATTACAGTCTCCCTTTCACGTTCCCAGTCCACAACCTTCACGATGAGCGCATCGGCCGAGTGCATCAGCCCTCTGCCTCAGGAGAGGAGGGAGGCCATGCTGGCAGCCCCCAGCAAGGCACGGGAGACAGTGATTCCTTCTCTGGGGTGTGGTTCATTCCCGTTTGGCTCTGAGGGCGACCAGGCAGGATGAACGGCAGGAGGGAGTACACAATTGGCAAAATTATCCCCCAAATCTCCCCTTCCCCTTGCCAACTGGAGGCTCTTCTTTGGCTCCATCCGAGCCGCTGGGGCAGTACTTGGCATCCGGGGCCAAGAGGTTCCCAGAGCCCCATGGTGCTGAAATCACAGAGCAGAAAGGGAATTCTCTTCAGCATGTGTGAAGCATGGAGGGCTGCCCGTGAGCTCACCTCCTGAATGTCCCTCCCAGGCTGCAGGTGTTTATAGCGCTTCAACACACCACACACACACACACACACCACACACACACACACACACACACACACGTCGGAGGTTAGGGGAGGCTTGGTACTTTCACAGGCTGTGGAAAGTTAGCAGCATTTTGGAGGCTGGTGTAAACCAGTGGCTCCTAAGCACCATTTTCTACTAATAAATAAAGTTGATTTGAGACAAATTAGCTAGGGGGGCCCTCTCCTTTCAAGATTTGATTATGAATATAAAATGCCTTATTAAAACTTTGTAGAATGTTCGTAAACTAGTATGGCATATAAAATAAACACCGAGACAGTACTCAGAGTAAACCTTGCATTTTCAATAGCCCAGGTATTTTTTTTTTTTTTTCCTCGCAATTCATCATCATTTTCTGGTCCTTTTAATAACAAAAGCCCCATGTTGCATTTCATGGATATGGGAGGAAAATGAGCAAGTCTGAGTTGTGGAGAGGAGCCTAAACCTGGCTGTTCCTCTGGATCACCTGGAAATGAACACACACCCACACAGGCAGACAGAACGCCGGGCTGCCCTCAGACGCAGGGCATCAGACTCTGATCCCCGGGATCTCTACGTCTAATGAGTCCCTTGTGTAATTCATTAGTGTGCCGTCCAGCGACCTCGGTACAGGGAGGACCAGAGCTGGGAAGCATCTGGACTCATGGGAACTGCCAGAGAAGTCCCAGGTCCCAGGTGCTGCCTTCAGCTTTGCAGAAATTATAGAAATTATATGCTTCTGGAGTTTTTTGCTTCTTTCTCTCAACCTGGTTACTTTCTTGGACATCCCGTTCCATTTTCTGCTTCCATAAAAGCCTAGCTTTTACTTTTTTAAAATCAAAACTTCGATCGGCTCAAGAAAAGCAGTACCTCATTCTCCCGTGCACAGTTTACTCCTTGGAGGAGAAACGGCTCTAAGTGTGAGCAGCCAGCCCATCAGAGCGGCAAGTTCGGGGCAAGTCCGCCTGCCCTGGGGACCACGCCTGCGGCCCTCTGCTTCTTGCAGCTAACGCTTACCAGCTTTGTGCAGAACTGTGTCTAAGAGGGCAGCCTAGAGATCGGAGGCCCAGCTCTCAGCATCCTTGTGGCATGTGTAGCACGGGGGGGTGCCAGCGGGGCGTCCGGAGGAAGTTGCCGTAAGTGGAGGTCAGATGAACATAATGGAGCCGGCAATGCAGGGAGGAAGGGCCCTGGTATTCGCTCCTTGCTGGAGTCACGCGAGCCTTGCTCAGAAGCCCTTGTGTGTCTCTCAGAAACCCTCAACCTGCTGCAGAGACACGTGCTCTTGAGTGGCATCTGATACGGTGTCCACACCGAGGACAAAAACAACAGTCTGGGATGCAGGAGGTCAGCAGCAAGGTCACGGGTCTGCTGACGCATTGGCAGGGCCCTCCACACCCATCGCCCCAGAATGAAATCAGCTTTCCAAGCGGTCCCTTTGCAAAGCAGGAGTTTCCAGCTGGTTGGAACTCTCTGTCCTCCTCTGCACAACTTTTCAGGGAACTCGGTATGAGGAACGCCAGATGAGGAAGGCAGATGTTTTTCTCATCTCCACCCACTGCAGGACGGTTGTTTGCCAAGAGGGCGGGGAGGGGGGGGGGGGGGGGGGGGGGGGGGGGGGGGGGGTAGGGAAGAATCAGGATACAATTCTCTGCAGGCAGGGGTGGGGCGGGACGGCTCGGCCACGTGTGCAGCTGGTACACCTTTGAGCAGTTGTCCCCCGTGCTGGAGGAGGGGGCTGGCAGAGACGGAGCGGGCGTGGGAGAATGCACACCCGGCTCCACTTTGACTTCAGGGGCCAAGGCAGGGCTGCACAGGGTGGAAAGACTGCACATTGGTTGAGTGAACAATGTTTGCTAAATTTAGAGCCATTTACACTCGCCAGTTCTGAGTTTTGTAGTATTTTTGAAGCAAACACAACTCATTTTTTTTTTGGCAGGGAAGTGATGCTTAGAATTAAAAAAAAAAAAAAAAGTATTTGGTGGAACTTGCACGAGACCGTGTTGATGGGGTCGGACTTCCAAGTTCTCACGTGCCGTCCTTGAGCGTACAGCAGGGTCTGTCACCGAGGAGGGCAGGGCAGGTGCTCTGGGGAGGCCGCACGCTGCTGCCCAGCGAGCCAGATGCCCCGGCTTTGCCCGCATCCTCCCCGGCGGCTCCGGCTGCCCCACAGCTGAGAGGCGCTGCTGATGCTTCGTTTCATCTTTGCAGCTGTGGACAAATAGAGGTCCTCCGAGGTGTGATCATCCCAGAGTGCTCTGGCTCCTGAGCGAGTCTGGCCTCACCTTCCCCGAGGGCTGGAGAAGCAAAAGTGCTGAGCGTCCAGGGCTGGCGGGGGAGGGGCTCAGGCTGGCGGCTCCCGACGGTGGGGTGGGGGTGGGGGGGCTTGGTCTTCAGCGGACAGGGGTGGAAGGCGAGGATGCACTTTGGTGACATGTAATGTTTGCCTTGGCTCTCAAGCTCCTACTGTGTGCAGGGGGCTCATCTACGGGCCAGACTCTGCTTACCGAGAATGGCCTCTGCGGTGCCGAGGCTCACCAACACGGAGATGGGCATGGAAGAAGGATGGTCCTGAGAAATTCCCAGCAACAGGGCCTAAGAGGAGAGGGAGAGTCGCCTCTTGCCTCCGTATTTCAGGAGGACAAAAGGCGTGGGGGCTTGTGTGCGTATTTTCAACCTCCTGACCCTCTCCATGAGCTCTCCTTCCTGGCCCACAGCTGTCGGGTCTTGGACTGGAGTTCGGACAGCTAAAAGTGAGCGTTCCGCTGACCCTCCCAGCTGCGGCTGCTGTGTCTTGGCCCACATGTGGCAACACTGGGCTTCGGAGAAGGGACTTGAATAAGCAGGTGACTATGAGGAAGGAGACCAGGGTCCTACGATAAGATTCAGTCTTTCACTTCTCCTAGAGCGGTCCCTCTAGGGCCATTTTCACTTGGGGGGCACGCTGGAGGGTGCTTATGAGACCCCAGCGTGGCTTGGGGCAGGCGGCACTGAGGTCAGCATCGTCCCCCTTCCCTGTGGACGGTGCCTCAGTGTGGACTGCACCTGCCACTTGCCAGTTAGTCCATTTGCCCTTCATCCACCCTCCCGCACACCTGTCCAGACCATCCTCCTCGTCAAGGCTCTCCGGGGCGCCCCCGCACGGTTCCCCCAGGGGCCAGGTGCCCATCCCGCCCCTTTGTTTCACAGCTGGGTTGGCGGCGCCCATCCCCCTCCCTTCCCACTCTCCCTTCCCCTCCACTTTCTCCTTCTTCCCCTCCCTTCCCACTCTCCCTTCCTTCTTTTTCCTCACTCCCTCAACACCACCGCCGAGCACTCCATTCTCCCAGAGAAACAGCTCCTCCACGGCAGGGGCTGGGGGCCAGGGCAGGGGCAGGGAGCATGGCAAGGCCCCGTCTTGGCCTCAGGCTCCCCCGACTTCTCTCAGGGAGAAGCCCACCCCCGGAGGTGTAGCAGAGGGGTGCAGGGGAAAAGAATTGAAATAAGACGTTGGATCTGGAGATTGGAAGGGCTCGGGCGGAAGGACGCCGCGGAGGGCAGGAAGGGGCTGTGGAAGGGGGGAGTGTGGAGGGAGGTGGGGCCGCGGGCCCGGATGGAGGGGCACCTGAGTCAGAGGGCCCCTTCCACAAGGGCCCCCTGTGCACGGGTGGGGTGGATGTGGAGACAGGAAAGGCGGAGCGGAGGCTGAGCTGCAGCTGAGTGCTGTGCTTCCTAAGAGTGAGCACAAAGTCAGGGGGAGAGACAGGTGCGTCAGGGGCACAGGGCAGCCAGGGAAGGGGGAAGAGGCCGAGCCTGCGATCCCGAGCGTGGAGAACGAGATCCGGCTCCTGCACGACTATCTGCCCCATTCCCCGGGACACCCTCACTTCTGTGACTGAGGCTGGACGTGCTCCAGGCCCTCTGGGGTCCTAGGGTCCTAGGACACGCAAGAGTGGGCATCACGGGCGCCCAGCAGAGCCAGTGCCTCTGTCACCAATCCTGCCACTTGCTAATTGACAGTGTTTCCATTTAGGGTCCATAAAACTCCGTTTACAAATAACATCTCCTGAGCCCCCTGACGCCGGAGGGTTAGCCTCTACGGAAGGTCAACCTGCTGTTTGTTGCCACTTCACAGGTCTTGGTTTACAAACTTCAGGTGCATCTCTCCTTGGTCAGCAGCTTACCATGTAGATAAGCCCAGGGGTGCCTGTGAGCTCATGAGGGTCCTGAACGGAGGCGAGGTGGTTCCTAATGATGCTGCTGTAACATTTAAAACAGAATTTAAAAGCCAATGCACAATCGTCATTAATTTAGGAAGCAATCAGTGTTCTTGTGGACCCCCCCACCCCCCAGCCCACTGCCCTTGCACGGTCACATAATTAGGCGCCTTCTCAGCAGGTTTGAGCCTTTCCTCTGGGACAGATGGACACAGCATTAATTTAGAATAGGGGCTTCAGGGTAGGCTGGTGTCAAAAGTGCCTTCTGGCAGCATTCCTTCGCTTTTTGATCTTCAGTGGGACGTTTAACGAAGTTGCTCCTTATATGTTGTCCATGTAGATTTCTGTTTCTTCTCCAGTGTTCCCACCTCCTGGCCCCTGCCTGTTGGCTCAATTTACTAAAGCTATTGCTGCCTTCTCCCCATCACCCCTGCTCCAAACTGGGCACCTTCTCAGCAGCTCCATGGCTCCCAAGTTCTCCTCAATTTCATGCTGATTTTTAAAAGGCTTTTTCCCCACGTGGGCTCCTACACTTGAGAACACACTGGGGCAGAGCTCAGGGGTAGGGAGCAGTGAGCTCTGGCAGTCAAGTTGGGTGCTGGTCTGTGGAGCGGATGGCTAATCTCTAATGGTAAGAGTGACGATGACCACTCACCTCTTGTTGAGCGCTTACCGTGTGCTTGGCACTTTGCATGAATTAATTAATTTAATCCTCACAATCACTGGGTGATGTTTGTCATTTTATTATCCTTGTTATAAAGATGATCAGACCTGACGCGGAGCTTGTGGGGTCCTGCTCTCAGCACCATGTTGGGACTTCTCTCCTACTAGCTGCTTACCCTCTCCCTCATCAGCCAGTCTCCTGCTGAAAACCTGCTTATGCTCACAGAGCATTTAAAAGAAAGCCCGATCCCCTTGGCTGATCCTCACAGGCTCTCTGGCCTGGTTCCTGTCACGCTGTTCCTTGCCTCCTTGGTGCTACACTCCGGACATTCCCACACCTTCCTTCTCTGTCCTAGAAGAGACAGAATCTCTTGCTAGGCAAGGGTGGGTCAGAATCAATCCCAAACTTTAGTGGTTTCAAACAGCGAAGCAGCAAAGCAGTGTTTCCCTCTGGGCTGAGAACCCAGGCATCCCAGGTGCTGGCAGCCTGAGGGCTCTGTGTGTGACAGACACTGAGACCCAGAGTCTCCACCTGGCTCCCGTGACCTGGACGGAAGTAACAAGGGGCCGCAGCGAATCGTGCACGGGTACCCAGAGCCAGTGACTCTGCTAGGGCCAGCTCCAAAGCCTGAGCGCCTGGGGCTGGGGAAGCGGGCACGTGGGGGAGGGGCTGCGGCCCCACAAGCCACCCCGGCCCGCGCCTGCCCCTGTCTGCACCGGCTCTGCCCTCTGCCCTGGACGCTGTCCCCACCCCTGCATGTGGCTAGAACTGCTTGTGCATCCAGACCTCAGCTCAGCGGTCACCCCTCAGTGACTCTCCTGACCAGACAAAACAAAACAACCACCTCCCACAGCCCTTTATTTTTCTTGGTTTTGCCTGGTGTTTATCACTACCTGCTGTTTTTCTCATTTGCGTCCCTCCCTGGTGCTATCCACTCCATCTTTCTCGTCATTGTCTATCAATCTCCGCCCTCGATCCATCAAATCTGTCTCTCTCTCTCTGTCATCTTATCTCCGTCTCTTGGCACTGTCTGTCGGTCCCTGGGAGAGGCTCTTGCTCTGCGGTTCACTGCAGTACCCTAGGTCCGCGTTCTGCCCGCCACCTGGCAGGTGCTCAGGAATTGTCTCCTGAAGAATGTGTGACCCGGGTGCAGTTGTGACGTAAGGAGGCAGCGGGCTCAGGTCATCGTCAGCAGTCTTGGTCACCTGCCTGGATCGGGTGCTCAGCCGGGCAGAGCTGGAGAGACGGTGTTTCCCGGGCCGAGGAGCAGAAGCCGCGGAAGCAGGAGGAGGGGGGTCCAGGGTCCTTAGTGATTGGGAGGCCGTGGGAGGCTGAAGGAAATGAGAGTGTCTGGGCAGGTGTTCTCCATCACTTTATGTTTGCAGGATGCTTTAAAATTCCAGAAATTTTTGGCGGTGCCCTTGAAGAGCTTAAATGTCCGAAATCACCACTAAACAAGCACGGACTGTGTTGCTAGAGTAGAAGTGTGTAGCACCTGCATTAGCTTCCCAGGGCTGCCGTCGCCCAGCAGCTCAGACCACATAGCCTGAAACCACAGGAATGTATTCGGTCAGGGCTCTGTGGCCAAAATCAAGGTGTCGGCAGGGCAGTGCTCCCTCTGAAGCCTGCAGGGGAGGATTCCTCCTTGCTTCTTCCAGCATCTGGGGGGTTACCAGTGCTCTTTAGTGTCCCTCGGCTCGGAGATGCACCCCCGCTCTCTGCCTCTGTCCTCACTCGGCTTCTCCCTCCGTGTCTTCACATGGCTCCCCTCTGTGCCTCTCTTCATCTTGCGAGGTGGACACGCATCATGCGGGATTAGGACCCACCCCAATAACCTTATCCTAACTTGGTTATGTCTGCAAAGACTGTTTCTGAATGAGATCACATTCTTAGGTACTGGGGCTCAGGGCGTCCACATACCTTTTGGGGGACACAGTTCAGCCTTTGACAACACCCTAACTCCATTCTTGCATGTTCACGAAGCGGTTTTCAATGAGCCCATGACTGTTCTTTGGTCAGGCCTTGGCTGCGTGCCCTGAAGCATAACCTTGCTCCTCAGGGCCCCACGGCTGTTCAGCTCAGCCCTCACCTGGCTGCTTAGCAGCCTGTGTGCATGGATGTCTCGGTCACCAGAATCTGGGGCCACACGTGACGGCCTAATCATCATGTACGTGCCGTGGTTGAGAGCGACTGTCCTGCAGTCAGGAAAGAGGGCCCCCCTGGGTTAGAAGCTCTGGCTTCGGACGCGCTGGCTGCTTATTATCGGTGTGGCCTTGGGAAGTGACTCTGCCACTCTGGGTCTCATTCTCTCTTCCGTGACACCAGGGGATCGAAGCAGAATACCCCACGACCCCAGAGTCTGCAGGCCTGGGGAAGATAAGTTGATTCTGAAAGCCTCTTGGTTTCAGATTGTTGTCTTAACTCGTATGCTGGTTCAGAGAGTCAGGTCATCAAATTTGAGTGATTTTTTTCAGGTCTTCACCCTGGACGATTGTAAGAAGCCAAGATGACTTGATTTCTCACCAGGGTTTACAAATCATTAATTAATTAAGGAAGTCAGTCGAAGTCCAAATGCCAATCGAGACGCAAAAAGAACACGAATTTCCTTGCTCTCCGTTGTAAAGCCAGCTGAGCGAAGTGTGCGGCAGGGCTTGGTCGAGGGAAATGCCAGTGCCAGCGACAAGCACGGTGACACAGATGCTGTGGGTGTGGGGTCGCCTGTTCTGGTGGCTGTGACAACAGCCGCACCAGCCCCTGGTGGCACCGGCAGCCCCGACAGGAGCCCCGACAGGAGCAGGGCCTGGTGGGGGAGTGAGAACAAGCCCACGTGCAGGGGCGGCGGAGGCAGCAGATGGAGGCTGTCTCCACATGGCGGGGCCCCCGCCACTCTGTGAGGCCCCTGTGGGATTGCTAATCTGCACCATCTCTCTCTCCCCCTGTAGCAGACGGCCTGTTCTTGAGTCTCCCCCACGGCTGCAAGCGTTGGTCTGCTGTGGTTGGGCTGTGGCCGCCTCCAGAGGGTCGAACCCCAGGGCCATCTGGTGAGGTTGAGGCTGGAGGCTGGAGGATGTGGACGTGACTTTCAGCCTGCACGCTGGCTGTCAGATTGGGCACTCGGAAAGATACACTGCTTCCAGGGGCGCCTGGGTGGCTCAGTCGTCAAGTGTCTGACTCTTGACTTTGGCTCAGGTCACGGTCTCGGGGTTGTGGGATCAAGCCCCGTGTCAGGCTCCATGCGAAGCGGGGAGGCTGCTTGAGATTCTCGCTCTCTTTCTCTCTCTGTCCCTCCTCCCCGCTCTCTTTCTCTCTCTCTAAACAAATCAACAAAATCTTAAAAAAAAAAAAAAAGAAAAATGCACTGCTTCCAGTTAAAATAGGAAACGCGATCAATTATAAGATGTGGAAATGTGAAAAATATGCATGTTAGAATACATGCAATAGAACAATTTTAGCAAATGTTTGTAGAGCTTTTATGTACTTGGCATGTTTTGTGTTTATGTACACTGATTCATTTATCTCAAAACATCCTGTGGGGAAATGTGTCAGCCAGAGCAGGCTAGCTTATGAATAAGCGACGCCAAATCTCCGTGGCTTAACTCAGCCAATGTCTAGTTCTTGTGCATGTCAAGTTATGTTTGAAGGCTCAGTTTCCCTCTGATGTCACTTCCAAATCAACTTGGTTTCCATGATGGTGTCTCTGGGGGAAGAGCATTTGGAGAAGTGCACCAGGTCTTAATTGTTGTTCCCCGAAGTCCCCCACGTCACTTCCCCTGATACTGCATTGGCCAAAGCATTTCCTATGGCCACACCTAACTTCAAGGGGACATGTAGGTGGGGCAGCAGAGAAGTAGAGATCTTGATGAAAGTCATATTCGCCACAAGTAGATCATACCCATTTTACAGTCAAGAAAACTGAGGCAAAGACAGGTGCAGTAACGTACCCATGCCCCCACAGATAATATGTGGCTGCGTGAGGATCGGAGCCCGGCCATCGCGGTTCTAGCCGTTGTCCCGTGCTCTCTCTCTGAGATGTGGTACATCGCTCCCCCACACTGATGGGTTCCATGATGTCAAGTGAAATTTACTAAATAATTTGAGAGACCAAACTTTTAGTATTTGAAAAATGTTTCTTGACTAAATGATCACCTCCAAACTGAAATTTTACTTTAAAATTGGTTAAAGATGAAAAAAGAGAAGACTTGACATGTGTTCAGCTGGAAGATTATGGAGTTTTGACATGAGAGGACCTGTGACCCAGAGGCAGCCTGAGGTGTGCGCCAGCATATTACGGGCTGAACAGGGACACGGACATGGGTGTAAGCTCTTAAATCAGCACTGGAGGACTTTGGGGACACTTATGTGTATCATGTCATTCAGACAATATCTTATTCTTTAAGCTTTTCAAAACGAAGACACAAAATAGGAAAATACTCTCAGACTCACATTCTCACCCCCAAGACTGATACGTGCTCTTCGGTTTGAAACCCATTGACTTAGCAGGTTTGCAACCAACAAAGACAAAGATAATCTGAAAACCATCTTGAGCTGTGAGATGTGGTCACTCTAGTTTTCCTTCCATTTTCATGTGCCAATTGGTGTCATTATTAATATTTTGATTTATGTAGAGATCAATGATAGGCCTGTGATTATCAAAATGCTGATTACCAAAGATACCTTTTGCTTACTTGTCATTTCCTTATCAATGCTCCTTTTTTAAAAACAATTTTATTTATTTATTTGAGAGACAGAGAGAGAGAGAGAGAGAGAACACAGGCGGGGGTGGGGCAGAGGGAGAGGGAGAAGCAGACTCTGCTGAGCAGGGAGTCCAACGTGGGGCTCGATGCCAGGACCCCGGGATCACGACCTGAGCCGAAGGCAGACACTTAACCGACGGAGCCCCCCGATCAACGCTCTTCTTACGGAATTGTCAAATGATTTAGAAAATCGGAGGCCTTAAACTGATGGCAACAAAATGACACATGGTAGCCATTCTCAGCTGTAAGGCTTTGGATATGGAAGTTCAGCTCTACTGTAGTGTTTTTTTCACCAAAACCCGCTAGCTAAGAGTTTCTAAAAATGACTGCGCCATAGAGGCAGGGCGGGTGGGAGGACGGGGGCAGGCTGAGGCTGGGCGGCCAGTTCAAAGCACCTGCAGTAAGGAAGGCCAAGGGCAGTGGGGCGGGGGCACGGGACGGGGCTTCCCATCCCAGTGGCTCTCCCTGGGCTCTACATCTATATTGGCCGGAGGAAGGCCACACTGCGCTGTTTCTGAGCAGGTTTAGAGGAGTGGGTTATTGTCCTGGGCCTTGTAGGCCTAGAACCTCCTATTTTACCCTTAAAAATACCCTCAATCACATCCTCGGGCTGGTTACCTTGCAGTTTGTAGAAACAAAGTGTGCTGCCCGGTGGGCAGCTCTGATTAGAGAGAAGACACCTGCAGACCAGATACAACCCCACGGTTGCACAGACGAGGTCATTTATCCATTTACAGGAGATTTCAGCGTCAGGAGGTTCAAGCAGGATTTGAACGTCTGGATGTCTGCAGGGGAAGGGTCTCTGTGGAGTAGCTCTTCCCTGGAGATTCAGGCTCCACTGCCACTGGAAGACGGACGAGGGACAAGAGGCATGGGAAGTTTTTAGGAGGTGACTCTTCTTTTTCCTTAAGATTTTATTTATTTGAGAGAAAGCGAGAGAAAGAGAGAGAGAGAGAGAGAGAGAGAGATAGAGAGCACAAGCAGGGGGAGCAGAAGGCAGAGGGAGGGGGAGAAGCAGGCTTCCCGCTGAGCAGGGAGCCCGACTTGGGGCTCGATCCCAGGACCCCGGGATCACGACCTGAGCCAAAGGCAGACACTTAACGACGGAGCCCCCCACGCGCCCCTGGGAGGTGATTCTTATTTCGACAGCTCTGGAGTGGGCACGGGCGGCAGCAGTGGGGGCTGCGTGTGAGGATGGGCCCGGCGTGGCTCCCCCAGCCGTGAGCAGGGGGCTGAGCGTCCAGTCTGGACCAGAACGGCCCGCTTCCCGTCAGGCCTTACTCCGCGTGGCAAATGTAACTCCATCGCCACCAGTAAGACACGCCACACAGAGAGAAAGCGTTTCTTCCCTCCAGGCCAGAATAATTAGCTGACTTCTTATGAGTGTCTGTGATGTGCCAATTTGAACTCACCTCACTCATCTGAGCTCCTGATGAGCCGGGGGGGGGGGGGGGGGTGCTATTATTACCCTCATTTTTCTGCTCAGGGAACCTAGGGACCAAAAGGGTACACAAGGGGTCCTCCGGCACATAAGCATCTCCAGACATCCAGGGTCACTCTTAAGAAGAACCTATTTTTTCCATCCATTACACCCTCCATATTATAGTTCTCGATAGCAAGGACACGGAGCTCTTCTGTATGGGAACTATGGTTAGTCCCTCTCTCCCTGGTGTGCGTGAGAGGGATACACGGGGCACTCGGCTCTGCACAGCTGGTGGTCAGTGAGGCCGGCGGGTCATGCCTATGTGTAGCCCCCTGCTGTGGGGACCGGCTGATCAGCACAGGTGGGCCTTGAAGACTAGATGTAAGAATGACTGCGGCGCGGAGCTGGGGCACAGGGGAGTGTCCAAGGGGATGTGAGCAGTGAGGCTTGGGGCACTGAGTGGGGCATTTTTTACCCCCCACACCATAGTCTTGGGGAAATGGAATGAGATCTAGGGCATAGATTTCTGGAACCCTCCACAGCAACAATCGTGGGCAAGCCCACTACGCAGCTCATAAGTGCAGGCGGATGGAGAGCTGGAGGGAAAGGGAGTGGTCCTTGCAGGATGGGTGGGCTGTAGGCTGAGGGGGAGGAAGGTGCTAGAAGGTGGAAGAGCAGGTGTGGACAGCAGAGTGGAGGGGAGAGCACCATCTACCCGAAGGGGGTCTGATCTACGCATGGCAAGCATAAGCTATCGAAAACCGATATGCTAATTGGAATAAATACCAAATACTAATCCAGCAATTATTTCAGGTGCTTTCCCGAATTCAGAAAGGCTGCAGTGGGATTACTTACATGATCTGGTTCACTTAGTAAGAAGCTGGTCAGGTGAGTTTCAACTTCATTTTCCCATCAAGCCGGCAGGTGGACAGAAATCGTTGGATAATTCCAGCTGTTGACAAAGTTGTCACCCCTCTTTACACATGTAGGTAGAACAGCATGTTAGCTCCTGAAAGACGCGTGCGTCGAGCCGGATTTACCTGGATTTACTCGGAAGACACCGCAGTAAGAGGCAACCACGAGGGCCTGTAAGTGTTGGCCAGTGCCCCACCAAATCTGGACTTGTTCATGCTTAGAATTTTTGCGGAAGGTTTGGCCGGGTGGGGTCTCTTGAATTGGTTTCCTTTTGCTCATGACTTTTTCCCCTTTCTTCAGTCCACACCCTCTGGTGTTTGCAGCCTCCAAGGAAGGATGGGGTGAGTGAAGGGCGAGACTGAGCAGTAGTGGAGGGGGGCCTGGAGGAAGGCGTGCGCGTGCTGTTGCAGCGGCACTTGGGGAAGGGCGTTTACGGGAGGAGGGGCAGCTGGGCCTCCTATTGTCTGCTTGCTGCCCACACTTTTACACTGTTACAATGGCTAATCGCTGCTTATGGGAAGGTGCTTTGACCCCAAGCCTTCATTTCTTTTGTTTCTTGTAGCATCTGGCACTGTGTTGTCGATAAAGAGCTTGTCAATAGTGAGGCCTCGATGGAGAACGATGAGGTCAGCCGCAGACCCAGCTCATAGTGAATGCTTGCCGACTATGCTCCTTTCAACCACAGGGCAGCCCTGCGAGGTGGGTGTCCCTCCCCCATTTGCAGATGAAGAGGTTAAATGACTTGCCAAAGTCTGTGCAACTAGATCAATTCATTTATTCAACACATTTTAACCTCCACGGGAAAAAAATCAAGTAGCCTCCATGCTTGGAAGAAGGCCCAGTCATGCCTGATGCTCGCTGGGCACTAAATACTGGGCTTTTTTGTGCCAGGGGACACTTCCATAGGGTCCACCTGGACAAAGTTGGGAGGCCCAGGGTAGGGCCAATCTCGGGTTGGAACAATGTGGAGACTTGCCAAGTCTGATTTAGAATAGGAAGCAGCAAAGAAGTGTGTAGTGTGTGTGTAGCTGTTTGTATATGTATGTGCATGTGCCCATGTGTGCATGTGTGTGTGCATGGATGTGTGGTGTGTGCGTATGGGTGCACATATATTCACACTTGTGCATATACATGTGCATGGGCACGTGGTGTGTGAATTGGGTGCACATGTGGGTGCATGTGCATACACGTGTATTCACATGTGCACGTGTGTGGTGTGTGTGTGTATACTGGGATGTGTGCAGGTGGGGGAAGATGGGAGTGGCAGGGAGGGGAGAGACACAAGGCCCCATCCCACCTCTGCCCAGCGACCATGGCCATTGACGTCTGTCCATTATCACTTCTTGACTCTGCGCAAGGGCTGGGAAGAACGTGGGCCCGGGAGAGATTGTGACTGAGATGTTTGGCTTCTTGCTTTGACAGCCTGAATGTGATAGATAGGATGGGTGGAAATCTGGCCAGGTGAGGGCTAAGCGACCCAAGAAAAACAATTATTCAGGGTGGGCAGTGAGCCCCGCTGACTCCTGCAAGACCAGGATCGGGAGGCAAGCACAGAGCGGAGATTTCTCAAAATCAAGTAATAAATTGGAGAAACTGGGTCTGCCAAGAGATCTGCCGTGATTTACCCCCGTGCCTGCCAGTCGCTGTGCAGAGTTGCTGTTCTGCGCTTTGCTGAGCATATGGAAGCCGTGCGTTTCTTGGCTGGATTCCAGGCATCCAAAAGTTAAATTGATGGGTCCTGCCAGGAGGGGTGCTAGCGAATGGGAAATGTGAAGGATGAGGCCAGCTTTAGTTTTCCTTGTTCCCCTTTTCTGTAGGAGACTTTTCTTCACAGACCAAACCGAGATAGTACGGTGTTCCCCATATTTTTCCTGACTTTCTCTCTGGGAAAGACTTACACCAACTTGCGATCTGTTTCGTGGTTCCCGCCCATTGGACTCATCAGTTTATTCAACTGACTTTCTAAATGGCCTCATTTTTCCTGATGTGGGGAAAAGAGGCAACAGTGTAATTGTAGGAAACTACAGGCGGCCCTTTCCCTGTGCGTGCTCTGAGCCCTGCTTGTCCTCGCTGTCATGATGGGGCCTGGGGTGCAGCTCTGGGGTCTTCCTGCTTCTCCTGCAAATGAAACACTGGTGGAAAACCCCTGGGTCACCCTGGGAGGGCGGAGGTTCCTGCCCACGGATTGGAAAAGGCCCACTTTCCCCAGGCTGCAGCAGCTGGCTCCACCTGTGGCTCTAAAGTGTCAGCCAGACCAGAACTTTCGGCAGGGTTTTTTCTACCTGCCTCGGCTTTCTTCTTGCTGGAACAGATGCTACCAGGGAAGGCAAGGGAGCTGGGAGTGAGAAACGTGGGCAGACTGATGGCCAAACATGGTGCTGTGGGATGGAACGGCCTCTAGGCTTCTTAAGACCCCGGGCTGCCAGGAGAGGCATGTGTGCATGTGTGTGTGCATGGATGTGTGGTGTGTGCGTATGGGTGCACATATATTCACACTTGTGCATATACATGTGCATGGGCATGTGGTGTGTGAATTGGGTGCATGCACACACACATGCACACATGGGCACATGCACATACGTATACAAACAGCTACACACACACTACACACTTTTTTGCTGCTTCCTATTCTAAATCAGACTTGGCAAGTCTCCACATTGTTCCAACCCGAGATTGGCCCTACCCTGGGCCTCCCAACTTTGTCCGAGTGGACCCTATGGAAGTGTCCCCTGGTATAAAAAAGCCCAGTATTTAGTGCCCAGCGAGCACTACCTGTCTATCCAGCCGGGAGGCCTCAGGCCGTGGCCGTGGCCATGGCTGTGGCTGGGCGCCGGGCTTGATGCTCGGACTGTGTGTCCTCAGTGTGAGTGCTCAGGAGTGCCTCGGGCCCCGCAGTCCTGGACCAAGGCCCTGTCTCAGTGCTTCTGCCCTGTGTGGTCTTGGGTGAGCTATTTGGAACCTCAGCTTGTTCATCTGAAAGGCGGTGATGATGATGCTCTGTTTTGAAGTTGGATAAAAGAACTGTGGATATGCCCAGCATATAGTGCTTTCGAGTGAAGTTCTTGCTTCGTGTTAGTGTTTCCGAGTGTATAGGCCTATGTAGAATAATTCCTTTGAAACTGCAGAGTGGGAAATAGTTCATAAGATTAAATGTCTGTAGACAGGAATGGAAACCAGGAAATGTTCTATTAATCAGTCAGTATATTTCCTTGCCAACATTCTGGTTTTCTTTGAGGAAATTTACTTACTACCCAAGGCAGACAACCTAGTCGTCTCCTATTATTAGGTGCTGGTAGGGCATGAACCCAAAGCAAACACACACCTCCAAAGCAGAGGCCCTTCTTTTCCAAAATACATCACAATTTTCTTCTATGAAGACCTTTAAGCACACTTTAAAATATACAGCTTATTGTTAAAAACTTGATCATTTTGTTGAGATTTGGTGACTTCTAATTTTAAGTTACATTTAAAAACTTACCTAAAAATGTGAGAAATCATTATGACTTTAGAAAGATACTTGCATGTTCTTCCTCTCATTCTTCTTTATTGTTAACAATACTTTACCTCCTGGGCCTCTGACCCATTGATTTGGCACCAGCTCGAGAGGTAGTGGCTAGGCTCAGAAAATAGGACTTTTTGATATACTCAGAGATTTCCATCTCAATACTTCGGAAGAAGCCAAGATAGAATCCAGCAGGATTGCTGCTAGTTACGAAATGGTGTTACTCCCTGGACTAAAAACAAATAAATTGACAGCTGTACTCTTTGGCTTATCCTTTATGTGATCTGCTAATGTTCTTGTGCCTCTTCTTGTCAGACTCTCCTCCAGCACAGAGCACTCAATGGGCTTGGTAGCTATTGCTCTTCGAGTCAAGGATGGGAGCAGATTCCCTAGTTTATCGTGTCATTGTGTCTTAATCCTGAATAAGCATTCATGATAATGTAATAGTCACATAAAAACTTGCCAACTGTTTCAACTTTGTTTATCAAGAATTAGTATGCACTGAGGACTTAAAAAAAGCATTAAATTTAAAGGCAAGACACCTCAGGGCTGTGCCAACGGAGCTTGGTTGCCAACTTCTTTTAGCAAAATTGCCTTTTCCTGGGTCACCTTGTAGCCTTTTCCTTTTAAGGACAGTCTGGATCAGTTTCCTGTTTTGTAGGCATAGTTCTTTGTGCAGAAGGATTCCAGTTAGTGTAAATGCTAAGAAAAAATTGTAAGGGGCATCCTTAGCATTTTATTCTTTGACCAAGATTACTCTCCCTATCTTTAGAAATGTAAGGTCCAGTGTGGGTGTATGTATATGTTTGTATGCACATGGATACACGTATATTTTTAAACTCACTATATTTTATTTTATTGACAAAGCATGCATGCACATGGTAAAATATTCAGAATCTGAGTGGGTATACGCAGCGGAAGTGTTCTTGTTTCTACTGAGGACGCCCAGGCCCTCCAGAAGCAACCACAGTCAATAGTCTCTTATGTCTCCTCCCAAAGCTTCTTGGCCCATGCACGCACTTCAACTCACGTTTTAATTTTGTAGAAATGGAAGTATACCATGAACACTACCGTCTCTTGATCTTCTCGTTTAGCAAATTGGTCTCGGGCCCCTTCCATATCAGCACATACAGATTTACTGCATTTTTAAAATGGTTTCATAGAATGTCACTGTATGTCTGTGATTTTTTTTTTTTTTTTACACTGGTGCCCTGTCGACAGGCCGCCGCATGCTTTCCGGGCTGCTAGGACAAGCAAGGCTGCGATGGCATGCGTCTTTGCCCAGGGTGTGGTTTCAAGCGGCGTTCCTGTTCAGCTAAGGCCTCCTTCGCTCTGCCTGTGCCTGGCTGGAGGGGGAGGACTTCCCATTAGCGGTGACGTCAGGATGCTGGACGCCCCGTGGTTGTTGGAATTGGGGGACACCTTCCAGCTCTACGTAGGCCACTCCTCCCCCAAGGACGCCTTCTTCCCTCCTCCCTCGCCCCACACAGAGGTCTGTGGAAGTGGCCAAATCCAGGACCTACGGCCAAGGACATATCCAAACCACCATCCTTGAGCTCTAGACAAATTGCCTTATATTAGAGTCACGCCTGGTATCATTGCTCATTCTCTTTCCCCTAAACCACTGGTTCTCAACGGTTTTTGTTGTCACCCCGCTTGGGGGGGGAGGGTACCATTGTCATCTAGTGCCTAGACACCAGGGATGTTGCTGAGCCTCTTGCAGCTCATACTGTGGCCCCGCCACAAAGAATTCTCCAGCCCACGACGTCCATGGCACAGCCGTTAGGAAACCCTGCTCGACACTTCTCTTTCCAAGAGGGAGAAGATGTACTCACAGGTCTAGAGAACACCTCGGGCCCAAGCAAGTCTCAGTGCACACTGGGTTTAGATCGAGGCCAGGTGTGGCCAGGCTGAACACAGACATGGCAGGAGCCCACGGCGGATGGCGGGGGGAGGAGGCAGGACTAACGGCCGTGGGCTGGAGGCCAAGGTCCTCTGTCACGCATCAGTAGGTGGCCACCAGGGCCCACAGCGGCTCGTGGACACAGGGCCTGCACATGGGTACAGTATGCCAGCGACCCACCTCGATGTGTTTAGTGACGAAGAACACCAGTCATTTTAGGTGGTGCGTTCATGGACTGTTGACCTTCTTCTCAAGAGTCAGGTGGATCTAAGGAATCGTGGCTCTCAGATTCCAGTTGGGATCTCTGCTGCAGCAGGACAGCTGGGGACCTTGACGGGGGAAGAGGAGCATGAGAACACACATAGGGCGGAGCGGCAGTGACAGGGGCCAGGCCAAACTGTGTTCTTCCCTCTCCTGGAAGCGCCTGATTTCCCAGCAAAGGAGACCCAACCTCAGGCTCCCGTCCTCACAGGGCTGTGAAGAAGTCTGCCTGGAGAGCTCTAGGCCCAGGTGGCAGAACCAAAGAGAAGGTATTAGGGCCATTCCGAAAGGGTCCCCTTTCTTCCCCCAGCTTCCAGGAGGAGGAAGGATGGAGGCTGACGATTGGACACCACAATCAGGGCCCTTTCTGGTCCTGAAGCAGAAAAAATACTCTTCTCTTCTCCAATTCTCTCTTCCTCCTGCAATTTCTCTGATCAGAAGTGATTTTTTATGAGGACTGGGGTGGGGGTGGGGGGTTGGTCAGACTGTCTATTTGAAACTTATTAAGGTGGTGGAGTTGGCACTGATTACTTTCTGAAAAGCCAGACCAAGTCCATTGGTGCTTATCTTGCTTTGTTTATAATGATCTGGAGTAAGCTCTTCTTTTGCACAATAGACATCAACTCAGAACATGCCAGGCTGTACCTAGGCTTCGGGGGGGGGGGGGAGGATTAGACAGAACTGGAAAGACAAAACGTGTTTTTCAGGGAGGTATTATCTGCACCAGTCAAAGCTGTAGGATACAACGTTTCCTTTCAAAATGTGTCACTGACTGTGACCAACAGGGTCCCCCTCCTAGCTGCAGGGAGGGTGGGTCTGTGCCTTTGGCCGTGGAACCTGCTGGAAATTACTCCAAGATGAAAAACGTATTAATTGTCCTTTGGGACTGTTTTTGCCCTCTCTTAAATGAGTTCCATCGGAAGAGGCATTTGCTGGACGATTCCCAGTGTGTGATAAATCTGTTCCCTGAATTCAGGACTAATTATCCTCAGGGACTCGGTGGACCCATCAGGGAGATGAGCAGACATGAAATAGCACCTGTGGCTTTGCAAGAGCCATAGAAACCTGCTCCTGCCACTCCCTGGGCCTCGGGTGCCTCAGAAGACAAGGGAGGGCCTGCAAATCCAACATGGGCTTGAGTAGATACTTGCACTCCTGTGCTGATTTGCCAGTTATAAAACAGCATCAAATGTCCCGATTCATGGTGTTTCCACAAGCCGGGGTATCAAGCCATCAGTTCGGGAGTTCTGGCTGAGCCACCCACTAACCGTGTAACTTGGAGTCTAGAGTTTTCATTCCTGGACATATTACAGAGATTAAATGAGGTCTGACATGGGTGTTTCTGCTTCCACTTTGCCCTCTCCTGTCTAGTGTCCTGCATTTACCTGTACCTGGCCAGGCCCACCTTCTGGCCCCTGCTCTTGTCCCAGGCCCCTCACCATTCCCTGTACATGGTAGGCCCACCGGAGGCAGGACTCGGTGGGGTGGGTCCCCCAGTGTCTGCCCAGCCCACTTCCTCCTGGACCACAGGGCTTTCCTCCAAAGGCACCTTCTCAGGGAGGCCTGCCCTGTGACACCTTACAAAATGGTGACTTCTCCTCCCCCCAAACTCATCTCTCCCCTTCTGCTCACAGTGGGCAGAAGAGTAGCCCCCTAGAGATGTGCGCGTCTAGAACCTAGAATATGTCACCTCATGTGGTAAAGGGACTTCGCAGTATGATTGAGCTGTGGATTGGTGATGGAGAGATTGTCCTGGGTTATCCAATGTACTCACAAGGTCCTTCCTAGAGGAGGTGGAGGGTCGGAGTCAGAGAAGATATGGGGGGGAAGCAGGGGTGGAGGGAACTATTTGGGGACTGGACTGCAAGCTGAGGCATGTGGGTGCCTCTGGAAGCCGGGAAAAGCAAGGATGGGTTTTTTCCATGGAGCCTCTGGGAGGAATGCAGCCCTGCTTGAGCCCTTGGTTTTAGCTCAGGGAGATCACATCGGACTTCTGGCTCGTCGCATTGCAAGATGATGCATGTGTGTTGTTTTAAGCTGCTGCATTTGTGGTGATTTGTTAGAGCAGGGCGGGAGACCTATGCACTGCTTTGTCTCCGTCCCATTTGCCACCACCTAAACACGCTGTGCCTCCCACCCCTGCGTCTGGTTACCTGCCTCCCCTGCTCCCACAAGCTCCCTTCCACTGCTTCGGTGTCCCCAGTGCTTTGAGCGGTGACGGGCGCACAGTAGGCCTTCAGGAGTGAATGAATCTGGTGTGGATACTTTCCTGGCTCATTCTAATCAGTCTTCCATCATATGCTGAGCACCTACTATGTGCCAGTCATGGTCCTGGGCATTGAATGCGGCATGGTCCTTGCCAGCCAGGGGCTCGTGATCTGAGGTGGGCCAGGTGGACAGATCCGAGCGTCGAAGTTCCCCGGGGGCCCGGCGTGGGGGGCATCTCAGAGAGCAGGTGGTGGTCTGGCTGTGTCTCCCAGAGGAACTGGGGTTCCAGGCCAGCGGGCAGTACTAGGAAGGCTGGGGAATCTGAATGACAGAGCTGGGGACCTGGGGCAGGAGAGGATGGTGAGGGCCCGGACGGAGGGCCTGTGCAGGCCAGGGGGGCGTCCGAGAGCTCTGGACTTCGTCTGGGAAGCGGTGGGGCCTGGTGCAGGCCGCCTGGCAAGGCACTACATGGCTCAGGTGTGTGCTTTCATAATTTACCCTGACAGCAGGAAGGGTGTGAGGCTGAGGCCGTCCCCGCTCACACGCACGGAACCCGTTTCCTTGGAGGCCTCTAAGCTTTGTGTGCACTAGAGCCTGAGGCCCCCAGGAGGCAGTCATCACATCATCATCCCCATGACTAGACCACAAACAAGCTCAGAGAGGGCAGGCCACTCGTTCGAGGTCACGCACTCATGACCAGGGTTGGCCTAGACCGTCGGCCCCGGGGCCGGCGTGTGTCCTGCGGCCAGGCTCCCTCCTTGAGGACGCGCCGGGGGGGGGGGGGGGGGGGGGGCGCAGATGAAGGGCTGAGCCAAGGCAGGAAGAGTGGCGAGCGGAGGAGGAGGTGAAGAATTACAGGAGAAGCGCCGGCGGGTTTGCGTGTCAATTAGATGTAGGCAGTGGGGAATGTGAGCTGAGATCCCTCCACGCTCCTGGCCCTTCGCCTGGGCATACGCGGCCTTCCAAGTAAACCCAAATGTCATGAGCTCCAGAGCAAGGGTTTTAGTATTATTTATTTACGATTTTGTGACTTTACTTATGCATGAGGGTGTATGAGTGAATTAATTTCCTTGCTTCCCCATAAAGTAGATAGCAAGCGCGGGGCCTTCTGTCAAACCTCTCACACACAGTTCAGGTTTCAAACCCCAGGTCCACTACCGTCCGTGAGTCTGTCCTAAGCATCGAATCTCACGGCATTGCTGTTGTCAGAATTCAACTAAATATCCTGGAGAGGCTGATGCCACCAGCCTGGGGCTCAGCACGGAGTGGGTGCTCCGTTTGGTAGTGGCCTTCTGTTTCTTTGCCTCTGAGCACTTGCTGAGTTAATTTCTGGAAGGTCTCAGCTATAGCGGCACCAAACAGGAGTCTTCCCACTCCCGGAGCTGCATGATGGGAGTCACGCTGTCGCCCTCTTTGCCTGGGCGGCGGGGAGGCTCGGACCCGAGTCTGTGCTCCGGAGCTGAAGTCGGCTCTGCCCACGTTCCGCACACTGCTTATCCCCTCCCCCCAGCTACGGTCCTTCCCTCTGATTTTTACTTTGCCTCTCGTCACTTGGACCTAAGTGCCTGAGCTTTGATTGCAGCCTCAAATCCTTTTGTAGAAGTAGAAAGAACATGATTATAAAGTTAAATAGAAACTTAACAAATCAGTTCTGTGTCCCACCCGCTCAGCAAATTACATAATGTCCGGAAGCATACAAGGGCAGAAATCTTGGGTGATTTTTGGATCTCATTTCTCTTATTTTGCTGCCGGTGGATAATGTGTCTCTCATCGGGCACATGCTTAAATTTACATGAAAGGATATCACATGAGTGAAGCCAGTGACCTGAGCTCCTAGTTTACTGACAAATTGGAAGCATCCAGATCCTTTTCTATTTCTCTTCTTTCTCTCTGACCTCCTTTTGACTGTGCCTGTCTCATCTGCAAAATGGAGCAGTGGAGCTGAGCAGTCTCCCCGTTACCTTTTGGTTCTATCAGTGCGGCACCCCCAGATGCAGTTTCCATGTTTCTGAGGTTTGGGTGACTTCTGTCCATCAGCTCTCTCTGTAATCCCGTCCCTAGCCTGACCAATAGAAACCAAAGTTGTGTGTAGCCGGGCATCCCCAAGGCTCTTCTCGGTGCTGGGGCACCTGTTCGGTCCCGTGAGACTGGTAGAGCTCTTCCTCCTTTTGGAAAGGAGGAAGTTGAGATCTGGCGAGTTTGCATGCCTTCTCCACAGTGAGCACCAGGGACCGAGCAGAGGAGCCCTGGGGACTGCCTCCCGACCCTCTGCTCCTTCACGCCTTGGAGTTTGGAAGTTCTGAGGCCGCCTGAGGTTGTGCACAGGGATCTGGGGCACCTCGGCTGGGGATGCCCTGCTAGGGAGGTACCTCTGCATTAAACCCGAGAAGCTTTACCGCTGCCTGTTGCATGGAGCAGGCTCTCTGGAAGGTTTTCTGTGAAATCAGGGTTCTGCTTTTCACAGTCAGAAAACAGCTAAATCGGTGGGCCTTCATTTTTATCTCCCTTAGACTTTAGTTAAAACTCTCAACCTTGTGTATATCCCTCTCTCCTCGCTCTCCCCTCCAGCCGTCTCTCCAGCTGCTTCCGGAGCAGCCTCCTCCTCGTCACCCAGACCCCAAGCTCCTTCCTGCCCCACATCTGCTTGTGCATCTCCGACCATGACATTAGCTGGAACCCCCTCAGTCCTGCCTGTCCTTGGGGTCCAGCTTTTCTCACGCCTGCTTCCTGTCTCCTCGAGCCCCCACAGAGCTGCTCACACCTGGCATCTCTGCAGCACTCGAGGTGCGTGGTGCTCACTAGGCGCCAGATCTTAACAGTGGCCCCACCTGCAGAGTAGGGCCCCACCTGTAGGGTAGGGTAGGTTTGCTTAGAAATTGAGATGGTCGACATGAAATTACTTCAGATCATTACGGTCTTGACCAGTCCTGACACTTAAATAATATAGTTTTAAAGATTTTATTGTTTAGTGGAGCTATAGGTTCACAACAAAATTGAGTGGAAGGTACAGAGAGTTCTCCTATACCCTTCTGACTCCACATGCGCAGCCTCCCCATAATCAGCATCCCTCACCAGGGTGGGACATCTGCTACGACTGCTGAACCTACACCGACACATCATCATCACCCAACATCCAGTTTCGATTAGGGGTTCACTCTTGGTGCACATTCTATGGGTTTGGACAAATGCATAATGATATGTATTATGGTATTATGCCGAGTATTTTCACTGTCCTAAAAATCCTGTGTTGCATCTATTCATCCTTCCCTCACCCCCCTATGCTCTGCAACCACAGATCTTTCGCGGTCTCCATAGTTTTGCCTTTTCCAGAATGTTGTATAGATACAATCATATCGTGTGTAGCCTTTACAGACTGGCTTCTTTGTCTTAGTAACACACATTTAAGTTTCTTCCATGCCATTTCATAGCCTGATAGCTCAACCATTGTCTGGATGGACCACTATTTATTTATCCATTCACCAACTAAAGGACGTCTCGGTTGCTTCCAAGTTGGGGCAGTTATGACTAAAGCTGCTATAAACATTTGTGGGCAGGTTTTTTGTGGCCGTAAGTTTTCAGCTCCTTGGGGTAAACGGCAAGCAGCGTGATCACTGGATCACATGGTGAGAGTATGTTTCGTTTTGTAAGAAACTCATAAACTGTCTTCCAAAGTGGCTGCACCTCGTTGCACACCACACCCACCCCAGCAGTGAATGAGAGTTCCCGTGGCTCCACATCCTCACCAGCATTACGTGGTGTCAGTGCTGTGGATTTTGACCATTTTAAAACATTTTATTTTTGTAGATTGAGAATCTAGAGAATTGTAGATTGAGAATCTGAGAATCTAGAATCTACATGTAGATTCTCATGTAGTTTTAAGAAATTATATGGATAGATACGTATACCCTTCATCTATTCTTCCCAGTGTTATTACATACTTACAGCACTTGCGTAACCACATCCCACCCAGGAAACAGATATGGATACAACCCATTGGCCTTACTCAGATCTCTCTGGTTTCACCCAGGCAGTGGTGTGTGTGTGTGTGTGTGTGTGTGTGTGTGTGTATGTGTGTGTGTGTGTGTCTGCATTTAGTTCCATCACCGGGCAGTACAAGGGATCCTTGTGTAAGTTGTTCTTTATCTTGACTGTTGTCGTCACACAAATAAAGACCTGATAAAATCACATATGTAACATTTTTATACTTCTCATAATTAATGTCATTTTCATGATGCCTTGGGCTGCTGGGCACATCACAATTGCTTAATAAATATTCAACATAGAGATGTTAATAAATTATTCCTTAAAGAAAACAGCAATGCCTCAGAAAATATGAACCCCGATCTCAAAGGCTACATCTCTTTTGAGAGGCATGTGGTTGAGTGGAAGTTGCCTTGAACTTGCAGGAGAAGCCCATGGCTCAAAGCTTGAAAATTAAACAAATTCAGAAGCTGATAAACTCAAATAACAAGAAGAAAATGTTCAAGAAGAGGAAGTCAGACTGAAAATGTTAAAGGATGTTATAGTTGATAGAATTATAAAGTTTTCAAGTTCAGAAGGGACCATAGAGAATATTAATCTGACTTCCTCATTTTATAGGTCAGGACACCAAGATCTGATGTATAAAGTAGATCTTCTCAGCGGAAGCAGCAAAGCCAGTGCCTGACTCATGGAAGAAAAATAATCTTCTACTTGATTTCTTACCAACTCAGAAACAACACGAAAGATCTCATTTGCATGAAGATTTCAGAGCAGAGTCTCAAGTTGGGAGACATGCAGGCACTTGGAGATGTCTGGTGCCCATGGGGACTGCAGTCCAGCCTGGGCAGTGGGGCAAGCTCCTGAGATATCCACGTGCTAAGCGGGTTTGCAGGACATCTCCCTGCCCTCCCCAGCCTTCAGTAGAGTGAGTCCCTGCGCCACAGCATAGGCAAGGCTGTACCACAGTAAGAGACACTCCAGGGACGCCTGGGTGGTGCAGTTAATTAATCGTCCAACTCTTGGTTTTGGCTCAGGTCATGATCTCAGGGTTGTGAGATCAAGCCCCACATCAGGCTCTGTACTAGGTGGGGAGTCTACTTGAGAGTCTCCCTCTCCCTGACCCTCTGCCCTTCCCCCCTCTAATAAATAAATAAATCTTAAAAAAAAAAAAAAAAGAAAAAGAGGCACCTGCAGTCTCAGTGCCAGCGGGGGGGGGGGGGTTGGGGGGGGGGGGAGGGCGTGAGTCAGGTTCCGTACACAGTTCTCTTCGGGCCCAAGGAGACTTTCAGGTTGCTGTCCTCCTTCTCGGGGGCCTAGGTGTGACCATCTCTCAGAAGTGGCTCCTGACCCCCAGAGATGAAAGTGCCTAAAATGCACCAAAAGGGAACGAGAGACCCAAACATGCTGGACGAGAAGCACATTCAGGTGACCCCGCTGTCTGGAGTGGGTATGCAGGTTGGGAGAATGGGCTCCTAGCTCGGCTCTGCTTCTCACCAGCTATTGACCTCAGGTACCTCTCAGCCCTCTCTTGCCTCAGCTTCCTGATCTGGTAAAATGGGATTGGTGACACCCTCCACCCCAAAGGGTTGTGGGGATGGTTACTGAATTAATTCAGGCAAAGAGCATGGCTCAGTGCCTGACATACATAAGTACTCGATGAATGTTGCCTGTCATTATTTTGCTTTGTTCTTTAGCTCCTAACTCGTCTGTCAATCCCTAGAAACACAAGACACTCATGCACTCAGCCTGTGCTGCTGGAAGAGTGTGTCTGGTGATAGCTTTTAGGGAAAAGGTGTGATGATCTGGAAGCTGGTGAAGTAGATTCTGTCTCACCTTAGGCTTCTACACAACGTTGAGTCCTAATGGAATGGCAGGGACTCCCAGAGAGGGCAGGCGTGCATATTTTCTGCAAAGCTATTGACGGAAAGCCTCCATTCTGGGCTTTGGCCTGGAAGGACACCCCTCCTAGACACGGAGCCTCAGAACAACTTTGAAATATGAGAACCCGAAGGGAAGGGCCCACTTGAGCACTCTGGGGAAATGGGCCTGTGTCGCCTGGAGAGGAATCTTGCTCGATGTTCCTTTAGGCAGGAAATAAATGGGATTTTATAAGCTACCTTGCAGCGATCTGAGAATCCTATGCTCTTGGATGAGCCCAGCAAATATGCGGGTTGCATTCATACATTAAAATTCTCTAAACTTGTGCATTCATGTGTGGTTGCCACAAAGCTATGAATTTTCTGATTTTTGTCACACTCTGATAAGATTAAAAAAACACAGTTAGATGTGCTCTTGCTGGCTGAATTGCAGAAGTAATTTCTCATACAGTTGAAATCTAAAATTTGGTAGATGTCTTGCCCAGTGGGACAGGAAGCAACTTATCAATTCCCATTAGCTTCAGTCAACAATCAGGAGGCTGCTTTGGTCTGCATTTTCTTCCATTAGTATGGAGGACTTACAGCTCACTAATTTCCCAGGCTGACCGAGGTTTCGTAGAGCAGTTACCCTTGGTGCTGAACCTCTGGCCCGCTTGTCCGCAAGAGAGATCTCTGATCAAGGGGGACATGCAGACTAAATCCTGTACTGCCAGGCCTGCTGGGAAGACCCCACGTGGAGAAGGAGCGAGGTCTTTCAGGATTCAGAAGTCTCAATGGGGGTCTGGTGACGTTCACATTTTTCTGAGTTCAGAACATCCAAGAGAAAGTTTCTTGTGTTTTTGAACTTCCAGTGGGGAAGCCTTTGCTAAGAGGTCTAGCATAAATTTTAGTTCGTATCCTAAAACTCAGAAACATGAGTTAGGGACCTGGCATATTTTCCTCCCTAGTTCCTTCCTTTCTCCGCATGCTTCCCTTTAAAACAAGCCCATGTGGTCACCGGGTCTCTGTCAGGGCAAACCCCGGCATGAGCATGGATTCTCTGAAAGGAAACTGGACTCCCCACGGTTGGAGTACGGAGTCTTCTGCAGAGGCTGGCTGTATTGATTTTTACCCTTACGGAGATTGGGAGGAAGTAAATATTTACTAAAAACACCGAGGCTTTAAAATAGCCTAGACTGGAAATCTTCATCTTTTTCTTCTTTCATGTCCTATGATTCTTTTAACTGAAAGGAGGTCTGAAGACTATTTTGAGAGAGGGTTTTAGTGAATTGCCCTCATTACTAAATTTTAGAGCTGGCTGGCTTGGTTGCTGTCAGCAGGGCTGATGGATCATGAGGCACGAGGGGGCATTAGCATAGCCGTCTCCAGGGAGGGCCTTCTGGTCTGCATGCGGGTGCACAGGTCTGTGTGCGGCTTTGTGTGCTGCGTCATTTGTTCAGGGCCGGGGCAGGGACACAGAGACAGGGGCTGCTTGAGGCAGGAGTAGATGGATGCTGTGGGTCATCGCTGTGATTGATTTATCCGTATTTCCATGGGTTTCCTCAGGCGTGGTCTGTCCGGGAGCCGCCTGTGAGTCTGAGCTAGATATGTGACTGAAGAACACAGTACTTCAGCCCCTGAGCAGTGGGCAGAACCACCCCCCCGCCCCCGCCGCCC
>NW_027397068.1:75755525-75882007 GCF_003265705.2 Callorhinus ursinus
CCCCGCCGCCCCGCCAGCAGTGTGGACTGGGCGACCATGGGTTCCTGGCAGGTGGGCTGATAGCCTCATGGGTGTGAACATAGCAGCTTGCACCATGCTCATGTCAGAGCCGATTCGGGGGGGGGGCAGGCAGGGATGTCTGGAGGTGCAAGGATCACACTCTGCATGTTCCCAAGGGCTGTGGGCCAGGCCCACCCAGGTGAGGTGAGAAAGGAAGATGTTTGGAGGGCTTTGGGCTCAGAAATTGGAGTGATTTCTCAGAGTGGAGGAGAGTCAGGGCCGCTCAGCAGAGGCACGAACGGGTCTGCCAGGAAGGGCCAAAGGCAGCTCCTGGGGCTGGGGGCCCAAGGATTATTTTTGGGAGATATGGATGAAGGAGAGTAGGTGAGAGTAAGTGCTTGCAAAGCAAGGCTGTCCTCGGCACGTATTTACTACACCAAGGCAAGACTTTACGGACAGAAAATCTCAGCCCTCAGGAGCTGGGGTTTGATGTGGACCAAGAAAGGGCGGGACTGGGACGTGGCCTGGAACGAGTCCAGGGCACACCGCGTGGCGTGGGCCGCCCTAGCTCCCATGGTGCTTTGTGAAGTCCCCGCATGAACAGCTGGAGGCCTTGTCTTTGAAGAGAGGCTGCTTCTAAGCCCTTAGAGTTCTCCAATGGTGATATTCGAGGGCACCTGAGGTTCTGCATTGATTTCAGTTTGCATTTTATGATTCCAAAACATGAATCAAGGGTCTTGTCCGTCTTCCTTCCTTGTACGCTCCAGTCCCTCACTTCCCTGCATTTTGGCCTCTTAAGAAAATTTAATTCTCTTAAAATGTCAGTGGTAACAGGCAAAAGAATTTTGATTTTAACCTGGAAGAAGGGGAGATAGATAAGCTTGCTTGTAAGCAGTAAAATCCTAGACCTTTGAAGGATTCTGTTTAGGTCTCTTCCAAGAATCATAACTTGCCTTTCAGGCCAAATTTTCTACAGTCTAGACTCTCTGGATGCAAGTTATAGGACTTTCTAGTTCCCACAAGTGAGGGGACCCATGTGCTTTCTGAGGAATCGCGCGAACAGTATGGAGGCCTGCAGCGCAGTCGCTGGTCTTACTTCTCTTCCCAGTCACACTCTGTAAACTCTTTGATGGCGGGTTTTGTCCTCTTTTCAATCCCCCGTTCTCAGCCTAATACCCGTCCTGTAGCTGATGTTCTGCAATTATCCGTTCAGTGAGTTGTGTGAAAGCAAATGCCTTGTCTGTGAGCTTCTCATTAATTCACTATTTACTCACCTTATCTCTAGGGCAGCAGGAAGAGGGTCATACTATCCATGTGTCTTAAATACCTATAGTTTATGGTATTATGTCTGATTTCATGTATGAGGTAAAAGAGTCAAAACTTGGGACCTTGGATAAGTTGTTTGACTTTTATTGAATTAGTGTCCTTACCTGAAACAGGGGTATGAGGATGAAAAGGAGAAACATGAGTTCCTGTTGTAAGTGCTGTTTCTCCATGCCTTTACATTTTCCGGGGCCATCTCTCAGCCCACAGCACCAGATGCTGGCTGGGCCACCAGAGCAGTGAGCACTTCGAAAGCAAGGAGTCTTCTATGTGACAACTTTTTTTTTTTTATCATAAATAGATGTTGAATTTTGCCAAAAGCTTTCTCTGCATCTCAGCGCAGACGGTCATGAAGATGGTCATATGATTTTTATCCTTCGTTTTGTTAATGTGGTGGATCGCATTGACTGATTTGCGGATGTTGAACCATCCTTGTATACCTGGAATAAATCCTACTCGATTATGGTGTATTGTCCTTCTAATATATTGTTGAGTTCAGTTTGCTAATATTTTGTTCGGAAGTTTTACATCTATGTTCGTCAAAGATATTGTCCTGTATTTCTCTTTTCTTGCAGTGCCCTTGTCTGGTTTTGGTGTCAGGGTAATGCTGGCCTCGTAAAATGAGTTTGAAAGTGTTTCCTTCTTCTTCTATTTTTTGGAAGAGCTTGAGAAAGATTGGTATTAATTCTTTTAATGTTGAGTAGAATTCACCAGTCAAGCTGTCTGGTCCTGAACTTTTGTTTGTAGGGAGTTTTAAAATGACTGATTTAATGCCCTTACTAGTAATTGGTCTATTCTAATTTTCTATTTCTTCATGATTCGGTCTTGGAAGGTTGTATGTTTCTAGGAATTTATCCATTTTTTCTAGCCTGTCCAATTTGTTGGCATATAATTAATTTTTCATAGTAGCCTTTTGTGATCCTTTGTATTTCTGTGGTATCAGTTGTAGCATCTTCTCTTTCATTTCTGTTCTGAGTCCTCTCTCTTTTCTCCTGGTGAGTTGAGCTAAAGGTTAATGTTGTTCCTATTTTTCTAAACCAGCTCTTGATTTCATTGACCTTTCCTATTGTCTTTTCAGTCCCCCAATCATGTATTTCTGCTCTGATCTTTGTTATTTCCTTCCTTTTACTAACTGCGCTTCATTTGTTCTTTTCCTAGTTCCTTGGGGGTGTAAAGTTTGGTTTATTTGAAAATTTTTTTTTTGTTTCTCTAGGTAGGCATTTATCACTATGAACTTCCCTCTCAGGACTGCTTTTGGTGCATTTCATAATGTTGGTATGTTGTGTTTCCATTTTCAATTTGCCTCAAGGTGTTTTTTTAATTTCACTTTTGATTTCTTCATTGACTCATTGGTTGTTCAGTAGCATGGTGTTTAATCTTCACATATTTGGGACCTTTCTAGTTTTCTTCTTGTGACTGACTCCTAGTTTCATACTACTGTGGTTGGAAAAGATGCTTGATATGATTTCAATTTCCTTAAAATTTTTAAGACTTGTTTTGTAGCTTGACATATGATGTATCCTGGAGAAAGTTCCATGTGTACTTGAGAAGAATGTGTTCTGCTGCTTTTGGATAGAATGTTCTGTATATATCTATGAAGTCCATCTGGTGTAACATGTTGTTTAAGACCGATGTTTCCTTATTGATTTTCTGTCTGGATGATCTATCCAGTGATGTAAGTGGGGTATTAAAGTCTCCTACTATTATTGTATTGCTGTCTATTTCTCCCTTCAGATCTGTTAATATTTGCTTTCTGTATTTAGGTGCTTTTATGTTGGGTGCATAAATATTTACAAATGTTATGTCCTGTTGTTGGATTGACCCTGTTATCATTATGTAGTGCACTTCTTTGTCTCTTATTACAGTCTTTGTTTAACTTGTTTTTTGTCTGATATGTCTACCCCAGCTTTCTTTTGGTTTTAATTTGCATGGAAATTTTTCCCCTTCCCTTCACTTTCAGTCTCACTATGTTCCTATATCTGAAGTGAGTCTCTTGCAGTTAGCGTATAGATGGGTCTTTTTTTTTTTTTTTTTTTTTTTTTCATTCGGCTACTGTATGTCTTTTAATTGCGGAATTAGTACAACTTACATTCAAAGTAATTATTGATAGGTATGTACTTATTGCCATTTTGTGAATTGTTTTCTGGCTGTCCTGTAGTTCCTCTGTTCCTTTATTTTCCTTTTGCTGTCTTCGTGTGTGGTTTGATGACTTTCTTTAGTGGTATGCTTAGAGTCCTTTCTCGTTATCTTTTGTGTACCTATTATAGGTTTTTGCTTGATGTTTGAAACGAGGCTTGCATATAAAAATTTATGTTTATAACAATTTTACTTGAAGATGATAAAAACTTAAGTTTCTAATGCTTTCTAAAGCTCTTCCCCATCCATTACTCCATTTTATATTCCCACTGTAAAGCTCAACATTATTACTCCCTCCGTGTCTTTTGTTTTTGATGTCACATTTTATATCTTTTTATTTTGTGTATCCTTAATTACTATAGTTACAATTATTTTTACTGCTTCATCTTTTCACCTTCATACCAGCTTTATGAGTGATTAATCCACTACTTTTACTGTAAATTTACCTTTCCAGTGAGATTTATTCTTTCATACATTTTCTTGTTTCTATTTAGTATCCTTTCTTTTTGGCTTAAAGAAGTCCCTTTAAGAACAGTTTATTGGTGATAACTCCTTTAGCTTTTGTTCTTCTGGAAAACTCTTATCTTTTCCTCAATTCTGAATGATAACTTTGCTGGATAAAGTATCCTTGGTTGGAAATTTTTTTCTTTCAGCACTCTGAATATGCAGTGCCACTTTCCTCTGGCCTGCAAAGTTTCTACTAAAAGTCTGCTAACAGTCTCGTGATGGTTTCCTTGTACATAACAAATTGTTTTTCTCTTGCTTCTTTTAAGATTCTCTCTTTGTCTTTAACTTTTGACACTGAAGTATAATGTAACTTGGTGTGTTTCTCTTTGTGTTCACCTTTTTTGGAACTCTCTGGAATTCCTGGATCTGGATGTCTATTTCTTTCCCCTGGTTAGGGAAGTTTTAGCCAACATTTCTTCAAACAATTTCTGTCCCTCTTCTCCTTTTGGGACTTCTATAATGTGACTTTTAATGTGCTTGAGATTGTCCCGTAAGTCCCCTAAGTTATCTTAACTTTTATTCATTCTTTTTGCTCTTCTGATTGGGTGATGTCACTGATCCTTTTTTTTTTTTCTTCATCCTGTCTGCTCTTGAACCCCTTTAGTATATTTTTAGTTAGATTATTGTATTATTGTATTGTATTATTCAGTCTGCTTGGAAATTTCTTTCTTTCTTTTTTTTTTTTTTGACTTTTACAGACTGTTTATTTTCTCTCAACCTTTTCCATTTCTATTTCCATTTTGTTTGCCTTTGTGGAAGAGCAGCTTAAGACCACTCAGTGGTTGTTCCTACCTATTCAGTGGCCTGAGCAGTAGGAGCTGCAGACCAGTCTTCAGTGGCCGGCTGGGCGCTCCAGTCTTCAGTAGGGAACTGCTGAATAGGCACCGCGGGCACCCGCACGCCTTCAGACCAGTCTGCGACTTCAGGCTGAGTAGCAGTGAACTCAGGAGCTGGAGCTGTCCATTCACCCTGAAATTCCTCCTTGGTCACAGCCTTTTCAGCAGCGGCCTGCTCTTCCTTTTCAATCTCTTCAGGATCTCTGTAGAAGTAGAGATCAGGCATGACCTCCCATGGGTGTTCACGGGAAATGGTGCCATGCATGCCCAGAACTTCCCTGGCCAGCATCCGCCACATCAGACCCACTGAGTGAGCTCCTTTGTTGTTGCAAGGGATGGCAATGTCCACATAGCACAGAGGAGAGTCTGTGTTACACAGAGCAACGGTAGGCAGGTTAACACAGGACGCCTCTGTAAGAGGCTGGTGGTCAGCCCTGGGATCAGTAAACACCAGAAGTCTCAGCTCCCGGAAGGCTGCCTGGATCCGGTTAGTGAAGGTTCCAGGAGTGAAGCAGCCAGCAATAGGAGTGGCTCCAGTAGCAGCAGCAAACTTCAGCACAGCTCGCTGGCCACTATTCCTGGACGATGTGACACTGACATCAGCTGGGTTTTCAATGGCAACAATGGCACGAGCTGCCAGCAGAAGCTTCTCCCAGGTTCTCTTCAGATTTATGATGTAGATACCATCACTTTTCCTTTTGTAGATGTACTGTTCCATTTGAAAGTCAAGGTTGGTGCCACCTAAATGGGTTCTGGCTGCAAGGAATTTGAGGACATCCTCCTCCTTCATTCGCAGGACATCAAGGGCTCTGGATATTGTGAAAGTTTCCCTTTAAGTTACGACAGGAATGCAAAACAATGCCATATGGACCCTTCCCTGAGTAGCTCGGAAAGCTGCTTGGAAATTTCTTATATTTTCTATCTCTCTGTTAAAACTCCCTGTGTTTATCCATTCTTCTCCTGAGTTTGCTGAGTATCTTTATGATCATTACTTTGAACTCTTTATCAGGTAAATTACTTATCTCTATTTCTCTAATACTTATTTTCTGGGATCTTATCTTGTTCTTTTGTTTGGGGCATATTCCTCTGTTTCTTCATTTTGCTTGACTCTGCTAGTTTCTATGCCTTAGATGACATTGCCATCTCTCCTAATCTTTAAATGTTGGCATTGTGTAGGAAAAGAACCTTATCATTCAACCCTGCCTTAGCTGTTGGTGGTTGTCTCTTGAATCTTGGTCATTGTCCAAGCAGCCTATTTTATTTTTAATAGCTCCCAGTAGTTGAGGGTGTGCCAAGACCAGTCATTGTCCCCAAAGGGGAGGGGATCTCATTTAGCACCTAGATTCAGGCTGATTAGAAGCCAGACCCTCTGGCGGTAGCTTTTAGAGAATGCAAATATATATAGTTATCTGGGATTGCAAATATAAGCCCTGCTGGCCACCACAGCCAGATGATCTAGAAGTGTCCCCTGGCAGCACTGACAAATATCAGCACCAGAGAAGTGTATAAACTCTTTTCTTTAAGATACCAATGAGCTAGAGCAAGGCAGAGGGAGAGAACAAAGATTGCATCCACTGTCCCCATTCCCTGAGAACACTTCTATAGGCCCTTCTAAGTGAGCCAAACCAGAAGCCTGTCCCTCAGGTCAAAGCTCCTAGACAAGCAAATATACCTCTTTCTCAGAAAGACGGGGGATATGTTTCAATCTGCTAGCTAAACAGTGCCCTAGGAGAGGTAATCTGCCAATAACTGTCTCTCTGATTGTTACAGTCCCGTGGACCCAGGAATGCAACCCCCCAGGCCTCCATATCCTGGTGATCAAGGGGTGTCCCCTGGGTTGAAGCTTCAAAAAGTGTGTCACCAGATGTAAAAACTGGGGCATCAGATGTGTGAGGAAGCTCCTCTCTGGGAGCTACTGAAGCCCTGGCATGTGGCAGAAGAAAAGTGTGAAGATGACACCCACTGGCTGGAGTAAAGCAAAGGGGGAGTATGAGATGGCCCCTGCCAATAAAAGAAAAAAAACAACAAAAAGGAAAATAAAAAAGAAAAACAGGAAAAGAAGACACAAAAGAAGAAAAAGAAACACACACACACACACACACACACACACACACACACACCCCACACACACACAGATGGCGATGGTACCTGCTGGCTCTAGCAGCAGAGGGAGAGCAGGAAGGAAGATGGTGCCCACCAGTCTCTGGCCCTGGAGAGTATCCCAGCAAGCCCCTGCTCCTCAGACCAATACTTTAAAGTTAGGAAATGAGTCTCTTTCAAATAAAGTCTGAACACTTTTCAAAAGGCTGCTTTTGTGCTGGGTCCTGTGGCAAATGAGTTTGCATACAAGCCCTTTAAGAGCCATCCCTCAGCTCGCCACGGCCCCATGGGTCCTGCGGGGAGAAGCCCCATTGGTGTTCAAAGCCAGATGTTTGGGGGGGTTGTCTTTCAGGTGCCAGTATGAAAAGCTGGGGTGCCTGATGTGGGGTACAAATCATCCCTCAGGGAGAAACTTCAGGTTTTGAGTTCCTTCTTCATCATGGGTCACTGCACCGTCGGTGGGTTTTATGGTGAAGTTGCATCTCAGCCTTTCCGGCTCATTTTGATGTCATTTCTCTCTTGTGTGCCCGATGTGAAGGGATTGCTCTACAGTTTTTAGGGTTTTTCAGAGAAAAATGTTTCATATATAGCTGAAGATTTGGTTTGTCCATGGGAGGAGGTGAATTTAAGAATATTCTATGTTGCCATCTTGAACCAGAAGCCTGGTCATGTCTTCCCTTGACCTAAGACTTTTACAGGAGTTCAGGGGATGGGGCAAGATTGGGCCCAGAGCCCCTGGGTTATACTCCAAACTGCCTCTTCCCTCCGAGGAAGGGTCTGACACTGTGTCACTTCCAGGAGACTCCATGGTCCTTTTTGCAAGACTACTCCTAGCATCAGACCAGGATTGCCAGTGCCCCAGAGGTCCTCAGCATGTTGCATTTTTAGTGTAAGGACACAGAATAGGCTATTCCTAGGGTTTTAAAAAAATGGTGACACTTACATCCCTGGATGCTATCTTGGATCCTTGTATTGTGTGCCCGTTGCCAGGGAAAGGGCAGGGCCACCTCGAAGGGAAGAAACTCTGCTGAGTGTTATGCATACAGATTGGTGTTAAATTCAGTTCTGTTAAACATCTTTATTAATGATGTGGAAGTGGGGTGTAAACAGAACATTAATTAAGTGCCTGAATACTAAATTGGGAGGTGTTGCAAAAGACAGACTAATCACTTTATCATTTACTCAGTGTATGGAATTGCACAATTCAGTGGATCTCCTGATTAAAAGTGGAACATATCTTTGTTGACAACACTATTTGCTCAATTTGTAGCTGGCATTTTGGTTGGCTTTCTTCACATGCATGTTCTTATGCTGGAAACCTTTCTATTTATGTTAGCTTCAGAGTGATGAGTCATCCTATTTGTATATTAAGAACCCAGGAAGAGAGGACATATTTTTGAAAGGGTGAGGTTATAAACAGTAGCAGGGACAGAGAAGGACATACAGTAGTCAAGTTACCTCAGATGTCTGAAGACGGAGGTGTCTATCTTGACCCTCGGTGGGGCCTGTTTTGTTTCTTATACCACAGCTACTCTTCTAGTGAGTGTAGGGCAGGTGAAGAACCTAGGACACTCTTTATACCCATGGTATAGATTTGGGGTCAGGAGCCCTGGAATTTAGTCCTCATTCTGCATTTTTCTGACTCTGTAGCTTTGACGAAGTCATTAAACCTCGGTGAGCCTTGGTTTCTTTATCCGTGGGAAGGGAAAGAATATGTATGTCTCACAGGGCAATGCTCAGAGATGTAAATAGTGTGATATTCTTGAAAGAATTTTGTAAACTGTAAAACTGTCCAAAGTTAGTATGACCTTGGATTAATTTTCAGAGAATGAGGCATATTATCCAAGTGCATATAAAGTACTCCAAATAATTATCAGCAGAGCGGCCAAGAACATTTAGAAATATGGATAGGAAATTCAATCTGGAAAAATGCTAGTTAAATACTTAGGGACAGTAGAAAATTGGCAGGGTTTTGAGTTGGCATAATTAATTCAACTATTTTTCAAATGCTTGGGTTCAACAAACTATAATGAGTTTGCCAAGCACCTTTTCTTATAAATTTTGGATCCTTTGTTTGTTTCAGCTAAAACATGATCCATAAGCTTCTGATTCATTTACACTTAATTTGCTAAAAGGCTATTTGTCAGCAGCACTCAGATGTTCCGGAAACCTGCTGGGCCCACCAAAAGATGCTTTCCAGATTTCTTTCTTCAGAAACGTTACTGGCCTGGTATGCAAAGGATATATTTAAACATTATTCAGTCAAAATCCTTGTTTTAAAAATTCTTGAATATATATATATATTCTTGAAAAATTCTTGAATATATATTCAATAATTTTAAAAATAAGGATATATATACATAATATTCAGGTGGAATTTATTGCTTGACTCCTACCACTCATCCGTCTCTCTCTTAGCAGTTCTGACAAAGTATAAGCAAATGCAGACATGCGCTAGTCAGAGCCCAGACTATGAGCCCCGTTAAGGGAAGTCTGGATTGGAGAGGGTTGGAGAGGTCCCCCATGGAGGTTCCCATGTCCTTGCCCTCACCCAGAAGGTACTTGACATGCCTACCTGCAGGCACGCTGTGAAGAGCGGAGCCTGGAGGAGTTAGCCTGCCCAGGCTGTAGGCCGTGCACACGCACCCCTGAGCTGGGGTGGGCAGTGGTGCTGCGTGGCATTCACTGGCAATTTTGATGGATCATCTCCCTTCCCACGTCCCATGGGCTGCTTGCCACGAGGCTCTGTTTCTGGGTCCCAGATAAGAGTCTCCAGTCCACTCGGATGCCAGAAGCCTTGTCTGCTCATCAGATCTTCTTCTGCGACAGGTTCCCTTCTGTGGGGGTTGGTGGATTATATTCAAAACAGAGTTGCAGCAACAGAATGACAGAGAATGACAGAGAATGAGTTGTGACTGTCCCCTCCCCTCCCCCCCCCCGCCAGATGCTTTCATGAATGATCCTAGGACTCAAGGACCACAGCTGAGTTTCCGGTGTCTGTTATTCCTGCCCTGGGGTCGTAGAATGAGGCTCACACCCTTGCCACTCAGCTGTCAAGAATAAAGCATTAACAGTGCTCCCCTAGAAAGGCCTGCTGAGGGGACAACTTTGTCATTGTGAGTGAGAAATGCTTTCCTAAAGAAGACAGAGCAGCACCAACTTCTGCAAATGAATCCAACCTGATCAGATGGTACAAATGTATTTCTACATGCATGCACAATGTAGTTACACATCGCGTGCACACACGAACATATTTACAACGTGAAGGAGACCCAGCGAGACCTGGAATGGAGAATTCTGGCCCCTGTGTTTCTTCTGACCAAGACGCCGGTCACACCGGAGTCTCACCCGTCCTAATGGCCTCCTTCCGACGTAATCACCATCTCCAAATACGGTCACCTTCTGAGGTACCAGGGGGGGAGGTCAGGACTTCAGCCTATGGATTTGGGGGAGACTCTGGCTTGGGCTGCCGTCGGGGGTGTGTAAGTTCTGAGCACAGCAGTGGGGGCCGGCGGGGAGGGAGAAGGAGCCGGCTCGGACGAGAACGGACACGCCATGCACGTCTCTAGGGTAGCACGTGGCTGCGCAGGGACCAGCTGCAGGCTGTCGCCATTCCCCCGGGGAAACCTGCCAGGACCCCGCTCCTGGCGCCAGAAGGGCCCTGACAGAGACAGGCCTAACCTTCTTTCCCACAGGGGGCACGGATTTGGCCCACAGAAATGTGCTCCCCTGGCTGTTTTATGGGACGGCTCTGAGTGCCTAGAGATGGGCAGCAGGGAGAGCAAAACTACAGCGTGTCCCAGATGCCCAGGTTTGTTTGTGTTTGCTATGCTTTGGGATTATGGTGATTAGTGCTGTTTGCTGAAAGCTCCGAAACAATTCCCCTTCTATGCATTTTTTTTTTTTTTTCCTGAAATGTAGTCTTTGAGCCAAACAGTGTGGTCCTCGCCCTATGTTTGTTAAAAAGGTTAGGGAAAATGTCATCCAACCCACAGCCTGCAAAGGCGCTCTGAGCAGCGGGTGGAGGCTCAGTGGGCATTTTCCTGCAGTCTAGAACAAACAGAGACTGTAACCTTACAGGTTCCGCGAACTGCCTGCCACTCTCTGGGCTCCGCGAGCAGGTCCCACACGCGGCACTGAGGCTGAGTGGTGTCCCTCCGTCCACCTCCCTCCACCCGCCCCAGGCCTGGCTCTCCATCAAGCCCTTCTACCTGGCTGCCCGGCTCGGCCAGCACTGTCTTGTCTCCCTGTTGCAGCTTCCTTTGGAAACCCTCTATTAGATTTTAAAAGCAGAAACAGCCAGTGGGGAAGGGGGGAACCCTGCATTCAAAATTTTATGAAGAAACTAAATTTTAGGTTGCTTTAAAGAATACATAGTATTGCCATACGAAAGCAACGAAAGAGTAAGAGGCAGATGTCTTTAGGCAACTCTTTAATTCATAAATGAGAATGATTGAATGGAGTATTTACAGTGAGCATTATACTAACCGTACTGCATGCTTAGCAAATTCATTTTACAAAGATAGTTCAAAAGCAGATGTCAATCTGGCTCTACCCAAATTGTTTATATACATACACTAACAATGTCCAAATGAATAGAGTAGGATTAATAAGGTTTTACCAATCATGGCTATAGGCGGGATTTAAATCAGCCGTGTTTGATCTCAATCAACAACAGTGGACACAAAGAGATTCATTTAAAAGCGGTGTGACTAAAAACCACTTTTTAAATGAGCTACATTGTGCAGGCATTTCCATTGTACCTAATTTAAAAATGAGAGCTTATACTTGAGAAGGCATTTCCTTTGGGGGGGGCTGCAAAACAGCTCTCCTTTTGTTGGAGTAGGGTTGCTGGGGTAGGGGGAGGCAGGCAGGGCCACCTGGGGTGCCAGGCTGCCCAGGCAGTGAGCACTGCCCGTTGCTTGAGGCACCGTCAAGTGGACCAGTCGTGACGGCTCATGGCTCACGTGGTGACCTGCATGCAGAGCCACGCATGCTGTCCTCAGCCACAGGGATACTCCTGGCTTGGCTCTGTCTGCCCCTTGTTTTCCTTCCAGCAAGCTCTCATTAGGCAAGAACGTTGTCTTTTCTGATTACATCGCATATGCGCCTAGAAGTGATGAAAGGAAAGAAATCTTGGACAGCACATCGTACCCCTTGTCCGGGTTTGGGCTTCCCACCTCCAGCAAGGCTAAGTGACATGTATCCCAAAGAACCTGACTGGCATTTAGGCTTTGTCACCTGAACTCCGATGACTGTGAGACACTTAATATAACCCCTTTAGCCCCGGTGTTCTCATTTGTAAGATGTAGATAAAAGAAATAAGCTTAGGGTGAAGATTTCATTTTTTAATGTGTATAAATCCCCAAACCCAGTGTCTGGCACACGGAGGGTGTTTAATAAATGATAATTGTTATCAGGGTCTGTTTAATTTGGATTTATTTCTATTGTGCTTCCTTTTCTACATCTCACGTCCTGAGGTTGTGCGCTCGATCCCCAGGGGACAGCCTGCCTGGCACTGTGGGGAATCCCACACTGGAGTTCGCTGGGGGCTGGGAGCTTGTTCCTGTGCTTTCTGGGGTCATCTGAGATGCTTTGTAAATGGGGTACAGATGAGGCCGTCTGCAAGACTAAATCTCTTCATGTTCTAAAGGTCTGCATGAGTCCTATAGTATATGCATATTGCATTTTGAAAGTTGTTTCCTTCGCGTCCACATTTAGTTCGCACTGGGTAATAAATGGGAAGTTAGTAAGCTGAATGTTATCCAGCTTGGTGTTCAGTGTTAAGAATTTTCTAGGTTGTCACCTGCCAGAGAGCCTCCAGAACCCTGAGCTGCAGTTCTGTTCCCTGGACACTTGCGCCTTCTCTCAGGTGCCCCCCGCCCCAGAAGGGTGGTGTCGGATGCAGAAGCAGCAACAAGGGCTGCCTTGTCCCATGGGATGGACGATGGGAAACTGCCATCTTCATAGAGTGGGTTTGCAATTAGAAACAGTCTTCTAAGAAGCTTGAAAAATTTCCAAGTGAAATGAGCGAGTCTTGTGATTCCCGAGCATACTTAAGAAAGCAAAAACAAAAGTAGTGCATATCCTTAACCCTTGATCTTAATACCTCTGAAGAAACAAAGTGTGAAGTTTTCACTTTCGGAGTTCAGGGATTAAACACTACTGCATGATGATGGTTGTTTTAAAGGTGTGAAGAGCGGCGCCTGGGGGGCTCAGCTGGCGGAGCGTCCGGCTCTTGATTTTGACTCAGGTCATGATCCCAGCGTCACGAGATCGAGCCTCACGTTGGGCTCCGCGCTCAGCACAGAGTCAGTTTGTCCCTCTCCCTCTGCTCCTCCCCCGACTTGCACTCTCTCTCTCAGTGTCAAATAAAAAAATAAAATCTTAAAAAAAAAAGGAGTGAAGAACTGTCCATCCCATTCTGTATATTCAGGGAGCTTTGAAATGAAAATATGGGGACAGCAAAGTCCTCCACAAGCATCCCTTAGGCTCGCTCCCGGAGACCAAACCCAGGCTGGCCAGATGCTACCTTGACGTGGAAATCCTCGCACGCCTGGGGGTGCTGAGCTGTGAGAGGTAAGTAGGGAAAGGTGGGGAGGGGAGTGGCCTCGTTGGCCCAGCAGCACGCGGCCATCCATGGTGCCAGCTCGAGGTGGCTGCTTAAGTTACAAACCTTTGCATCTTATGAATTCATTTTGGCCCTGGAGAATCTGTCACAACCGTGCTCATACTGCCGTTGGAAGGGAAGAGGCATGAAAACCAAACTGGATGATTTCTCTGATCCTCGTTCTGGAAATGTTTACACCGATTTTGCCTCTCCATCAGAGATCATAATTCAGGTAAACTTTGAGATATAAAGAGCATCTGACCTGGAACCAGACCCGGACTTAAGTGTTCATCTCATCCCTTAAAGCTGTACAAGCTTGGGTAGGCTGCTTAACTTCTCTGGTTCTTGGCTTACTCATTTGTCCAAGTGGAATGAACGGCGCCACAGGTTTCCCCGGACCCGTGAGAACCGAGGAAGACAGGGGCTGTGCAGTGTGCCTCAGGAACTGTTGTGGGTCTCAGGGATGCTGTGGGGACAGGAAGCTTCCTTTTGAACCCAAGTACTATTTACTCAAAGTTTCAGACCCAGCTGGAGGGTCAAGGGTGTCCCCTGGGGCTCTCTTGAGTCTCTTCTGCAGGCATGAGGACCTGCAGAACACCCTGGAAACAAACTCATCCTAAGGCAAAAAAGTGAGAAATGAGAGAAACGCCAGGACAACGGTTAATGGAGGGACAGAGGAAGGGAATTCTGAATGGAGGCGTGTTACTTGTCTTTTCCTATGCCTGCCTTCTCCACTCACCCTCCTACGGCACATGCGGAGCGGAGGCCTCGACAAGACTGAAAAACAAAGAACCACCTCTTGAAATCTCTGGGCCACCTGGTGGCTTTGCATGGACTCATCCAAAGGGCCAAAGCACCGAACGGGAGAGAGGCCTTGTCCAAGCTGGTTCCCAGCCCCAGCGCCAACTGCACAGCTGGCAGCCCATCCCTGTCGGCGGCACCTCCTGCCGTGGCTCTCACGCTGTGTGTGGTTGGAAGCAGGGACAGCACTGAGAGCCTGGCCAGCTGCTGGACTCAGCAAGAAGCAAAGCCCTTGGCCTGAGTGTGTGCAGCCTCTAGAGGGAAGCGGGACAGACATTCTTTGAGTTACCGGTGGTGCAGGTGGAGAGAGGGCCAAGGGATGTCGCTGCACCAGAGCACCCTAAAGAAGGCCGGGAAGGGGGACAGGGCAGATGGTGATGTCTCGTGGCACCAACAGAGCTTGTTTATGAATCTGTCCCCACTGAGGACTTGGGAGGATTTGGGGTGGAGCATGGAAGTCTTGCAATTGCAGGGGAGGACGAGAGAAAGACAAAATACATACTGATGGCTTCTCCCAGTAGGAGGTTCTCTTGCAGAACCTGCCGGGAGTGGCCTTGGGAAGCCTGGCTCACATGACAGGTGTCATTAATGTCCAGTTCTCAAAATACTCTTTCCCTTTCAAAAACAGGTACCTGTGTGTTTTTGTCATTGAGTAGAAATGCTTGTCCTCCTGATAACTCACAAACGTCGAAATGGTTTTTTCTTCCTGACCAGGACTGCAAAGGGATTGGGGTGGTTGTGTTGCCATGGCTCAGAGAGCAATCCACTGGCAAGTTCTGGAGTGGTTTCATTAGCAAGGAGGTGACAGCACATCAGGAGATGCAGGATTTTTCTCTGTCTTAAAACCTTGCTATCTGGTTGGGAAAATGAACACTCCACATGCAAAAGGCAATTCATATTAGCTTTGAAATTCAGAGATAGTTGGCACGCCGGAGGAGGCAGCCTTATCGGAGAGGAACGGTGCTCCCTATTGCAGGCTTCCCCTGGCGAGAGGAGGGGTTGTGATCACCACCACGTGTGTGCAGAGGCACCGTTCCCAGAATTGGAATGGTGTTGCAATGAGCTTAAATATGTTACCTTTAAAAGATATTCTCATTTGTCTGATTCAAAACAAACCTGAGGGTTGCCTGCATGTAAACGCCCCGCAAACACCTATTTCTAATAACACCCTAGTTTCATTCATTTGCCTCTGTCTGCCCCCTGCTCCCTCGGTGTATATTTAACACTCACATTATTGCAGAACAGCCTGGGATGAGCCACTTAGGATCGTCTCTGTTCCCATTACACTTATGTCTCTTATTTAAGGATGCTAATTCTCCAAGCAGCTCTGCACCGCCTCTTCACTCCTCTGGATCCTGAAGGCAATGCTAATCAGCCCTCCTAACAGCTGTCTCGGTATCCCAAATGTCGCGAGAACATTCCTTCCTGCAGTAGCGGCAACTCTTACAGCCCGCTGCTATCCTCACATCCACTCCTTTCTCTTCAATCGGGACTTCTTGCTGGAGAGCTATTTGATGTCTGGATTCTCCTACTCTCTTCCCTTGCCAAGCATTCCCTTCAAGTTATCAGTGCTGGGTAATATTTGAGCCTGGTTTTTTGGATAATAACCATGGGAAGGGAACTAGAGCCTTGATCTCTCCTGATCACAAGCCATCCACGTTTGCAGGTGTTCCCTCAGGGCTGTCGTGAGGTTGCTTAGAGTGCACAGTGCCTCCATGAGAAAGGAGACCCGTGGAAAAACCATGAGGTCTGGCCACTGACTCCTCCTTCCGGGCTGCCTTCCCTTCATGTGACCAAGGTCCAGGGCCTAACTCCCCAGTGCCTGGCCATGCACCTGCTCCTAAGAAGCTGTGGTGGGTTTCCTTGGGAAGCAAATCCTTTCCTTAATTGTAGTCTGCGGGCTTTCCCTTCTCTTCAGGTATATTTTGCATGGTAAGACAGTTCCAAGAACTGTTTGCCGATTTTCCACCGCACGACCAACTCCAAGAATCTCATGCCTGGATCCCCCGCCTTCCCACCAGCTGCTCATCCATTGCTGTGATTGTCTTAGCCTCCTCTAGGCCAACGGGAAAGAATGGAAAGGACCAAAAAAAAAAAAAAAAGAGAGAGAGAGAGAGTTTGTTAGAGTGGAACCCAAAGTGTGGTAGCCGGATGACATCCCTATAATTGAAGTATTTATGTGTCTAAATAGTTTAGTGTCATCTGCAAATAAACACGAGGTGCGCAGAAGTGAGTCTATCACACCAGAGCAGACACCTGCTCAGGCGGGTCCATGCTTGCAACCTTGTGACTTTTCTTGGAAGGCTGGAAGGATTTTCTCTCCTTGAGTTCCCATTAATTTAAATCAAAACTAAAGTTCACTGTGTCTCTCTTCTGCTAGTGACATTTTCCACTTCACACGTTGTCAACCTCATTTAACATGTTGCTACTCGGCTGAGGTCACCGTGGAGGGGAACGGCGCACCCCAAACAGCCGTGGCTCTTCCTTTGCCTCCTCGCTGCCTCCCCCTCCCTCTCCTTCCCTCCCCCTTCTCTCCCAGGAAGCACTCCCTGTGCTGGAGGCCCGAGGCCAGGGGTGTGGTCTGAGGAAGCTCGCCATTGGCATTGCCCACCGCAGCCACCAGTGATGGCCAGCTCCCTTCTCTCTGTTCTTCTGGGCGTTTCCAATGGACTCAGATGTCGGGATCGCTTCATGATAAAATTAACTTAAGCAACAATCTGCACCATGGAGCATTCCCTGGAAGGCCGGAGAGAAAGACCAGAGGGAAAACAAAACAAAGGCGAGGAAATGATAATCCACCAAACAAAGGTCAGCTGAGAGTCCGTGGGCCGACTCAGGGCCAGGATTGTACTCTGTTGTACAGGGATTCGTTGTCAGCACTAAAATAGTGTCTGGAGATATCATTTAAAAATTCAGACTTCTGGCTCCTCTGTAAATATCAGTCTGTCTGCCAGTGCAGGGCCTGTGTTGCCCTATGGAAATGAGCTTGTTGGCCTTCAGTGGGGCTGACTCCGGATATGCCACCCTCCCGAGAAGACATCCTTCACTTAGTCATGGACCTGACCTATCCCTCTTGGCATTCAAACTCCCAGCTCCTGCCCTGAATTTGGTAATGCTGGAGGCTCCCATCTGCATGGGAGGGTGGAAAAGCTTGCACACAGTATGTATTTGATTGAGGCTTATTTCAATGCATACCTGAAAGTCAGAGGTAGCCTTTGAACACTTCTCATGATGAGTAGTTCCCTGAAATATTTTTTCAAAAATGAGAAAGCCAGCTTTAGAAAAGAATCCAGATTTCTTCTCCCTAGAGTCAAGTATCACACCAAGAGCAGAATTCACTGAACTCAACGCATACCCACTGGTGTGTGTTAATCTCCCTTTGTAAGGCAGGCACTGGAGTGACTGTGCCTCTCTCTCCTCACCAGAACTCAGGCTCCCTGGGCAGGAACTTTGTCTCCCCCACTGCCCCAACCCAGAGCCTGAGACATACACTTTTTGAATTGAATGTTGAGTGAATGCGAAGACAGAGGGAAAAATGTACAAGGCTCTTCCTTCAGGTGGACATCTAAACACAGAAGGGCAGGGGAGATTTCTCCAGTGTAGGCAAGAATGAGGCAGGGTGGAGGGCCCAGCATGAGCAAAGGCCAGGGAGTCAGAGAGAGTGGATGTGCTTGGGGAACAGAACGGAGCTGGGTTGCAAATGAAGAGAGAAGCAGCTGGAGGGCTAGGCAGGAGCCAGAATCTGGAGGACCCACAGAGTGAATGCAGGGAGTCTGCAACGGTTGTCAGAGGAAGAGGAGAAGTGGAGGCAGGAAGGAAAGGGGACAGAGCAGGAGAGAACTGACCCCAAAGTCAAGGACGTTTAATTAGAGAATGAGGAAGCAACCAACTGTTGAGCAGCTTCAGCATTCCCAGTGGGGGAGCGGGCATCCCCCTGGGGTGCAGGGGGGCCCCGCCTCTGGGTGTAGTCGGGCTGCAGTTAACACTAGAAGGTGGATGAAAGGTGAGCTTTTGAGTCAGATGGCGTCAATTTAAATTCCAGCTTTGATATTCGGTTGCTGCTGGGGAAAATCCTTAATTTCTCTGTGCCCTGGCTTTCTAATTTGCAAAATGAGGACAATAATACTTATTTTGCATGGTGGTTACAAAGATTATATAAGATTATAAGATGATGTATATAAACTTGACAGTAGTAGTGAGAAATGAGTAAGTGAGAGACACTACTTAGTACTGGAATCTTCTACCGGTGATGGTCTACGCAGAAGACAAAAACCTTCTCAAGGCCTTTCTGTGCCTTTGACTCAGTGAGGATGTCTGACCAGACAGGAAACCTGGACCCGACGTGGCCTTCCAAAAACAGCTTTTGCAGATGAGGATGAAGATATATTAAGGCAAATGCATTAGTTTTCTAGGGTTGCTGTAATGAAGTCCCACAAACTGGGTGAGATGAACAATAGAAATTCATTTTCTCCTAGTTCTGGAGGCCTCAGGTCTGAGATCCAGGTGTGGGCAGCATGGGTTCCTTCTGAGGCCATGAGGGAGATCCCCTCCACACCTCTCCCCTGCCCCCGGGGGTCCGCTGGCCTTCAGTGCTCCCTGGCTTGTGGAAGCATGGCCCTGACCTCCAACTACATCTTCACATGGGCTTCTCCCTGTGTCCATGCTTGTGTCCACCCTCACGGCCTCATCTCAACCTAGCTAGTTCTACTTGCAATGACCCTATCTCCAAATAAGGTCATGTTCCAAGTTCCTGGGGTTTAGGACTTCGACATTTGGGGGCACACAATTCAGCCCATACACATGACATAAATGTGATGGACAAAGCTTTAAAAAGTGCCCCTTCCTTTTTTCTTGACAAATGAAGACTTTTGTCACTTGGGTTGCTGTTTTCCTCTCCACCCTGGTTCTGCCATACACCCCCAGTGCACACTTGATGGCCTGCGTTCCTGGCATATTGACCCTCCTAGGCCCAATGGTTCCCACTTTGTGATGGCCACCCTCTCACTTGATGACACACCGTCACTGCAGCATCACTAATAGACACGTCTGTCTCTGACTCAGTCGGCTGCTCCCATTAAACTGTCCGACCCATCAGTCCAGTTATTCATTCACCTTAACCTTCTCCTTATCCATTAGCCCCTCTCTTTACTTCCTTCCATACCCACCTTTGATGCGTTGGTCCGTCAAATTATCACTTACCTAATATGCTCCCTGTCTCGTAACTTTGTTAGTCGTAACTCCAGCTCTAGGTGAACCCAACAATATATTTTCACTGTGCCTACTCAAGCATCTCAGGAAAGCAGAGAAATTCACACCACTGGGCAGCTAGGAGGACACCAGCCTTGAGTGGATCTCCACCCTTCCCAGTAATCCTTAATTACTGTTTCAACCTTTCTTCCCTCTTCCAGAAACTCTAAAGCCTCAACAACATCTTCCCTCTCAGAAGTGAACCCTGATTCTTTTCAGGGAAAGTGAAAGTATTTCGATTCAAACTCATCAACTTTCTGCTACCAAACCAATACACCCGCCTATCTTGTTCACTCCCATCTTCATTCCCTCCTTCTGCACGTGGAGGAGGCAATCATCCTCCTGATGGATGCTTCCAGTCTGTCTGCATTCCACACTGTTATCTCCTCCCATCTTTGAGAAATGTCTCAGTATTGGTTATTCTTTCTAGCTTTAATCCTCTCTTCTTCTACATTCTTATTACTATTTAAATATGCTTGAGTGGGCGCCTGGGTGGCTCCGTTGGTTAAGCGACTGCCTTCGGCTCAGGTCATGATCCTGGAGTCCCGGGATCGAGTCCCGCATCGGGCTCCCTGCTCAGCAGGGAGTCTGCTTCTCCCTCTGACCCTCTTCCTTCTCGTGCTTTCTATCTCTCATTCTCTCTCTCTCTCAAATAAATAAAATCTTTAAAATAAATAAATAAATAAATATGCTTGAGTGTCTACTATCTTTATAGAAGAAATGCATCTCTTTTGATCTGACATTTGTCTTTTAGTTTCTTCTTTATCTCTTTTCTCTTCCACAACCAAATTCCTTGCAAAAGTGTATGTAATTACTAGATGATTTTTTTTAGCTACAGAAACATGTAATTTATTTTATCCTATCCACATACAAGGGTTACATTTTCATAACTGAGTTTTTATTTTTAATTGTGGTAAAATACACATAAAATTTACCTTCTTAACCATTTTTAAGCGTACAGTTCAGTGGTGTTAAGTATGTTCACAGTTCTGTGTAGCCAGTCTCCAGAACTTTCATCTCGCAAAACTGAAATTCTGCGCCTGTTGAACAAGTGCCCCCCTTCGCCCCTCTCTTCAGCCCCTGGCAACCACCATTCTGCTTTCTGTCTCTATGAATTTGACTACTCAAGCTACCTCATATAAGTGAAATCACACATTATTTTCCCTTTTTGTGCTAGCTTATTTCATTTAGCATGATGCCCTCGAGGTTTATCCATGTGTTAACATGTGTTAGAATTTCCTTCATTTTTAAGGCTGAATAATATTCCCTTGTACGTATAGACTACATTTTAAAAATTCATTCATCTGCCAGTGTATGCTTGTGCTGCTTCTACCTTTTTGCTGTTGTGAATAATGCATCTATGAACATGGTATACCAACATCTCTTCCAGACCTGGCTTTCAATTCTCTTGGGTATACACTCAGTAGTGGAATTACTGGATTATATGGTAGCTCTACCTTTAATTGTTTGAGGAAACACCACACTGTTTTCCACCAGTTTACCTTCCCACCAACAGTGCACAAGAGTTCTAAATTTTTAGTCCACATCTTCACCAACACTTATTTTCTGTTTTTTTTTTTTTTTTTCATAGCAGACATCCTAATGGGTGTGAGGTAGTATCTTATTGTGGTTTTGATTAGCATTTCCCTGATTAGTGATGTTGAACCTCTTTTCACTTGCTTGTTGGTTTTTTGTATGTCTTCTTTGGAGAAATGTCTATTCAAGTCCTTTGCCCAGTTTTAGCATTCTCTTTGCAGCATTTGGTTTGATAGATCTCTACCTTCTTTTGTACCATTGGCTTCCTTGACACCGGATATTTCTATTTTCCCCATTCTTATGGCTGCTCCTTTTCAGTCCACTTTTCTGGCTCATCCTCTTCTACCATGCTTTTGCTTTTTGCACAGGTTTTTCTGTCAGGTCTCCTTTCCTTCCCACTCTACTCTTGCAGGGAATGCTCATCCTTACTCATGGCTGTTGCAATCTGCAAGCACCATTTATATTCCAGTGGCCCTTAAATTTAAATTTCTAGATCAGCCAGCTTCTCTGAATTCCAGATGCATATTGTTTAATTGCCCACTTGACATTTCCACTTGCATATGTTAAGTGTACTTCAGCATGTTAAAAATTGAATCTGTGATCTGTCCCCAGAAGTCATTCTTCTGCCTGGATTTCCTACCTCAGAAAAATCACCATTATCTGTCTGGTTCCCAGAAACCTCAGAATTATGACATTGTCCTCCTTTCCTTTTGAATCTTGAGGATTTCAATTCCTAAAAATAATAAACAATTCGTACATATATTTCTGCTCTTGCCTACTTATATTCAACCTCATTGCTACACACGTGTCTAACTCTTATTATTGCCTTCTAATTCAACTCCTATATTGAATTTTCTGTTTATATACTGCATGCATAGTGATGTTTTTGAAATAAACATTGGAGTATCCCTATGCATTTTCTAAAATCCTTTATGGACTTCCCCTTGTTCTGCGAGTAACATCCAGTGATTTCTTCTGCCACAGGGTGGGAGTGTAGGGGAGAACAGAAGGGGACAGAGGATTGATCCCTTGAGAACTCCACCCTGAAGTTCGGCAGAATGGAAAGTCATGGGAGAAATCATGGCTAGGAGGACAGGAGGAAGACCAGGAAAGGGAAGGAAACTGAAGTTAATGGAGCAGTGCTTCAGGAAGGAGGAAGGGATCAGATGATACTGAAATGTGCAGAATGCCGAGGGCTGGGAAATGTCTGGAGTGAGTTGAGGACAGAATGTGATGTGAGTAAATGGAGAGAGTTCTCCTGAGTTTTGCTGTGAAGAAGAATTACATGGTGTATTGGTTTGCTAACTTTGTTGTAACCAATGCCACAGACTGGCGACTTGAATGACAGAAACTTACTTTCTCGTGGTTGTGGAGGCCAGAAGTCTGAGATCAGGGTGTTGCCTGGGTGGGTTCCTCTTTAGATTTTGGACAACCTTCTTCTCAACCCTGTGTCCTCATGTGGTCTCCCCTCTGTTCTTATCTGTGCCCAAGTTCCCTTTCTTATAAGGACACCAGTCATATGGAATTAGGGGCCACACTAAAGCCCTCATTTTAACTTAGTCACCATTTTAAAGGCCCTGTCTCCAAAGGGGAGATAATCCTAAGCGGGGGTTAGGACTTCTACATACGAATCTCTGTGTGACACAGTTCAGCCCCTAAGAGATAGGGCAAGGGATCCAGGGGCATTATATCACCCTAGGTCCTTGTTACGTAAAAACTCTGGGACTGACTTGGCTGATTTTATTTGTTTGTTTTGCCCAAATTGCTCCCTTTTCTCTACCTAGTTACCCCTCGTCACCCCTCCCAACAGATCAGTGAAGATGCTGGTTCTTTAGATAACACTTATCTGATCCTTTCAGCTGAGGCTCTGTCCCTGCAGTGATTCTCCCTGTTTACTAAAGTTCACTGGATAGCACTCATCCGTCTGTAGTCTCTCTCCCTACTAGACTATAAAATCAAGGCCTGTAGGCTCTTAGGTGTTCTGCTCCCCACTGTATGCTAAGGATCCAGCAGAGTGCCTGGCACATCATAGGTACTGAGTAAATATTTGTTACATAAATGATTGATTGAAGGAAAAAACCAATATGCTCCCTGGTAAACATTTATTTTAATTTTGCATACTTCTAAAAGTATATTTCAGAGGTTCAGTGACTCATGCAAATAAATAGAAACAGGCACAGTTAAGGGGGAGGTCAAGACCACCAACAATAGGAGGCTGCAGTAGAAGGCACCTTTCTAACTTTCTGCAGATGGTCACAAAATGTTAATTATCCTTTCACCCAATGTCCTTATATTGCACCATACACCAGTTTTGTAACCCTTTATGTATTTGAAAGGTGTTATCTTATAAATGTCCCTTTATTCCAAGATGTGCTATGAATATACACTAAAGTACGTTAGCAAGAAAGTTAACCTACTTGAAGTTATAACTACATTTAGTTTTCCAGCAATTCTAACTCTATCAAGGCATTGGGAGTCAGATCCAAATTCCTACCCCACGCTGTGACATCTGGCACTGGCCTCACTGTCCCCATGTGCTCCCCACTTTCCCACTGCTGCTAACCCATGCAGGCTCCTCCAGATCTTGTGACTTTGAACTTGCTGACCGGGGAAGTTCCCCTCCCAGCTTGTAGGTGGCCTTAGTTCTTCTGGTCACAACTGAAATGTCACCTCTGCTGTGAGACCTCTGCGACTTACATAGTTGAGGGAGCAACCTTCCTGCTATCCTTTGTCGTGTGTGGCATCAATCCTTACGATTCCCACGGTCACTATCACAGCCTGTAAATGGACTGGTATTCGTGTCTCTCTCTGCCTGCTTCTCAGCCATTGCTCCCTCTGCTGGAACGTGAGCTCTGTGAGGACAGGGCGGCTTTTCTCATGAACTTCAAATCCTCAGCATCTAACACAGGGCTGTTGTATAATAAATATTCGTTTGGTACTGAAAACGTGTTTAGGTGGACATTTAATTCCATTACGAGAATTTAAAGGACAGGAGAATTAAAGTTAAAGTTTGTCGAAAGCAAAAGCAAAGGCAGGCTTTGACTTTTAATTGAGCAAGTTTTAGATGAATAGAGACATTTTATGAAGTGAGAGCTGAGAGTATAGGGTGAAAAAGCCCCCTGGTGTGGCGGGAGGGCAACTGGTGTTTCCCTAGGGGTGCCCCGGTGGCTCCATTGGTTACGTGTCCGACTCTTAATTTTGGCTCCGGTCATGATCTCAGGGTCGTGAGATTACACCCCGCATTGGGCTCCACGCTGTGCACAGAGCTTGCTTAAGATTCTCTCTTCCTCTTCCTCTGCCCCTCCTCCTGCCTTTTTCTTGAAACAAACAAACAAAAAAACAAATAAATAAAAACTCAAACAAAACTGTGCTTCTCTATAGTGCTTAGCAGTATGTTGGGGACACCTGAAGCCACAGATAAACACGGTATGTGCTGAATTGTGTCCCTCCCCCAAATTCATATGTTGAAGCCCTAACCCCCAGTGTGATGATATTTGGAGATGGGGTCTTCAGGAGGCAGTCAGGTTTGGATGAGGTCATGAGGGTGAGGCCCCAATGATGGGATTAGTGCCCTTGTAAGAAGATACACCAAAGAGCTTGTCTTCATTCTCTCCACCACATGAGGGCACAGCAAGGAAGTAGCCATCTGCAAGCAGGAGGAGGGCTCTAACCAGGACCCAACCATGCTGGCACCTTGATCTTAGACTAGCTTCCAGAACTAAGAGGAGATAAATTTCCATTGTTGAAGCTACCCAGTCTACAATATTCTGTGATGGTGGCCCAAGCAGACTAATACAGCATGTCTTCTGACAGTCATAATTTTACACCCTGGAAATTCGTTAAAGACAAGAAAGTATTTGCACACCAACTACACTAGGACTCCACATGGCTCAGTCTGTGCTTGATCAATCAAAAATGTCAAATCATGTCCACAAAAACAATGAAAAGCATTCAATATCTTTTTCTAGTCTCTCGAGGAAACCGCAAAAGGAAAAGCACAATCTTATTCCATTGTAAAGACAGAAAAGATGCCCTCTCTCTGGTCACTCTCACTATCCTCCATAGGCAGTAGCTCTGCCTCCCAGTGTCTGCCTTAGCTGCTCTGAATCCCTGAACCCCAGTCCTTTGGCTCCTATTGATGTGCATTTTAGAATTTGGCTTACTGATGCTGATGACTCTTCACTTGTGCTCTTTCCTCTAACATGGTGAGGTGCTCCACCACAGATACCAGGTTTTGCTCTCTGAATAAGAGATTTTATCAACCCTCATAGGAAGCAGCATTTCGTGGCTTCCAGAGCTTTCCATCCCTGTATGGTTCCTGTGACAAGCACTAACCATGACTCAAAAATCTGTCCCTGGTCCATGTTTTGGCGTGTCCTGTGACCTTCTCAAGTTTATAGTTGCTATCAAGCTGCTGAAACAGTTCAGAACTGGTTTGATGTCAAGTCTTCCAGCAGCTGCTAGCTCTCAAGGAAGCCAGTAGGTGGGTCTGCCCAGGTCCTAAATGAGCTCAAGTGTGTTTGCTGTCACTCTTTTTTTTTTTTTGCCTTCCATGGGGAACTAAGAACATGGGTGTCCATGGATGTTGGGGTAAAGAATAACACCTGGCTTGCATTACTGTGAAGAAGGTTTTAGACTTTTCTGCTAAGTGGACTTACACATCACCACATACGTCTGGTACTGTGCACTGAGTCCCAATTAGTATGTGCTCTTTCAAATTGTAAAACTAATCTCTCTGTGATCTCTACTATGTTTGTGGTAGACATTACTAGTTTCCAAAAATAATTCCTGTTCTTCCTTTTCTAGAAACAGGAAGACTACCTTTCTCAACCCCCTTTGTACTTAGGTGGAAGAACAGTGTGTGATTCGCCATGTTTTCTTCTCCTGTCTCGGCTAACCCTGAAGCCTTGTGTTGTGATGGAGGTGCCGCAGATTGAAGAAACCTGAAATTCTGTGCTACCTCTTGTGGGAGAGCTGTCCTCCATGAGAAGACATCAGGCTTTGTGTGAAAAAAAATGTTTTGTTTTGTTGGACGCTGAAAATTTGGTGTGATTTGCTACAGAGCATAACCTAGGCTATCCTGATTGGTAGAACATCCTTCCATTTTTTGGATATTTTTCTAAGGATCAACATGGCTTGGACCTGGCCATCCCCCATGATCTTGTGCTTATATTCAAAACACACTCTCGGTCAGGTATAGGGTAACGAATGGGAAACAAGCTATGGACTCCAACTTGACTTCAGAGCAGCAAGCCTAGAAAATGATGTGGAAAGCATTACCCAAGAATAACTGGGGCCTCTGTGGACAATCTTTTCTTATTATCAGCTCCAATAAACACAACCTAGCATAGAAAAGGAATTTATCGTAATTCCAATATTTAACTCCATTTATTGAGGAATTATTGGTGGGGCAGAGGAGGAGGTGAAGAATATATTCTCAATGCATGGAAATACCTCTTAAACTTCTTCCTCCCCATTTCTGCCTCTTTCAGTGTCCTCTACACAGAACAGCAACTCTGAAAAACTCTTGTCTCTCTTGATTTTTCACCCCCAGCCCCTCAAAACTCTATAGCATCTGATACTTGCCAACATGTTGTTTCACTAGGGTGGATGGGTCCTCTTTTCTCCTGTCTTCCTCTTTTGTTTTGTTTTCTTTTCTCCTGCCAGTTGTTGTTTGTCTTTCCAATAGAAGGAAAGAAAGACAATATATATACTCATATACATTAATAACCTTTGTCTCTGTTGCATATGAAGACAAGTGTCAAATTGCTATGCCAAATTAGCATGAACTTATTAGCTAGAATAAAAAAAAAAAATCAAACTTTGGGCAGACCATAGTGGTTTAGAACTTGAATCCCAGAGTCCCTCTCTCCCAAGATTTATTACTAGCAGTATGAATTAGCAGATTAAGTCTTCTGAATGTTACTAAATGCATTTGTAAAATGAAATTAATAATACTACCTACTCCACAGGATTATCATTAGGTTTTAATTAGATAGTTCAGGTAAATCATTTGGGACAGTATTTCACACATAGTAAGAGCTTTCTCTTTTCCCTCCTCCTTCTCTTGGATGCTAGTCCACCTCATTTTATTCTCCCCTGTCATTTGAGAAGCACTCCATTATATTAACTCACTCCATCCTTATAGCCACTTTGAATTAGATTGTATAGTCCTTCTTTTGCAGATAAGGACATGGAGGAAGAAAGGAGAAGAGGCAAAGGAAACAAGATGAATGAAATGCTCAGGGGCTCAATTTCCCTCATTTCAATTTTTCCTTGAGTTGAGAAGGTAAATAAGCTTTCTGCCCCCACTTTCCCCAACTCTTTTCTATATTTCCAGGCCAGAATAGGAACCTAGTTAGGAGAGCTATGATCCTTTAAAGATGAACATGAAGCAATCTGGCAAAATAAAATATGGGCTAGTGTGGGCCAGCTGTCCCATCGAATTTGATTGATGGACTAGAATTTCCAAATATTCTTCTTACTCACAGAAGATGACTAGTGTATTAGTCTGTTAGGGCCACCATAACAAAATACCATAGTCTGGGACACTTAACCAACAGAAATTTACTTTTTCACATTTCTGGAGGCTGGAAGTCCAAGATCAAGGTGCTGGCAGGTTTGGTTTCCTCGGAGGCCTCTCTCTTTGGTTTGCAGATGACCGTCCTGTTTCTGCCTCTTCTTGTGGTTGTCCCTCTGTGCACAAGTGTCTGGTATCTCTCTGTCTGTATTTTCATCTCCTCTTCATATAAGGACACAAATCATATTGGATTAGGGTCCATCTTAGTGGCTTAGCATTAACTTAATCACCCCTTTATAGACACTATCTTCAAATACAGTCACATTCTGAAGAACTGGGGGATAAGGCTTCAACATATGAATTTTGGGGGGAACACAATTTATCCCATTACAGCTATAAGGTATAAATATACTTTGTCAACGTGGTGATGTGTGAACATTTTTGATATGTGAGGAAATTCATTGTTTTTAATGCAGAAGGCTCTATAGAAGTTCAATAACATCAGGACGAAGTTAAGTCACATCCCAGGGAAATGGAAATCACTGTCCATGTGTGCTGTCTTTGGAAGCTGTGGCAAGTGAAGCTCATTAATGTTCACTTTGGTCATGATTTAATGATGAGCCAATGATGCATTACTAGCTCATAAAAATCAACTCAGGAAGTCGAACTTGTAATGATATTTTGTGTGTGTGTGTTGAGTTGAATGTTGTGAGCATGACTTGAGAGGGAAACTAATAATGCCCAATGGAGAAAAAACACCATTCTCTGAACCCAATTTAAAGAAGAGGAACAAGCCCAGTGTTTAAGGAGGAAATATTTTAGTCTACAGTATATTCTAAGGCCAGAGTGTTTAAAAGGACTGTGGCCTCAATATGTCCAAGGATTGTTTGACACCATCTTTGTGAGAACCTATTGGATATGAAAAAAAAGTCCTCAAGCTATTTTATTCCTATAGAGTGTAGAGTGCTATTTCACAGTGGTATCAGCTATTTTGGGTTGGATATTTTCTGCTGCTCCTTTCCTCTTTGAAAGCAAAAACTGGAACCCCAGGAGCTCAAGTTGTTATGAAAGGCAGAGTGTCGCAGGTGTGGTGGCCAAAGTTGAATATGAACACGTCTTCCTTTGTTCCTTTGTCAGCAGGTTTGGACCAGAGTAAAGGCCAAGGTGTGGATAATAATGCAGTTCTGTCTCTCTTTATCTGATAATCTCACTTTCATGGGAAGATCTTTAATCTTGGAGTTCAGCATGCTTCAGTAATGTGATGAAAGAGACTAGGATGTCTCATAGACGGTTGCGAGCACAGGATGCTCCTCTCGAGGCCAGAAAGTAGGAGCTTGAAGGGCAAAGCAGAAGCCCACAGCTGAGGGCAGAGTTGACCACAAGCATCCTCGGATTTTCTTGAACCATGGAAGGTATAGTTTGAATTCTTGGTTATTTAAAATGATGATTTCTCCAGGGGCACCTGGGTGGCTCAGTTGGTTGAACATCCCACTCTTGGTTTTGGCTCAGGTCATGATCTCATGGTGGTGAGATGGAGCCTGGCGTCAGGCTCCATGCTCAGTGTGGAGTCTGCTTGAGATTCTCTCTCTCCCTCTCCCTCTGCCCTTCCTGCTCATGTTGTCTCTCTCTCATTCTCTCTAAAATAAATAAATCTGAAAAAAAAGATGATGATTTCTCCAGACAAAAGTCTTGTAATCATTTAATATTGTTGAAAGTGATCTTTGGTTCTGGTAGATGGTCTTTCCTTGTAAAACTAATAGTCACATTGACCTAGTTGTTGTGGGGATTTTAAAGTTACTTTAAGTTTTCTGTAATGATTTTATGATAAATAACTTTAGTAAAATTAAAGGACTCTGAAAAATAACACTCACATTCAAGGAATCTTCATAAGACCTCTCCAACTCTATGAGTCTATGGCCCCAAGCTCCTCCTTCTTTCCACTGATACCTGATGGCTCACCCTCTGTCTACAGCTTTAGTTATTATCCGTGCATTATCTTTTCTCCTGACTTCTTGTTTCCTCAATTTCATTGAATCTAACCCTTGGAGTGTGGGATTGCTTCAACGGGATGATCTGTTTCCAGTGCATAATAAACACAGAAAGACTGAGAGTTCACCTGGAGGATGTTTAAGGCATCATCTAGTTCAAAGATTTCCATAATCCCGTGCTCATCTCCATAATGCATGTACTTCTCCATTTTATCCCACAGACAATATCGTTCTTTGATTCACTCTTTGATCAAAAGAGCTTCAGTGTTGTTTGACTATTTCTGGGCTTCTGTGTCTCTTACATTCTGCCAGATGCTGCCAGGGTGGTTTTCTATAGCATATTTCCTTGTTTTCCTTAGTTTTAAGGCAATGAAAGCTTTACAGCCTTTCCAAAATAAGTAAGTCTCCAGTATCTGAGTAGGCAAAGCATTTGGCAAGTCCCAATATTTAAGAGACTTTGTGAAGTGTGTTCTAAATTTTTCCTTGTTTCTCTTCCCCCCCCATACTAGGTGAGCAATGATCTTTCCCATCCTTTCATCATTTGTCTCTCTCCATGGCCCCCTGAGGCTTGCGACCAGATCTTACGGAGGTAGTCTCTCTGAATGATAGCCTGTTCATTGCCAGAATTTCCCTGGGAGGGGCTGTATTCTCTTTACAATCCAAACAACCAAACCAGAATAAAATCTCTGCAATTTTTCTGGCCTATAAACAGCCTGCCTTCCTTGGTTCACTTCCTGACACCTCCCCAGGCTGTTTGGGTTTCTGCAAACATCCTTATTGGCTTCAGGAAGGGTGGGGATGCAATTGTTTAGTTGTTCAAGGAGTTCTGAAGTCTCTCTCATCGGCCAGCAGTTCCTTAAGGAAATAGGGCCAGAACAGGCACTCCAGAGGGAGTGAGGCAGGGAGCAGAATGAGGATAGACACCAAGATGAACCCTTGCCCCGAAGTGCAGATCTGGAAAGGTTTGGTCAAAGCAATCGTGTTGCATCTCTAGCAGGCTTGTTCACGTGCAGCCATTCCATGCAATAGCACAATCACACTCAAAGCGACCTGTGAACCACTCTGCTTGACCTGTTTAGCTCAACTAGCAATCTTGTAAAAGCCTCCCAGCCTGCCACAGGGACATCTCTTCAAGGGGAAACGGCCATGTCTTCCTCTACTAAAGGGTGGAGGCAGATCCTTGGCTTAGATTACTCAGGGTGGCTTTGTGGGGGTCAAGAACTGGGTTGACATGAGAGCATGTCCTATCATGGACAAGAGCGCGTGAATAAACCTGCAAAGAAACCAGGTCCCCCTTTTTTCTTTCTCTTCTTTTTTTCTTTCCTTTTTAAACCCAAGAGCAAGGAACAAAGACTAAATGGATTATCTTTCTGCTCTTTGTCCTCTTTCTGACAAGAACAGCTGTGACATTGTGAATGACAAAGAAGGAACAATTTGCAGAGACACTGAGCCAAATAATCAAAACTGAGTCTCTAATTTACACATGGAAAAATGCGTGACTTTGGGGCTGATTCTTGGAACAAATACAGACTTGCACCAGTAGTTGGAGATCTGTGTACCTTGGCATTTCCACCATGATTAATTCTGCCATCGCACAAATGCCACCATGCTGAAGCCTACCAGGCCTGTGCAGTTACTAGCCAGGCCTAAGTTCCTGGACAACTGATGTTTCAATTTTAAACCTTTCTTTATTGACAGTACATCTATAAACCACAAAGTAGTTTACAAATCCATTAATATGTACTTTCCTACTTTTTCAATGTTACAGTGTATTTTGTAGTATGGTTTTATTATTATTTTTTTATTATTATGTTATGTTAATCACCATGCATTACATCATTAGTTTTTGATGTAGTGTAGTATGGTTTTAATGTGTTCCACCCATCGCTAGGTACATACGATAATATTTAACAAAGCTTCTTCAGTATGTTTTCATGAGTTCATAGTGGGAGTGCCTTTAACATTCAGGAGTCCTAGGGACCTAAAAAGTAGCTTAGAAAATAGCTCAAAACTTACATGGTGACACCAGCAGATTCTATTTTTTTCTCCATCTCTAAGCTACTCTGAATTGGGTGCCACTGTTTATCAGGTTGGAATCTGGTTCAGTGGGTCCTATGACTTACTCTGTGATCTCAGGGAAGTCTTTGTTTTTCAACCACTTGTATCTGAGGATGATATTCTTCAAATGGAAGTTGTCAGACAATTCTCCCAGGGGACCCTCAAGCTCTCAACTTAATATGTAAGCTAGATACCTTCACTAATGTAAATCCTGGTTCCCCTGGACTAGGGCTCCATCTAAAGAGGGGTGCTGAACAGTAGAGTACTTATGCTGTACTGTGTTTCAGTGTTGGTCGCTTTTGTCTCCCCCAGTGGACCTAACCATCAGTTAAGGGTGTGTGTGTGTGTGTGTGTGTGTGTGTGTGTGTGTGTATGCTTGCACGTGTGTGAAAATGGCACCATGATGGTCGTTGTCTGTTGTTCATGAGTCAAAGTCTATGGTGAACTTGGTTGGATATCAAGCATACCAAGCTGTTGATAAGTTCCCTGATCTTCAGAGTTATCTAGAAGCTCCAGATGGCACTGAGGAAGGGTCATTAAGAAATCTTGTCTAGTCCTTGGTGATAAGTAGGGCAATGAGAGAGTAAGCTCTGGGTTGGCTAAGTTTTATTTACTGTGAGGGAACAAGAACATACATAGCAGGGCCCTCAGGTCTAGGATTTGGGATAGTGAGGGAAACAAATGTCACAGAATCAAGTAGAATCTCTTGAGTAGATACACAACTCAGAGTTTGGGACCCTCTGATTTTAGTTATAATGACTGAGACCTTTTTGTAGGTGTGTTATCTCTTAGTTTCTCACCATAATTAATAATATAGCCTATTAAATGGAGTTCCAAGGCTAAGGGTGGTGTACGATTTGCAGATAGAAATATTTTAATATTGTGCTTGAATAAACCTCATCCTGCCCAGGCTCATGGCTTTGCTTTTGGTTAGAGTATTAATCAAAGGTGACGGTGACAACCACTTATGATTTCTGTTCTTGTCAAGTTTGGTTTGCAGTTTTCATTGTGTGTAGGTAATTATATTTTTCTTTAACATTTTGTTACTTTTTTTTTGATTGCCACTTTTTCTTTTTATTCAGAGGGGTTAGAGGACAAAAGAATTGCTCCTATCTAGGTTAATTTAATAAACACTTAAAAAAATCTTCTTCAACACAATACGGTAGAAAGAACTCAGGAAACCGTATTCTTGGCTTTAGATCGCAACTCTGTCCCGTGTGAGCTTTGGTGAATTACTTGATCTCACTGGCTCTCATTGTTTGTTTGTTTGTTTGTTTTATCTAGAAGCTGGGGATAAAACTGTGTGTCCATGCCCTCAAAAGTTGTGATAGTCAAGTGAGAGCTTTGCAATGCTTTGTGATAATGGTTCTGTTTTTGAGATTTCACTCTTGCACCCATTACCTATAATAAAGATGACCACAAAGCATCAGTGGCATACAAGCTTAAGAGTTTATGTTCCTAGTCTGGGACATTTGGCTAGGGCTCTACCCATCTTGGCTGGACCTGGCTGAGCAATTCTCATTTCTGCTTGAATTGCTTCTATGGGCGTCAGCTGGCTGTCAGCTGATCTAGGATGGCCTTGGAGGGGACAATTCTGGTGACGGCATGTCTCTCCTTCAGCAGGCTAGCTTAAACATGTTCTCATGATGAAGGCAAAGTACAAAAGCAGGGGTGACTCTGATGGCACAAGCAATTTCAGACAAATCTCTGCTTGTGTTCCGTTTGCTACCATCCCATTGGCCAAAGCAAGCCCAGAGCCTTAATGAAAGGGCAGTGGGAAGCTACACTGCAGGGGTGTGGATTCAGGTGAAGAAAGGGCACATGTTTGTGATATGCCACAGTGCTAAATTAGGGAGAGTGGGCAGGGTCAGAGCTGGAGTAAGATTATCCATGAATTGGCCATTGTTCCAGCTGGGCAAGAAGAGTTCATGAGGATTCATTATACTCTTCCATCTACTTTTCCATAATAGAAAGGTAAGTCAAAAAGGCCCAAGTTCCTCCATTTGGGAAGCTTAAAGCAGGTTTTCTTGAGACTTTTTTGTGGATCCAGTGTTGTTTTCTTGTTCTCATTAGGCTGAACCAGATCATAATGTCATGATTCTTCTGCACGGGGAGCTGGCCTGTGGGTGGGAAGGCAGTGGGGGAAGGCACAGATTTCTGAACATATTGGAATTTTTACCTTCTCTGTGTTTGACATTGCTGTTGTGCCCTCAATTACCAAGTTTCGATATAAGAATTCTTTCTACCCGTGCCTGCCTGCCTTTTCTTATGAAGCATATGACAGAAATATTGTGTCCTTTATGTGCCATATAACATATAGGCAGATACTTACACATGTTAATTGTTTGAGCATATGACAATTTCAACCTGCTTGCGTGAGACGTTCCTTCTTCTTTGTCTTCTTCTTTCTCTCTCTTTTTTCTTTCTTTTCTTTCATGTACTCATTTAAAAAATATATTAAACTTCAACCAGGAGCAGGCATTGGGTTAGGTCTTGGTGATGAGAGGGGGAACAGAAAGTCAGATCTGCCTTCATCCAGGCTGCAGTTCATTATTTCAAGCTCAAATTCATCAGGCATGCAAAACTCTACTGTGGTTTAGATCCATCAGAACACTTTTGATTATGATATTAGATCCATCAGAACACATGATATTTAAATGGTAATCCCTCTTTCTAACGACAGAATGCCTGGGCAAAGTCTTCTGAAACTAAGCAGTCACCTTTTATAAGTCCAAACCTTCAATCATTCCGTACTTCCAGATCTTTATATTTCAAGTCATAAGTCTAATTTTTTTCCTGAACATAATTTTTACAGTCAAATCTCTGCAAATTGCATATTTGGACCACGTTGAACAATTCACATCCAGTGAGGCAATTTACACTCAAAACTCAAGAGAGGTGGGCCTGGTTATGTTCATTTTCCAGCAGCACATGAAAATAACAAACTATATTGCTTTCTTAATGCAGTTTCACTCTGAATTGGTTTTATTTTTTCCATTTGCTTGCCCAGAAACTCTCCTTTGTGGCATTTCTCTCTTTTCAGCATGGTGCGTTCACAACTAAGGCTCTCAGGTAGAGGAGGGATGGTCTATGTCAGAGCGAACACAACCTTATATTCAAGGTTGCCCTCTTAGTTCACTGCCAAACTATGTCCTTAAGGCACCATTTTGGACTTTGGCAAACTTGAGAGAACAAAGTCTCGCATAGCCACACCCAGGGCGGTAGATCCAGCTGGGCAAGAAGACGTTCATTCATCTTTGAAATGTAGCCAGGCCCCTGCTAATTCCAAAGGGCGTCACGTGAGAATAAAAGCCCCCTTCACGACAAACAAAGGTGTATTTCTGGTCTGTTTCCCACCAGGTTCCATTTGTAACTTCCAGTGGCTGCTGGGAAGATGAATGCACCTAAACTGGTTTTGCTTAATTGAGGAAACCCAGTCCACCCACTGTCAATTTCCAGGTAATGGGGAGTCTTTTCGCAATTTTGTTTTAAATTGAATTTTATTTCTGGTAGTTTATGAAGAATTCAGTCTTTATGATCCCCTTAGGAGCAGATTCTGTTTTGTACCAGGGTTATTTCCAAGAAGAGAGACAGTTCAGGCTGGAGCCTGTGTGCCCTCCAGCTGGCTTCTTCTACAGTCTCCTTGTGGAGAAAAAAAACCCACGGCAAACAAATGCAGGAGGGCTGATGAGGGCGATGCTATACATATGCATTAAATTGTAAGGGCAATAGGTCTTCCCAGCTGTTCACTAAATGCTTCCGCTCTGGGCACCACGGGTGAGCTTGTTAACCTTTCACCTCTGCAGAGGGGGATTGGCAAGGGTGAACTGGCTGGTGTTCTTTTGAATCTACTGCTATTTGTGGTATCAATATGCTCATGATGGGCCCAGATGGTGATAAAGGATTTTAGTCATGAGCATCTTTGAGCAGGATTCATGTGCCATATTGCAAAGTAAAGGAGCAACATTGTGGTTTAGTTTTTCTCGTTTATAGAATGGGCTTTGGATGGTGGAGGTTTGGATTTGAATCTGGGCTTTGGAACTTTCCAGTGATGTGACTGTTGTCGGGTTATTAACTACTGAGTCTCATCTTCCTTGAGTCTGCAGAATGTGAATGACATTTTATATCCCTACCTCCGGGAGCATTTGAGGATTAATTAAATACCACTTGTAAAGTGGAGAGCATGATGTTTTAACAAAGGGCGACTTTTACAAATACTGATGATGACGATGAGGAGGGGGGGGGTGAGTATGAGCGCAATGAGCGTGATGAGAGATGCTTTCCAAAGTCATGTGACCTGGGGAAGCAGCCCCAAAAAGATGAATTAAACGCCACCAGGCATCCATGTATCTCATTTGTTTTCAACTCTCCAGATCTTTATCCATGGAGGGCGAGCTTCCATATCTGTGCCTCTTTTATGAGGTACCAATGACCTCCTTCTGGTCTCTTCTTTGATCTGAGTCAAGCAGGCTGTTGACACAGCGGTTGATGTAGCATTTCTACCCCTCTCTCTGTGCGGAGGATTTTCTCCACTGCTCTCTTTTGATATTCTTTTTGAATTGACTCTTCAACGGGGTCTCATCCTTGAGACCAAAACTCCACCCAAGCCTGTGGGCAATTGCATTCTGCGTGCCTGTTGAGACTGTGGCAGGTGTCTGCTGCTCCCCCTAGGTGGTTGCTCCCGCTCATTATAGTACGGAGTTGGCTCAAGGCAGGGGTCTGAATCCCCAGTCTGCAAGCTAAATCTCAGCTGCTGCCTGTTTCTATAAACCAAGTTGATCAGAATGGCCGGCCCATTTGCTTACATGCTGGGGATGGCTGCCTCCTCCTCCAACAAAGAATCAAGTCATTGCACAGACCTCTGGCCCACAAAGCCGACCTTATTTACTCTCTGGGCCTTTACAGGTAAAGTTTACTGACTCCTGGTTTAGAAAGTGGCAAGGGCTGGACTTTCGGTCACAGCTCCATTATTCAGCATGGGATGTGGGCAAGGTCTCTTTGCGGAAGTAAGAACTTCCTCCCCTCAACCTCCCAAATTTTCAAGTTAGGCGGTAGAATTATTGTCTGTTTTTTTCCCCAGAAGGAAATGTTGAAAAATAAGCATTCTCCGAACAGCATTTTACCAGAAGGTTTAGATCAGTATTTTTTTCAGAAGCTTTTGCGGCACCCCGTTCTCAAGTAGTTTTGCTAACTCTACTAAGCCATGAGGGGGGAGGTCATACAAGCTACTTGAGGAATCAGGTCGCCGGCTACCAGGTCCAGCCCTCCCTGGAACCACACGATGCAGCTGTGTGCAAGTGACAGAACAGTATGCAGAGTTAGGTACAATCGTGGGCAGACAGCGATCCGTGAGACCACATATAGAGAATGTAAGTAAGGGTTGTAAAGAGGACCAAAAGAGCACATGTTTAAATGCAGAGAGAGACCCACTGGAACACGGCAAGAAATCTCAGAATCTTTCCTATCGTAATTTCTGGGCGTCCCTTAGACCTTACAACAGAGTAGCACAGGAAGGAGGGAGGACAGTGGGAGAGGGCAGGGCTGTGAGGAGCAGGGCCGGCTGGCATGGGGCAGGGGGACCATGCATGGATGGACAGGGGAGGACAGGAGGTGTTTGTGTGAGGACAGACAGACGAGCAAACGCTGTTATCTAGTGCTCTTCTGTCTAAGGAAACTTCTGGAATGGAATAACAGTCAGCCAGAGCCAGAAACCCCTACTCAGGCGGAGGCACCGGGGTGTGTGGCCAGCGGAGAATAATGGGCTCCTGGGAGGTGCCAGTAGAAGAAACGTCGAAATGCTAGCTTTGTGGGCGGAAGAGCGAGCGTTTGGGAAGAGCGAGATGATTTTGTATAACGGAGGAGTTAGAAGTAAGTAGGGCCGCGGTACTGCAAGACAAGAATATAAAAATAGCTGACGCGAGACCTCAGTTTCTCTCCGCGAGGCAGCCGATGAGTCCGTGGGAAAGCCCGCATCGTGGGTGAAGGGGGTGGGTCTCAGGTTCCATCTGTCACTATCTCTGTGAGTACGACAGTCAACTTCCCACAGGCTCAGCCTTCTCATCTTCAGTATTGGGTCGGGTGGGGTGGGGCAGAGACTTGACGAAATCTAGGGATGCTTCTCCCTCCAAAAATGCTACTGCTTTACGTCTGTCTGTATCATATCCGCATTTCACTGTTGGTGGTTCAAGCCTCTCGTCAACCATAATCTATCTATCTATCTATCTATCCATCATCTGTCTCCTATCATTTCTCTCTCTTATCTATCCATTCTCTGCCGTCTATCTTAAAAAAATGCTGCCATTGTTTGTTTTGTCTTCGCAGGAATAAAATGCATTTTTTCCCCGTAATTTAAACATGTCTGTTGCTCTTAAGAGTTTGAATCACCCAACACAGCTTGGTGGTTTGGGAAAATTCTGATTGGATGAGTTCTGGTTTTTACTTCATCGTACAGAGTAAATACAATAAGCAGGGGGAAAAATCTAGCAAGTCACAAATAAAAAGCAATAAAACTTTAAGCATGTGGTTTTTTTTTAAAGATTTTATTTATTTATTTGGCAGAGAGAGGGTGAGCACAAGTAGGGGGAGCAGCAGAGGCAGAGGGAGAAGCAGACTCCCCGCTCGGTAGAGAGCCTGACGTGGGGCTCGATCCCAGGACCCCGGGATCATGACCTGAGCCGAAGGCAGATGCTTAATGACTGAGCCACCCAGGCGCCCCTTTAGGCATGTTTTTAAAAAATTATGCTTTGAAAGTCACAGAATGTACGCCTTCTGGTAAAGCGGCTCTGGGGAGAGGTGGGAAGGCAGACCCAAGACAAGAAGAGAAATCTGCCGTTGCTGAAGTGCTTGCACCACACCCGCGTTAGCTCCTTTAAGTCTTGTGCCCTGTGGCTCTGCCCCCTGGAAAGAGGTGAGTTCTGTCCCCAGGAAGCTAATTGGCTTGCTTGGGGAAGGGGTGAAGGTGAAATTTGGATGCAGGCAGGTAGTTCCCACAGGGTCTGCCCTTAAGTCCTGTGCCCCCCTGCCCCCGCATTTCATCACGGTGAAGCACGCTGATTTAAGGGCAGTTCAGCCCTCAGCTTTGTGCTGGGTGGTGTGGCAGACACGACACGCTCGGCAGTCTCCAGCCGCACATGCGTATTCCTGCTCTACCAGAAGGGGAAGTTGGACGTCTTACTCAATTTTTTTTTCCTATTTGTTAAATGCAGACACAAATTTGCCTCTCAGGGGATCACCGTATGGATTAAAGAAGTTACACTTATCCATTATCTGGCACACAACAGGTATACCCAGGTAATAATATGCATCTTCTCTTCATTTAGCCTCCAGAGTGTGCAGTGTTTTGTTAGGGAATGTGCTGGGAACAAAAGAAGGCTAGGGGCTGGTATCGGCAAGTTTACAGTTTAGCTGAAAAGAGAAGAGAACAAAATCATGCATCCTGGCACTCTCCATTTGTCTATGCTTCCAGACTCCAAGGAGACACCAAGTGGACGGGTAGAGAAGGGACATTTGTCAGAGGGATTCTGTTTGGATTTGAGCTTTGAAGATGAATATGGCTGTGCATCAGGAGGAAGGAGGTACAGGGCATTTCACACGAGGGAAGAGCACGAGGAATGCACAAGTGAGAACAGGCTTGAGATAATAAAAGGACTCATGAAGCGGAGTTGTTTTCAGGTTTAATAGGGTGTATGTTGGTGAGAAGTTGTCCGATGAAACGTTGCAGGATGAAGCTTGACGGGAAATGCTAGGAGGTCTGTATGACGATTTCTGATGGAGGTTACAAGAACGTGGCAAAACACAGACCTGAAAGGCAGAGCCAAACGTGACACAGAGTCGAAGGTTTACAGCTGATCTCATGGGGTATGGTGGGAGGGGAAGTAGAGGGACCAGATTGCCCCAAGGTTGTGACTGAGTGCGACCAGGAGGGTGACAAGAAGGTTGGTGATCCCTGGTGGTGTGGAGGGGAAAGTTTGAGCTGCTTCTGCTAATTAACTTTGAAAGTCTTTCAGTGGTGCTTCAAATGTCACTCAAAAGGCTAGTCTTTCCCATCTTTCAATTAGTTCCTGAGGGTCCTGAGAACATATTTCAGAATATGATACAATGCCAGGGAGGGTGAAACACTCTTCTAAAACAAGGTTTCTAAGTATCTTGAAGCATCAGAATGTGCTGTTCTTTGTTAGCTCTCCTGGAATAACTGGAAACATTCTGCTTAAGGGTATGTATGTTTGTTTTCTATTGCTACTAACACATTACTCTATATTTTAGCCCGTGGGAATGCTCATGTATTATATCAGTTTCTGTGGCTCAGGAATCCGGGAGTCTTAGGATGTTTCCATCAGTGTGACAGCCAGGGCTACCACCACCTCAGGCTCCCACCCAGGGAGGACCGGCTTCCAACCTTACTTAACTGGACGTCCCCGCAGGGCTGCCTCCCAATATGACAGTGGCTTCCCCGTGCGTGAGCCACCTGACAGAGGGCAAGGGGAAGCAGCTGAAATGGAAGCCACAGTCTCTGATCTCAGAAGAGACATCTGATGGCTTCTGCCATGTTCTGTTTGTTAGAAGCGAGCCAGCAGTTTCGGTCCACATCCAGCAGGACAGTGTAACCCAAGGGCATGGGCACCAGAAGGTGGGGACAACTGGGGCCATCTGTGTCCAGTGTGAGGGCTTCTGTCTTGTGCTTCCAAGCAGGGCTGGAAGCTGGTCTGTTTCATTATCAACATTCAAGCCTCCCCCGACAACCATGTATTAAGGTCCTACTGGGTGCAAAGCCCGAGTAAATCAGAGTCCCTCCCCCACATCGCTGCCTTAGAAATGTGAGTTACCATTTGAGAGTCAGATCGAAGCCGGCTTCTCCCTCTCCTACTCCCCCTGCTTGTGTTCCCTCTCTCGCTGCGTCTCTCTCTGTCAAATAAATAGATAAAATAAAAAGAAGTGGTAAAACAACAACAACAACAAAAAACTGCCAGTTATTTAAAAAAAATGCAAAGCATTATCTTATAGGCTTTCACATGTAGTGGGGAGAAAACCGTACTTAGGATTTTATGTAAAGAGGGATGATGTCCTTGTAGATAGTTCCTGAAGCTACTATTAGCAAGAGGATGTTTTTTACTTTTCTTCCAGAAACTGTGAACAAAAGATGTTGAATCACAAGAATCTGTGCCATTTGCATATGTTATACTTGCTCTTTCAAAAATAATTAGTAGTTCATATATGGAGTGGGCCCCTAATGTGCTTCCTAAGGTCCTAAACTAAGTAGATGTCGGTAAGAATCCTTTTCATCAAATCATGTACTCCTATTAGTTTTAGAAATGATTCTAAGAACCTTCAGAACATCTTGCCTTTCTGTGGCACATATTTACATTTGTTTTGCTTCAACTTCAAGCACATTCATCTATTTTAGTGACTCTTTCAAATGTCTTGGATTTTTTTTTTTAACTGAAAAAGGCATTTGAACAGAGGGAATCTTCTTTGCATTGGTTTAAACTTTAAGAGGTTTAGAGATTGAGTAATATTCTAAAAATAATATTTTGTAAGAGTCTGAAAAAATCACGTGCATGCAAAGGAAAAAAAAATACCTGTTACTACACGGGTCTCATCAAACTAAACTTGAGTCAAAATAGTGTTTCCAATTTATACAGGCTCCTCGAAGAGGCTCATTTTGCTTACCATGCATGCTTCTCAGGTGAGATGACTTTCCATTATTAACTATTGGATACATTGAATAAATTTCCCTTGGCAAAGGTCACCCTTAATTATCAGGGCTTGCCTAATCAGGAACCTCTCTCTCCCTTTGTGTTGAAATAGCTGATTGTCCAAAAACACTTGCATAATATCCTTTGCATTGCTCTTTTCCCACCTGAGGTAATCAATCACCCTGTTTGCTTTTTAAATGGGGGTGTTTGTAACTTCTGGCGATTCAACCACTACGGGAATACTAAGATAGGAGAACGTTTGAAAACATTTGAAAATATTTGCAAAGCCCTTCCAGATCCTTAAATAAAGACATATTTTGTTAAGAGCATGGTGTTTTCTTGCCTTATTTTAATCTTTTTACCTTAATGAGAAATCGATTTCACATAGTCTGTTTGAACATGAGTGTATTTCCCCTCTCTCAGAGTTGCACACTAAGGAAGCAGAGAGCCTAGTGTGTGTTCCCACCACGTCAGAGAAAGCTTTGTTTTAAACACACGGGGGAATTCTGCCGAGGGCCCGCTGGGCTCTGGTAAGGACAGCTGCAAGTAAGTCGATAGCTTTGGGCCAGGCCTCAGATTCACGGCTGGCCCTGGGCTGGCAGCTGACCTGGGCATGAGCATGTAATAACAGCCCGACTCCAGCAGTGCTGGTCCCGACTCTGGAAAATGCTGGGCAGACGGGACAAATGCTTTAGGGAACAACTGGTTTGAAAGAATAGACTGTTTTAAACTCCCAGCTGTGAGGGCCATTTGTGAGAAAGACTCCATGCTAGGGTGAGGGTCAGAAACAGCTGTTGCCTGGGGTTTAGATTTCAAACCAAAGTAAATTGTTGGCTCCCGGACAGGATTTTGATCATATACGGATTTGTTGAAATTCAGCTGTTTACTTCTATAGGGTATGGTTCAGTCCACAGGTCTCCTGTCATTTCAGGCTTTACCCGCCTGAAGGCAGAGCCCACCCAATAATTCTTTAGTCCTATGTGCGGTCCTGAAAGCCTAGCTTTCATAGACAGGTGGGTCATAGCCATTGCACTTGTGCAGCCCCTAATATTCGGTAAGTTCTAACTATGTGCTTGTTAAGTGAAAGAATAATTTTCTAAGTTAGAAAACTGTTTTTTAGAAGATCTGTGTGGGGTGGAAGGGGTACTTCCCTACATCAGACGATGGAGTCAGGAAGATGTCGCTTCCTTTCCTTTAAGAGATCACATAATGGCAAAAAGGAGAACAAGGAAAACACAACTTTGGTTAAACTGTGAGATATGACTAACCTAAACCACAATATATAAAAGACAGCACTGAAGGTCCAAAGATGGATTCCGGAATATTCGAAGCAAGGAGACCGTAAGTGCAGATTGCTGGCACAGCATGCTTTTCCAAGGCATAAGGAACACTTGGAGAGGTGAATTGAAGTCTTATCTCAGGGGAAAAGGAGTTTCCCCAAATTATTTGCATAAAAGAAAATCAAGGAAGACGAGAATCAAGAAGTGGTTTGTTTTAGATCTCAGTTGTGTGGGAAGGACCAAAAGCTAAAAAAACTCATGATGTGCTATAAAGAGAATTCCAACCAGCCTGTAAGACAGCCCTGCCTCATGACTCTTCTAATAATGAATTGGTCTGGGGGTGGGGGCATCAGTGGATTGGAATACAACATATTCCATGTAAAAATGTTACAAGAAAAAAGGATAAGGCAAAAAGAAAAACAAATGGCAGATAAAAAATAAAATGTCACGAAGCAGATTAAAACTGCGACCAGGGCACCTGGGTGGCTCAGTCTGTTAAACGTCTGCCTTTGGCTCAGGTCATGATCTCGAGGTCTTGGGATCGAGCCCCGCGTCAGACTCTCTGCTCAGCGGGAAGTCTGCTTCTCCCTCTCTCTCTGCCCCACTCCCCCCCTTGTGCGCACTCTCTCTCTCTCAAATAAATAAATAAAATATTCAAAAAATAAAATAAAATAAAATAAAATTGTGACCAAAAATGTCCATGGATTTAAGAATAAAAGAAAAAACAAGGATGAAATAATCTAAGCGATAACCTCTATAAAACTGGAGCAGAGAGCAGAGATATGAGAGCTGAGGGCAGAAATGGTGACATGAAAGAAGATGAACATGCATTGTGAGAGCTATAGGAAAGAAATGAAAAGAAAAATAAAACCATCATCATAATGAATATTTTATCGGCAGCAGCACAAAGGAGAATACACAATGCTAAAGGACACAGTAAGAGATAAGAAAGATAGGACTGCAAAACACATGACATTCAACATATGAATAACTGGGGTCCCTAAAAGATTAAGCCAAAAAAATATAATAGAAAAAATATTTAAGGATACAAGACAAGAAGACATTCCACAAGTAAAAGAAAATTAAAATCTAGAGACTGAAAGGACAAGTGGAATTCCAGGAGAAATTGACAAAAATTGACATACTAGAGATATTCTAGTAAGTTTATTGGATTAAAAAAAAAGGAAATAATTTTTTTGGCAAAAATCCCTCTAAGAATAAAGCATTCATACCGGTCTTGGACTTCAGAGCAACATTCAGTTCCGCACAGGAAAGAATGCATTCAAGAGACATTGGCAAAATGAAGAAAAGAAAACAAAACAAAAATGTTTAAAGTAAAAGAATAAGTAAATTCCTAGCAAATGCAGACAGGAATAAATCCAGAGGTCGTGATTTTATATCAGACTTTAAACAACATTAGACAAGATAAATGTAGGCTCGTGAAAGAGTAGAGAGTGCAGATGACAATGACGGTGTCACAGAACGCCTACACTGGAGAAAATAGCCACAATATTTTGAAAAGTTAAACAACTAAACACACATGTAAACAGAAATACTAAGGGAAACAGACAAACTTATGGGTAAAAGGATACTTTGAGTCATTCCCATAGTTCTTCACAGATCAGGCAGACAAAAAGTAACATTTAATAAGGGATATCTAATTGAAATCAATTAACATTATGTCCATAAAATAGAATATGTCTTTTCTGGTATCATGAAAATTTTCACAAAATCTCACCAAAAAAAAAAAAAAAAAGAAAAAAAGAACCTCCCCCCCCACACACAGTCTTTTCCAAAGAGTAGAATTGTATACATAATATTCTCTGTTCATATTGAGACAAACCAGATATTAAGAAAGGGAAATCACTATCCTCTGTAAATGAAGAATAAAACAGTAATAAAAACCATGATGATAATGACAAAATATATTCTTTGTAAGCTGCTGTTGAGGAAAAGAAAAAAATAAATATGGAAACTGGAGGATATCTGAAAAATAAGGAAAACAAATCCCACACAAAAATTATGGAACAAGAAACTACAGACTTGAGTAATATTCATAGTCTGAAGTATGTGCAGTCACATCAAAGGAAGATGAATATAGTGCATGGTGAATGCAACTGGAGAAGGAGAAAAATAATAATAAAATAAGCTAAAGAAAGGAGATAATAAAGAACAGCAGATATGGTCGCATATTATACAAAAATTATAGAGGAGATAAATAAATTTAAAATGAAAATAAAATTATTATTTTTTATATTTATAAAAATGAATATTTCTTTGAAATAAAAAGGAAGTAAAAATATAGATACGTTGTTGGCAAATCCAGTTAAAATAAACAGCAAGAAAGCACAAATGCATAAAACAATAGGTAATAATTACAAGTAAGCAGAAATTAAAGAATCATAACAAGTTACTTTCTTTATTTCTGCATAAATAATTTCAGACCCTAAAGCAGATGATTTACCAAAACTGACCCTCCAAAAGGGAAGTAATTAAAGAGATCAGTTGTTGTATGTGAAATACAAAAAGTTTTCAAAGGCTACTTTTTGAGAAAAAGGAATCAGGCCCAGATTATTTGATAGGGAAATTCTACCAAACATTTCAGAAATATAAAATTCCAACATTACAAAGGTATTCTAGAGTACATAAAAAAGAAAAAAAAATGAGCAGCTTCTAAATTCTTTTTATGAATTTGGCATTATCTTGTCAACCGTAACACAAATAGGATACCAGAGAAAGCCACAGAGACAATCATCCTCATAGATGAGCAATATTACAAATACAATCCAGGAGCATCATAAAATAATAAAATAAATAAAATGGACTTATTTCAGGAATTCAAATTCAGATTTAAAGAGAGAAATGGTAAGATCATTTCCAAAAGTGCTGAGAAGACTTTTGCTAATATTCAGTGTACATTCTTGACTAACAGAGGAGTAAGGGATAAATATTTATAACAGCTCCTACATGTAGACCCAAAAGGCAGCAGCGCGTTTGTCAGACATACATTGCATTAAAGTGAAGAGCAATCAGAAAGGATACCGGCCTGTCATGACTGTTATTTAGCAGTGTTTCAAAAACGCTAGCCAAAGGTATATGACGAGCGAGAGCGAGCGAGCACGCGCTAAGGGGTATAACCATTGTAAAGAGGAGATAAAATTATCTTTATTTGCGCATGATATGACTGTTAACTGAAACATCCAGGAGACCTAATGGAAGAACCAGAGGTAAGGTGCTGGGTGCAAGACTGATATGCATGGGTCAGCAGTCTCTGTGCATATAAACAAAAACCAGTCGAGATTATAGTGGAAGAAAAGGTCTCACTTAAAATAGTGACCAAAAAGACTAAGATGTGTGGATATAATTTTAACAACAGTTGCACATGATCTACATGAAAAACATTTTAAAGCTGTACTGAAAGACACAAAGTCAGTTTTGTACAAAGAAAAGTTTATTTTTAAAAAATAGAAAGACTGACTATCATAAAGCTTTAGTTCTCTCTAGGTTCATCTATAAATTGAATGAGATTTAAATAAAATTACTGATGGGTGTTTTCTTTGCAAGCCAGATAAGCTGCTTTTAAAGTTTCTGTGGAAAAATAAACACATAAATTTAGTCAGGAAATTTTGAAATAAAAGAATAAAGAGGGGCATACTTACTATATTTAAAATAGTACGGTCGGGGTGCCTGGGTGGCTCAGTTGTTAAGCGTCTGCCTTTGGCTCAGGTCATGATCCCAGGGTCCTGGGATGGAGCCCCGCATTGTCAGGCTTCTTGCTCAATGAGGAGTCTGGTTCTCCCTCTGCCTGCCGCTCCCCCTGCTTGAGCTCTCTCTCTGTGTGTCTCTGACAAAAAAAAAAAAAACTTGAGGAAATAGTGAAATCAAATCTAAAATGAAGTAACATTTTTCACCTATCAAATTGACAATGACCAAAAAGTTTGGTATCACAAGGATTCTGCAACCATGTGGAGAGACAAGCACTAATTGCTTGGGGCGTATATAGTTGTACAACCCTCATAAAGGACAAATAGGCAACATCTACCAAAATTAAAAATATGCCTACTCTTCTAGGAACCAGTAGTTCAGCAGTTCCAGTTTCTAGGAATTTATCCTACACACATTCTCGTACTTGCGCAAAATGACCCACATGTGATGATATTTATTGTAGCACTTTTTCATCAGACTAGAAGTCCGTCAGTAGGAAAATAGGAAACTGTTAAATAAATTATGATACATCTACATATGAGAAAATTAAGCTCCTGTTAAAAAGAAAGAAACAGCTCGATATGTCCAGAGAGGGAATGATCTCCAAGAAATGTTATATGGGAGAGGTGACAGAACAGCATATTTGGCATGTTACCATCTGTGTAAGACATGTGTATGTTTGTGTGAGAGAGAGAAAGAGAGAGCGAGAGAGCGAGAGACAGAGAGAGAGAGGGAGCGGGAGTGAGCGGGAGAGAGAGGGAGAGAGGAAGGGAGGTTGAAAGAAAGGAGGGAAAGGCTGACTGTCTCCTTGAGATAATTCGTAAGAACCTGGAGGCAATGGTGGGGTCTGGGTATAGAAGGAAGATTCCGTTTTCATTGACTCCGATCTTGTGCCTTCAGAATGTGGAAACCCCATGCACATACTACCCATTGACTATAATGACAAAACGAAGTTCTAGGAAAAGCTATTTCATAGTACCGCACCTCTTAAGCATCGCTCCTAGAGTTAAAAAGGTCTTTGTCATGTTTTAAAATCATGTCATGATTTTAACCAGTATCTTTATATTGGACCATCTGTAGAAATAGAAAAAGTGTCATCAGCCTCTGAGAGATGCACATTTGAACACACTATTGCATTGCTTTACAACTTCTTCCCTTTATCATGATCTCGGTGTCCTGGGGTCCAGCCCCCCACTGGGCTCCCTGCTCAGAGGGGAGTCTGCTTCTCTCTCTCCTTCTCTCTCTGTGCCTCCCACCTGCTTGTGCTCACATGCTCTCTCTCAAATAAATAATAATTAAAAAAACATAAAAAAAACTCCTTCCCTTTCTCCCTTACATAGGGTAAAGTTCTAGCAACCTGTTGCAAAATTCCAGAACTTCCATGCCCTACACTTTGCTTAGCCCTCTGATCTCATCTGCGAACACTTCTTGCTCCTTCATGCTCCAACTTCCAGAGGGGTGACCTGTGTCCCCGTCTCCCTTCTTGCTTCTGTTTTTGTTTTTTTTTTTTTTTTGCTTTTGGATCCACACAGTGTGCATCTTTTCTTAGGAACTCTTCCCCTTTTCTGTGTGAAGCTTGTCAAGGCTGCCCTTGAAGACGTAGCTCGGGCGTTTTGATCTCTGGGGCCTGCACTGGCATCTGATCCTGTGCTGGGCTCACCTTAGTATGCGACACACTGTGCTATCATTGCCCCATTTGTCTGAGCCCCTTCCTAGATCTGGGACTCCTTAGGGACAGGCGTTCCAGTGTAGTGCCCCCGAGGACAGGTCTGCAGTTAGTCACTGAGGCAGAGCTTGAATGTGGCTCCTTGCTGCCCACTCTCAAATGGCCCCATTCCTACCTATCTCCTTACTGAGCTCACATTTCCTGAGCCAGCATCCCAGAGTGCGCTGCACACCTTCTCACCTGCCCCCCAGAAACTTGATGTCATGGGCTCTTCTTGACCTCAAGGAACACCTATACTCTCTTCTCTAATTTTTTGCCTATTTCATAAAAATGTGTGACATCCCTGGATCTCTAACCTCTTCCTCTGCAAACCAACCGTTCTCCAAACTCAGTTTCCACCTCTTAGGTGACTCCTCAGTCTGTCCCCTTCTCTCTAGCCCCACTGCTGAAATCATTTCTGCTGCATTTGTTGGAATGTCCTTTGAACCTACCTCTCCACCCTTTGCATCTCTCTTCTCCAATCTATTCTGGCCTTAGCCCCACCAGATTCTCTGAAAGGTGACTTCATCAGGTCTTTCTCGGCTCAGAGCCCTCCGAAGAGTTTGTACAGGACAAACCTCGAGCTCGTTGGTATGATGGATAATGCCCTGCACGACCTGGCAATTGCCTCCTTCTCTGGGCATGTCACTTGTCTCTCCTTTTTCAACTTCAGTTCTTGAACATTCCTTCTTCCACCTTTTGGGGGTCTCCCTCCCTACAAATCCCCTCACCCAGCCTCGGTGACATTTCTACTGGAAACCCTTCCTTAACCCCACAAATACGCATCAGCACCCCTTCTAATGTCTCCATCTGCATCCTCTTTGGCTGCTCTCTCTGCACTTACAGTGCTTTGTTGTAATCATCTCTTTAAATATGGTAATTTCAGTGAGGGTAGCATGATGGCATTTTGCCCCATTTCATCTCCAGTCTGGTATAGTCGGTGGTCAACTAATCTTTGTTGAATCAATCAAGGAATGAAAATGTATGATGTCCCCAGCAAACCCAAGGGAGAACAGTGTTGGGATCCTTGAGGTTAGCAGGATGGAAGCAAGAATGGATGAGTCAGGAGGGGAGGTGATCTGAGAAGTGAGGAGGATCCTGCTCTGTCCTCTCTCTCCTCTGTCTTGTCTGTGGCTGCCATACCTGCTTATCTAAACTGTCCCCACTAAATTTTATGTATTTCATATAACATTGGTATATTATTAGTATATGAATTATAATATATAATTATAATATTGTATATTGCAACATAATATTATAATAGCAGTAAAGGAAGTGTTAAACAGACACATTTTATCCCTAATCTCATCAGTGTATCCATTGCTTTCATCATTATTTTGTTTTCCTATTTTTTGTTTTTTATCCTTACATAGCCATAGTCATATTTTACATTCTCTTTGCTCACTTCATATTTCACTGTAAGCCTTTTCCCTACATTGTATATTCTTGAAGAAAGTGAATAAGTAGGAGTTTAGTGTCCTCTGTTCCAAGTTAAATAAGCTTGAATCCACTAATGTTTACTCAAGGGTCTTAGTTTCCATTAACTTAGTCATCGTGGCTGCTCATCTCTGGATCCTTTCCAGACCTAACACATTCCTCAAAATGCAGAAACCAAAGCCACACCCTAAACCATGCTGATCCCTTGTTCTCCATCTTTGCAGAACAATCTGCACTGCTCAGCTGCCATCTCATTGCAGGGTGTGCCCTATTTTAAGAAATGTAGGATTTAAAAATCCAGATTTATGGTACAGATTAACTGGAGAGCAATTGTTATTCACAAAGACTTTTATTTATTTATTTATTTATTTATTTATGAGAGAGAAAGAGTGCCTGTGGTGGGGGGGGGAGGGCGGGGGAAAGAGAGAGAGAGAATGGTTTTTTTTTTTTTTTTTGAGAGACAGAATCTTGGAGCCCCACATGGGGCTCTATCTCATGACCTTGAGATCATGACCTGAGCCAAAATCAAGAGTCGGACGCTCAACTGACTGAGCCACCCAGGCACTCCCCCCCTTTAAAAATTTTTTATATTATTTTTTTAAAAAGAGTTCTTTGTTTTTAAAAGGATCACCATAATATATCTTTAAATAACAAAACTTCTGGTACATATAGGATGGATTTGAGAACAGCACTTTTGGGGAGCAAAATTGCTGTGTAAGAGGAGGTACACTTTCACTTTTCAGAGGCAAGTGTCCACATCTTTCTCTCAGATGCCCAAGTGTCCTTCATTCCAATCTGAGAGTTGAGTCTTCCACCTAATTTAGAGGTGTTGCTAGTTCTTAACTCAGACTAACCATGGGGGAGTTTAGTACCTGGTGTAGGGCTTGGTTGGTTTTATGGTGTTATTCGTTAGACATAAGAATAATTGCTTCTTGAAATTTTCAGTTAGCATAAGGGGAAATTATTAGAATGCTTTAGTCTTTCATATGGCTATTCAATGAACTGAATGAACTATGAGTCCATGGTATTTGTTTAGTTAGATGGTCTAATAATATGCTGTTTATTTGTTTGGCATGCAAAATTATTATTTATTATAAACTTCACCTCTTTTAACCTTTCTTTTAACACTAATATTTAGATAAGAGTAGACATTTCACACAGAAAAATTACTATTATTTTGATTATTGTATATTATAATAATATTTTACCAAAAAACTAAGCTTCTAGAATTCCTGGAGACTGAAGCAAACTTACATTACGGGGAAGACTTGCAGACAATGAATGTCTCTTTTGTGTGTGAATTTGTTGGGAAAGGAAGTGAAAAAATCCACAGAATGAGAAAATATCTGTAAATCATACATCTATAAGGATATAGTATTCAAAATATATTAAAAATCCTTATTACAATAAAAAGAAGTAAAAAGACAAATAGCCTAATTTAAAAAAGTGGGCAAAGGGGTTGAATAAATATTTCTCCAAAGATGATATGCAAATGGAAAGTAAACTCAAGAAACAATAAATTCAGCATCAGGAATCATTAGGGAAATGAAAACCAAGCGCATGATGAGATACCACTTCATATTCACTAGGATGGCTATAATGGTCATTGTTATCATCATCGCTGAACAAGAACAAGTGTTGATGAGGATGTGGAGACACTGGAACCCTCACACATTCCTGTGGGAATGTATAATGTTGTGGGCACAGGGGGAAAGTTTAGCGGTTCCTCAAAAAGTTAAACATAGGATTACTATATGACACAGGAATTCCTCTCCTAAATATATACCCAAGAGATTTGAAAACATGTTTACATAAAAATGTGTACAAAATAGTCATTATTTACGATCACTCCATAAATGTTCATTAGCAGCATTGTTTATGATAGCAAAAAAGTGGGAACAAACCCAAATGTCCATCAACTGATGAATGGATGAACAAATGTGGAATGTCCATACAATGGAATAGTATTCAGCCATAAACAGGATCTATGCTATCTTGTAGCAATATATGCTATAATATGGAGGAATCTTGAAAACATGAAGCTGCATGAACAAAGGCAGACACAAATGACCACATATTGTATGATTCCATTTCTAAGAAATGTCCAGAACAGGTAAATCCATAGACATAGAAGGTAGATTAGTGTTTGCCAGGAGATGGTTGGAGAGGGAACTTGGAAGTGACTGCTGAGAGATGTGGAATTTCTTTATAGAAAAGTTGTGGAATTAGATAGTACTGATGGTTGTAGAGCATAGTGAGTATATTAAAAAATATTGAATTGTGTACTTTAAAATGATGAGTTTTATGATATGTGAATTATATCTCTGTGAACTACCCATACCCCTGATAGATTTATTAGAAGCCCCTTTAGAAACTGCAGACTTACTCTTGGTTGCTGATGGGTCTTATCTTAGGATTGAAACAGGAAAATATCAGATGAGTTAAGCTGAAACAAATCTCACCTCACCTCTAGAAAAAGACTCTTTACTAGAGGCAAAATCTGGCCAATGGGCAGATAGAGATGGGAGGTTAATATATATATTTATACTGGAAGTAGCTATGCTTCGGGGATAGTGCACGGTTTTTTAATGCTTTGTAAGCAAAGAGAGTTCTTGACCTTAGTAGGAACCTCAATTAATGGGCAGCAAATCAAAGAATGACTGAGTGCCCTAAGGCTATTATAAAAGTAGATGCTCAAACACAAGGGAGTAATATGGAGGCTAAAAGAAATGCCTTGGCTGATTATTATGTCAGACAGGCAGCCCCCACTGAGATTCTAACCCTCATAACACACCAAGAGACTAAATCTTTGGAGAGATTCAAGGAGGCTGTTATAGAATGGAAGGAGATCAACTCCAAAGTAAGAACATCTCAAACAGAAGCTTGCAAAACTTTTTTATATAATTCCCCAACACAAGATGAGAAATGACCAATGTATTCAATCAACACTGATGGGGAAATTTTACTAAAATCGTTAAGGGTGAAAGTGGGAGAAGTCTCTGGCACATGTCTCATTTGTCACCAGCAGAAATCTGATGAATTTGTAAAGGTGGGTAAAGGTGGGACATGAGCAAGAGCCCAAACCTCAGGACCACTTTACTCAACTCCAAAAGGATTACATACAGCTGCCCTCTCAAGTGGGTTTTGCATGTCTTTTGAGCACTGTTTGATTATTTTTAGGATGGACTGAAGTCTTTCCTTTTTGAAATTCACCAATTTTCATTATAGCAAAAAAAAAATTATTTGATTTTGTGTTCCCAACTTGGAGAATTACTACTTCTCAAGTGACAAGGAATTCCATTTTATTGGGACTGTTATTAAAGAGTTTTGCAAAAACCCTGCCACTTGCTCAGAAACTGCAGGAAAGAAAGAAGTAACAAAGAGAATTCTAAAATTCAAATCTGCAAAACTTGCAGGTATTTTAGAACTTCGATGACCTAAGGTACTACCACTGGCTTTAATGACAAGGTCAAATGACTCTAGAACTTGATGACTCAGTGCTCATGAATTAGTAAGAGGCAAGCCCATGTATTTGTCAATATTATTTCCAAATCTAGGCTCCACACTATTGCAAGAGGACATGGTCAAATATTGCAGGGACGAATGTAATACACCCAACTGTATCAATGGGTACAACATTGGTACAATAACATCATCCTAGACAGACTTTACGCTATCTAAAACCCAGATACCTGGTCTTCTGGAGGGGACATCAGAGAAAAACAGCTCCCAAGCCTCAAAGGGAAGATATTATTAAGCACTATTAACAACTTAAATAGTAAAATTCCAAGGGAATGATTCTTGAGTTATAGGTCTCAATTAAAGAGGCAAAAACTTATCCTCAACTCCCAGAAGACTTTCTATTGGAGACTTCAAGCCAAAGGTTCTGAGAAACCCCCAGAAGCAGATGATCTTTAGAACGAAACAGCTTCTCCCCAGAACTTTGAACCAGGCTAATGACTTCATGAAATAGAGACATCTTTCACATAAGATCTACAGAACAAGACCACAGAGGGTCATGCTTTAAGCTGCATTCTTTTGTTCTTAATTTTTCTAGAGATCCTCTTTCTTTTCCAGTCAAGTTAAGGCTACTTTGACCTATGTAACTTATGAGGCCCAATTCTTAATATTGGTTTTTGCATTCTTAGTCATTCTTTGGTATGAGCCCACTATCTGGCTAAAATTTACTTGTTAAAGCATACGACCAAACTAACTGGTGGGATTTTACACATTTTACTTTGGAGCTCCTCAGCTTCCCTTTGTTCCACTTTCTTGTGATAGAATTAGAAAATTAATTAATTAATCAATTGATTTCCTGGGTAACTGGACTCAACCATTAGGTGACTTTTGATTGGGCAAACACCACAATAGCTAGAAATATATATATACCTTATCTTGCATGTCTGGAAAGGGAAATTAACGTCTCCATCAAAACAACACTTGGGGACCTTTTGCGGGAGCTAGTTTTAGTAACTGAACTTTCACAGAAATAGGCAGTTTCATTAATAGTCTCTCCTCAGTGCAGGCTGAAGAATGATGACAAGGACGATACTGAGAAATAGAAGCATCTCTATTACCACATAGCATACTGTCCACCTTAACATAACTTTACTATTACAATGTCCATATTAACATATTTTCATTATTTCAGGGATTTTTGTCCAGAGAGATAAAAGTTGCAAATAACTTTCTGAAAGACATAAGACATTATTTAATAGAAAGCATCAAACTACAGTTTACTCATTGAACCTCTTGCACTGAATTGGAATTCCCAAAGCAGCAGGGACATAGAAAAAAATATTTGAAGACTAATGGTCACTCATGATGAAAACTATAGACACACAGATTTAAGAATCACAACAAACCCCAAGCACAACATGAAGAAAACTATACCAAAGCACAGCATAAATGAATTGCTTAAATCCAATGCTAAAAAGAAAACCTCAGAATCAGCCAGACTAAAAAGTGCCGATGTCTACAGAAGAACAGATAGAGTGACTGCTAACTTCTCACTGCAAATGACAAAACAGAGGAGTAACATCTTTAGAGTCTTGAAAGAAAAACACTGTTAAGTGTTTAAAAATCTATACTCAGCAAAAACTATGAAAAACAAGACATATAGAACCTGAAAGTATTCACCACCAGTAGACTCAAATTAGCAGAGATTAAAGGAAGCCCTCTATGGCAGAAGGAAAATGATACCAGATGGGAATCTAGATCTATACATAGGACTCAGGAACACAGGAAATGGTAACTACATGGATAAATATATAGGACAATTTTTTAAAGATTTTTTTTTTTTTTAAGAGAGAGAGAGAAAATGTGCATGAGTGCTGTGAGGGGAAGGGCAGAGGGAGAGAGAGAATCTCAAGCAGGCTCCACACCTGGTGTGGAGCCCGATGTGGGGCTTCATCTCATGATGCTGAGATCATGACCTGAGCCAAAATCAAGAGTCTGACGCTTAACTGACTGAGCCATCCAAGTGCCCCTTTTGATATTTTATTTTTAAGTAATCTCTACACTCAATGTGGGGCTGGAACCTACAACCCTGAGTTCAAGAGTGGCATGTACTTCTGACTAAGCCAGCCAGGCACCCCTATGCAGGAATTTTTATTATTAACTCTCTTTAAAAGATACTGAAATGTCTAAACAAAAATAATAACAATGTATTATAGGGCCTATAATATGAAAAGGTAAAATGTATTAAAGTAATAGCTTAAAATCAGGCAGGCCAGAAATTAAAGTATATGGTTTTCAAGTCCTTTAAATTATACAAGAAATGGTATTATGTTGCTTGAAAGTAGACTGTGATAAATTAAAGATATATACTGTAAATCCTAAAGCAACCCCAAAATAACAGAGCAGAGTAACAACTAATGAGCTAAAAAAAAAAGAGATAAAATGGAATCATAAAAGAGATCCAATCAGCCCAAAATACAGAAAAAGAGGAAAAGACAAGAAAGAACAGATGTGAGCAAAATGACAGATTAAATCCTAATCATATCAATAATCACATTAAATGCAAATGATTTAAACAGCCCATTTAAAAGGCAGAGACTGTCAAATTGAATGAAAAGCCAAGTCCAATTATAAGCTGTTCACAAGAAAATTGAAGGCACAAATAGATTAAGTGTGCAAGAATGGAAAAAGATAATCCCATGCTAAAAGACCAGTCCAAAGAAAGCTGCAGTGTCTGTATTAATACCAAGGATACCAAAGAATATTACCAGGAATAGAGAAAGTCATTTCTTCTTCCTCTTATTTTAAAGGGGACAGTCAAAAGAGCCTAAAAAATTGTAAATGCTTATGACTCTAATAACAGAGCCTCAGAATATATGAACTGGAATTTGAAAGAACTTCAAGAAGAAATAGCAAATCCACAATTATAGTGGAAAATTTCAATAGCCATTTCTCAAAGTTAATAGAACAAGTTGACAAAAAGTCAGCAAAGGAATGGTAGACGCAAACAGCACTATCAATAATCAGGACCTGATTAACACTTACGGAACACTCTGCTCTGTGAAAGCATAACGTTCAGTATTATTAGCCATTGAGGAAATAACATTAGTGCCGCAATGAGATGTCACTACACACCTATTAGAATGTCTCAAATTAAAAAGATTGACCCTACCAAGTGTTGGTGAGGATGCAGAAACATGGGTGCGAATATAAAATGATACAACTTTGGACATCACTTGGGCAGTTTCTTTCTCTTTGTCATTGAAGTATAGGTGACATACAGTGTTATATTAGTTTCGGTTGTACAACACAGTTATTTGACAATTCTATGTATTACCCAGTGCTCACCATGGTGAGTATAGTCACCATCTGTCACCATACAATGTTTTTACAATATTATTGACTATACTCCCTATGCTGTGCTTTTTTGTCTCCGTGACTTATTTAGTGTGTAATGGAAGGTGTACCTTTTAATCTCCTCCACCTATTTTGCCTGTCCCATCAACCCCTCCTCTCTGCCAACCACCAGTTTATTTTGTGAGTCTTTCTGTTTGTTTGTCCATTGTTTGTTCATTGGTTTTGTTTTTTAGATTCCACGTATAAGGGAGATTGTGTGGTACTTGTCTTTTTCGTGACCTTTTTCACTTTGCATAGTAATAACCTCTAGGTCCATCCATGTTGCAAATGGCAAGATTCAATTTTTTGTAGCCCTGTAAAATTTCATTGTGTGTGTGTGTGTGTGTGTGTGTGTGTGTGTATGTGTGTATACATCACATCTTTTTATACATTCATCTATGGATGAATGCTTGGGCTGCTTCCATGTCTTGACTATTGTAAATACTGCTGCAGTGAACATGGTGTGCATATATTTTTTAAAATTAGTATTTTCATTTTCTTTGGGTAAATGCCCAGAAGTGGAATTATTGGATCATACGGTAATTCTTTTTAATTTTTTGAGGAGCATCTATACTGTTTTCCATAGTGGTTGCACCAATTTACCTTCCCACCAACAGCACATGAGGTCCCTCTTTCTCCACACCCTCATCAACCCTTACTATTTCTAGTCTTTTCGATCCTAGCCATTCTGGCAGATGTGTGGTGATATCTCACTATGGTTTGGTTTAGATTTGCATTTCCCTGATGATAAGTGATGCTGAGCATTTTTCATTTGTCTGTTAGCCATCTGTATGTCTTCTTGGGCAGTTTCTTAAAAAGGTAAATATCAACCATATTATCCAACCATTCCACTCCTAGGTGTTTAACCAACAGCAATGAAAGTATATGTCCTTATAGAGACTTGTACACAAATGTTTAATGCAGCTTTATTTGTAGAAGTTCGAAACTGTAAACAACCAAAATGACCTTCAGTGGATGAATGGATAAACACATTGTGATATATCCATACAATGGAATACTTTACAACTATAAAAGGAATGAATTATTGATGCATGCAATGCAAATAAATCTCAGAATAATAGCGCTAAGGGAAAGATACCAGACAAAAAGAGTACATGTGTTAAGATTCCACTTAAGGAACTGGAATCCACACTGACAGACAGCAGATCCATGGTTGCCTCGGAGTAATTGGCAGGGGTGGGAAGGAACAATTAAAAAAAAAAACACGAGGAAACTTTTGGTGGGGATGGATATGTTCACTATTTGGACTATGGTGTTTGTTCCATGCATGTATATGTATGTCACAACTTACAAAATTGTCCAATTTAAATATGTGTAGTTTATTGCATGTCATTTATACACCAATAAAACTTCTAGAAGTAAGCCATTTTACAAAAACTGGAAATAGAAAATTATTATTAATGATTCTTACCCAACCTAACCAAACCTCCAAATTGGAAGATTCACCTTAAGCCCAACTTCCAAAACCTCAGCAAATATCCTTATTTTGCCCTTCCCTTTCTGAAGTGTTGAAAGGCTCTGTTGAGTGCGTGCCCCCTTTACCCCACTAAGCCATAAGCTCAGCTTTGGCTGATCAACAGGTTGGTCTGGTGATATTTTGAGGAGCCAGAATTTGGTAGTGTTTCAATACCATGGACTACCCTGCAGCTCCAAAACAGAAGCAGTTCTAAACCAAGAACAGAGGATTTTCAGGACACAGCAGGTAAGTAGAGAAGCCAAAGGCAGAGAGAAGTCTTACATTTTTATGAAGCACTGATTAAATAAAACAACATTTTAGATGAATAGATATATATGCTTGTGCCATGCTGATATGACCCATGCGGAAAGCTCTGAGTAGAATTATGTCAGTTGGTAAACATTGGTTGTCTGAGGAAGTGACGGGCCAGACAGGAGAGGGGGGAAGGGAGGGGGTAAAGTGAAAAATAAGCAAGCAAGTAAACTTGTCTAAAGAAGAAGAAAAGTGTCCATAATGAAAGCAGCAGTTGTATAGTGAGTCATTTCTGTGCTTCAAACGTGGCTTTAAACTGTTCATAGCCATAATGTCAAGTTTCCTCGTATTTTCCTGAATTAACAATCACACAGTATAAAGTATTATTTTATTACACTCACCGTTACCTCTCTCTCTAACCTTAGCAGCCTATTATCTCATTGATTATAATAATTCTCTTGTAAGTAATAAATTTTGGAATAATAAGTTCTCCTTAATGAGGATCTTTTTTTTAAATAAACAACCATGACTTTCGCTTTCTCGTTTGTTTTACAAATGTCATTAACACTTGACTGCTTGATCACTGTTTCTTGGTTTTTAAAGATATGAATCTTCTAGTGTATTTTTTTTTTAAAGAAAACTGCTCCAGAGCTCATGTTATCACTTCTATAAAACTAGCCTAATTCCATACAAATTGAAAAGACCTTGGCACTGCCTTTGTCTCTGGTGAAAAATGAGTCCCATTTGCTGACTGACCTTCCAAACAACCGCAGCTTCCACAGAAATATATAGGATCCATCGGCCCACAGCTGTTACCTTCCCAGAATCACGACTTGAGTGCTCAGGGGAAAACTCATTCCGCTGGTGAGGCTGAGTTGACGGAACACTCAAACTACGCTAAAATGAAGTGGATGCATATAAACCCTGAGAGAGCTTTGATTGGAAGCAAGAGGGGTCTGTTCCTGAAGGCAGGCACAGTTGTGTCGTTGAGAATATTGGCTGCTCACATTCTGGATTATTCGAGAGCCTTAAAATAGATGTTTCTCATGGCCCTGTCACAAAATGGATATGCGTGAAATTTTCACAAATAATGAGGTTTATGAGACAGACTTGTGGCTGAGAGTGTATTAGGTTGTTTGGAGAGGTGAATTAACATCTTTCGTCTATTTGTGGTCTCCTGAGAGACGCTCAGGAATGCAGTGACCAATTCCTTTTCATGCTGTTGACGGAATTGCTTCTTATCCGCAAACAAACAGATTCCCCTTGTCCTTTTATGCTGCCAGGCAGCTCTCCGCTACCCAGATGGCCAGAAACGGGTTCTTCCCTCCCGTATTCCCTTGGAGGGTGGGACAGTCGAGCTTGATAGACGGCGGAAGCAGTTTCCTTTATGACCTTCCGTTTCCTTGATTTCTGACGCTCCCATCGCATTGCAGCGGTCACCTTGGGAAGTGCGGGTAAACGTCTTATGTCGTGTTAGGATGGGAGATTTGGCTAACGCCTGGGTAATCTGAAAGGACTCTTTCGCCGTCTGGGTATCGACTTCCTGTGTAGCCTACGACGTGCGCTTTCATATGCCTCTTCTTGCCTTACCTGCTTTCTCCTTGCCCCGAATGGGCCACTCAGGTGCTGTTCAGAGAACTGTTTTATTGTTCAGCTGCAAAGGTAAAGCGTATGATGCGAGGAATTCCAAGATGAGATTTGCTGGGATGCCGACAATAAGCCCTTGTAGATAAGCAGAGGGAAAATTTTTAATTAAAACTAATTAACATGAAATTGGAGTTTCTGGTCATTAATTGTGCAGTCTGATTAAAATTTCGGAAGCTCCTTAGGTCTTGCACTAGTGATTAAATCTGTGGGAACAAGGATATTCATGGTTTTTTGCCTTTGCAAGTGACTTTGCTCAGACTTTTCTACACAACTTTTATTTTCACTCTGGAATTAGACTGAGCTAATAGGCCCGGGGATAGAAGCAAGGGATGAGGTGGAGAAATGAAAAACTTAGCGACACCTCCCCGGAGCACAAGAACCAAAGTTTTCCAGGTGTCCCGCAACCTCTTCCTTCCTGGCAAAGAAAGAAATTCCGTGAGGTATGAATGGCCTTTGCGAACTGTTCCAGAACCACTGAAGGCATTTTCAAGAACAGCATTTCTTCCCTTTGGGCTCCCCAGCGCCTCCAGGAGGAGAGCAGAGGCCTCAGGACAAGCAGCCCCCTGGAGGCAGGGGGCAGAGGTGACCCGCCTTCCAGGTCCCGGGCTTGCTGGAGGTAGGACTGCCACGGTCAAGGCCCTGTGCTGCTGTAGGGGAGCTGTGGTCTGGGGGAGGCCACTCTCTCTCCCCCTGTATCTGGGATCTGGAGGGAGTCATCCAAACTTCAGAAACCTGATTTTTATCACCAGTGGCATAGAAATGATAGCATGAGTGCCGTTGATGCCAAAGGGGCCCCCACCTCTGCGGGATGTGCTGGAAACAGAGGGGATTGATTGTGCTAGCCTCTGCTAGAAGAAGGACAAATGAGTGGCAAGAGATGCTGGTCCTGGCGGGGTCTACTAGTCTGTGTTCTCTGGAGAAACGGAACCAATAAGATATATTCTTTGTCTTAAAAATTATTCTTATTAATATATTCTTTTGATTATAAGTGCAATACCTGCTAATGTAGGATATTAGTAAAATACCATAGAAGTAGAGAAAAATAAAATCACCTGCAAATCCCTCATCCAGAAATGACCATCTTTTTATATCGTGGTGTATTTTCTTCTAGCCTTTACTTATGAAAAATTAATTTTGATGTCACATAAATGGTTCTACAAAAGTATTGCTGGAAGTTTACATTTAGCAATTTTATAGCTCATGGCTTTAAATTTGAAATACACACACACACACATATTTGTGGGGGAGAGAGTGAGAGAAACTTATTTTTAGGAATTGGCTCATATGATTGCGGGCCTGGCAAATCTGAAATTTGCAGGGTAGGCCAGCAGGCTGGAAACCAGGAAAGAGTTGATGTTGCCGTCAGCCTGCAGACCGTCTGGGGGTGGATTCCTTCTTCCTGTGGGAGGTCAGTCTTTGCTTTGTGGACCTTCAACTGTTTTGATGAGGCCCATCCACACTGTAGAGACTCAATCTGCTTTACTCCAAGTATACTGATTTGAATGTTAATGTCATCTACAACTGTCTTCACAGCAACATCTAGACCAGTGTTTGACCAAACATTTGGGTGCTGTAATTAACCTTCCAGCCCAGGCTGCAGATGGGTGGCCCAGAAGCTCTACCTTGATGGTTTAGTCGGAAAATCAGACATGGTTGGGGGGTGGGGAGCAGTTCTTGGGAAGAGGAAGGACCTTTCTATTCCAGCCACTTCACGCTGGTGCTCTGCAGACCATTTGTTAACAGACATTTGGTAGAAGCCCTTGTCAGCACATTACCTGTACACAGGCTCCCTGAGCTCTTGGGGCTCTGCGAGAAAGTCCTGAATGGACCCCTGGACCGTGCACAGTGAGTCCTGACTCTCCAGGAAGGAGTTCTTGGAGGCGGTTCCATCACAGGCCATCGGAGGACTGAGAAGTCAGAGGGAGCTGACTGGCTTTCACTCGAGTGTCCTGTGGGAGTTTCCTGATTGCTCGCCTCCAAGTCTTCATAGGAGAGTAGGAAGCCAACTGACAGAGGAGGGCTGGCTGAGGCTCTGTGCTTGGGTAAAGCCTCCATTCTTCTGGATGCTTTGCTTTAGGGCAGAGGCTGTTCGGGGAGAACTCCTGTGTTTGATTAGCAAGAGATGTTTATCCTTAAAGAAATTCACCCCTGCATCCCACCCACTTTCTAGTTATCACTTAAGAACCACTTTATTTTTAATATCTTAATGACTTTTTATCACATATTTGCCCATAAGAATATCACATGACACAAATATTTTTCTATGTTTCATTTTATCCAGTATGTATTATTTTTTTTTTCTTGGTGGACATGTATATCCTGCTACATTTTTCAATTTCAAACCACAAGATATAACATTGCTAAATGCTACCTCCAGCAGCACTTGTATGGAAACAGTTATGTGACATCAGAATTAACTTTTCATAAGTAAAGGCTAGAAGAAAATACACCCACAATGTAAAAGAATGGTCATTTCTGGGTGAGGGGATTGTAGATGATTTTATCCATTTTGTTATACTTTCAGTGTATTTTATTAACATTGTACATTAGAACGTACTATATGCATAATTAAAATATATAATGAAAGAATTTTTAAGGACAAATAATAAAATTGCATTATAAACAGACATGATCCATGTAATAGGATCTTTCAGAATTTAATACAGCAGAGATTTCAATAATTTGCTAAGCTTGTATGACCCATCCTGATATTTGGGAACTAGACAGGCAATTATTTGCAAGGCTCTAGTGATAGAAAGATAAAGAAGTGTCAAAATCTGGGGTGGACCAGGGGCACCTGGGTGGCTCAGTCGGTTAAGTGTCTGCCTTCAGCTCAGGTCACGACCCTGGGGTGCTGGGATCGAGCCCCACAATGGGCTTTCTGCTTAGTGGGGAGCTTGCTTCTCTCTCTTCTTCTGCCTGCCCCTCTGCCTGCTTGTGTTCTTTCTGTGTGTGTCAAATAAATAAATAAAATCTTTAAAAAAAATCTGGGGTGGACCACATTCTACTTGTCTTAATGGGCTGATTTTACTTTTTGTACTTGCTAAGCTTCAGCGAACCTCCTTGGGTCGGTGTTAGAAGTCGCCCAGACCCATGCTGTCCAACCTCATTCAGGGTCATCATGGAGTGGCAGTGGTGTCCCTAAACCCACTGACCCCCAAAGTCTACAGTCTGGGTCACACAGTGAGGCAGACAGGACACTCCATGTTCTGAGCCCAAAAGTCTCATCTCAACTGTACTTACTTCATCCTTTCTGTTGGAATTATTCTTCCTTGCATGTGTCTGGATTTTATTTATTCTTTCATTCTAGAATTCAACACGCTTTGATTTGTTACATTAATTTGGTGATGTCTTGTGTCCTTAATATGCTATAAACCATCTGAGGACAGGGGCCATGCTAATTTCTTCCTGTAATCTCTGAAATTGCTAGCACCTTGCTTCGCAGTCGATGTTACTCCACACTGATGTTTCTATGATGTCATTCTGGATGACTGGATTCCCTGGCTGATGTCTCACCAATATCAGGACTAAACACAAAGGCTCAGGGTATCTGTTAGACATTTTCTGTGGGACTGAGGAGGAGGGTCAAGGACGCCGCCTACGAACCAGGCTTTGTCAAGACCCACAAGCCAACGTGACTGGATGAGGTCACTCTTTCAGACTGAAACATCTAGCCTCTTTATTTTTAAATTCAATTGAGAAGAGTGGTCAATTTAGAAATTAAAATGGATTTCAGCCATAAGGGACCAGTTAAGTCTTTTAAATAAATTATCCACAAGATCCAAGCCAATAAGAGGAAAAGCAGTATGAGCTCCATAAAGCCGCCCAGGAACATTTAGAAAGAAATTTACTCTGTTTTATCTAAAGGAAATCCAGACTCTGGTTCTCATTCACTCAATAGGGCTGTGTCACACAAGAGAGCGCTCAAGAACAAGTAAGGACAGGGCACGAATAAAAATATTCGTGGGAGTGGTCAGCACTTACACAGCTCACACTATGTGGCATTCAATTATCTTTTGGTATCTCGCTCATTACCCCCTTCTCAAGATAATCCAGCTCCCAGCTCTTTGTCTGCCCAAACACCCTTTCTCCTAAAATTCATATGCTGGTTAGAAGTCATTGAGATTCCTTGGATTTTTATTAAGATTTTCCATTTTCTTAGAAATGATTTCCAGGCATCAAAGCTTCTGGAAAGGGTGTGGAAATCAGATTTTATACATTGAGCTCACCTGATATAACAATTAAGTTACATGTTTATGTTCAAAGGCACTTGAATGTGGGACCTTAGGCTTCTGCTGGGAGGCTCAGGCTTGGAAAGAGGGCAGATAACCCTGTGAAGGTAAAAGGTGATACGGAGGAGGAATGGAGCCACTGCCGACCATCAGAACAACGGCATGAAAATTGGAGAGGATTATTTAAGGGCTGTTTAGGTTTTCAGACAGCAAGGAGAAAGAGTCCTCCAGAGTCTCAGACCCGACGGCTGCTTAGCGACTTTTCATGCTGGTGGACTGGAAATTGCGTCCTCAGTTGCCAAGGACAGTGAGTTCGAATTCTTCGTGTTGTCTGGATTCGAAGGCAAGTGACAGAGAGCGTCTGACATGGGGAGACTGACGATGGAGCCGGCGAGGGGGTGTTACCTAACTACGAATGTTCTGGAAATTCACTTCTTTTCATACAAACTATTCTCTCTCCGTTGCAAGGAACCAAACAAGGCACAGCCTGGGCGGGAGTGTGTGCTCCCCAGAGGCCAGGGGAAGTGCTGCGCTATGGGACAGAGTTCCTGTCCTTCGTTCTCTGCAGAGAACAGATGCCAGGAAGACAAAGTAGCACACGAAAACTCCTCCCCAGACTGCAGGATACTTACCAGCACTTCTTTTATAAACAGAGGACTGATTCTCCGAGCCCAACTTCGGGAGTGTTGGCAGCGAAGCCTGAAATTTTCTAAATTATTCTGGGGATGGTACGTCATGGCTATAAATGTTCTAAAGTGCAGTCTTCATTAGAGCTATGAACCAGTCCAACTTTTTTTGAACATACAGATCATCTAAAGAGTTAACAACTACACGAGTTGAGACTTATTCAAATAATATTCTTTCTGAGCCCTACATGAGTGTAGAAAAAGTAGCAGGTACTGTGGATGGTCTGTGAAGGCCTGTTTCCCTACACTGGTGTGAAGAGGAATTATTTGTGTACAGACACTAGAGGATTTGGGCAAATTGTAAGGGGTGCTCATATTTTTGATGCAAATGGCAAATGGCAAAATCTGATAGTGACAGACATCCAGTGGAGTGTGTGTGTGTGTGTGTGTGTGTGTGTGTGTGTGTGTGTGTGCATTAGAGCTTTAGGGGGGAGTGAGGAAGCTTGGGACCAAACCACCAGCGAGGCTCAGGCTTCAAAGATGACAGAGGAGTTTATATGATGATTGTATGTACATGCATGTGTGTATGTATGCGTGCATATTCTCTCTCTCTCTCACACACACACAGAACTCTAGTGACTTATTGGTTTGTTTATTATCATGCTAACTACCCTCAGCAGTGTGGTCCTCCCCAAAGCTCAAGACCCAGAATAACTGATCTCATGCACCTTGCACTTGGGTCAGCATTTATAAGGATGTGGGGCTTCATGTTCATCGTCACCCCTTTTTTGCCAATACTAACCATCTTGCCTTCTTGAGTTCCTCACGGAGTCAAATCTCAAAAGCAGAGTGGACTCCAGAGCATGCTATTTCAACCAGAGGGGCAACCTGAATGGTTGTCCTTAATTGTTGGAATGGAGCAAGAGAAGGGATTTTAAATGAAAAACCTAAGAGCTCTGACACCATTTAAGAGAATGGGGATGTTGACATTTTGATTCTTACTCTAAATTTAACTTTCTCAATTATTGCTTTGGGGAAATGGAAATTACTGTAGTTGGGGGTAATGGATACAGCAAAGTGTGCAGATTTTGCCCAATTTATAAACCCAGGTTTATGGTAATTATGACCTCAATTTTTTCTTATTCTCTGCATTCTCTGAGTAAGCACGGGGAGTTGCTCTTGGCTTTGACATTTAATATTAGGCTGATCTGGGCAGTCCATTTTCTTCCCTTCTATCTACACAGACATGTGTGCACATGCCTACACACACTTTCATTTTTCTTCAGGCGCAGGTAAAGGTCTGGGATGAAGTTCCAGAGATAACACTAGTTCAAGCCCCTGCCTCAGGCAATGCTGACCAGCCACATAACAAAGATGGCAGTAAATCCCATTAGTGGAGAGTTCAAGGACTGCTTGCACTTAATCATAGGGACACAGAGTTTTCCTGAAAGTTGAACAAATTTCCTTTGTATCTGATGCAGGTTTACATTATGCAGGGTCTTTATTTAAAGACAATTAAAATAAATTCTATTGTGAGAGGTGGAGGTTCTCAAAATCCTTCAGCCTGTCTGTGGATAAACTTACCAGACCGCAAATGCCAGGCAGACTCAGGCTGGCCATAGCGGAAGACGCTTTGATGATCTTCGCAAAGTCTATTTCTGCCGTACCCTCCAGGTTCTTATAAAATAAGACTGTGTTATATGCTTTCCTGGTTTATTCTTCTAAGATGTGTCTTCCTTGCTTCTTTAGTTCTCTACTATTTTCTCTTTCTAATATTTGCTTAGTTCAGTGCTTGGCAAAAAATGGCTCTTAATGAATATTTGTGGAATGGATTAATGAATATACCTCAGCATTTCACAACTGCTGTTAATGGATGTTATGCAGAAATTGGGTGCCGTTGTCAAATTCACTTAAGATATCAGAATAAAACAAAGTTGAATAGGTTCCTTTTCTATAGGATCTGTCAGAGTGTAAAATGTCAATATGCATTGTGTAGAAATAGGAGGATGGGGTTTGCTGGAGCTTCTTAGAACAGTGCCGGGTGTGAAACGTATGTCTGTGTGTGTTGTTGCTCTTGTTACTGCTGATACTGTTATTACAGTTGTCTTTGGAGCCCTCTTTCATAGAGTTTCTTAGGACTAGAATTCCACTAGAACATCCTTTTGGGGAAGGCTGACCTCCCCTCTCCTTGTATTAAGGGGATTCATTGATTCATATGACATTAATTAGAAATTTAAAATAACTCATTGGGGCTAATCTGACGTTAATCTTGCCACCATTTATAACAATGTAGTTTGCTGGGAAATCAATTTGGCAAAACAAACGTCAGGGAGAAAGCTTAATTTTAAGCAACAGAATCTTGGAAGCACCCAGCGGCACTTTGGAAGCACCCAAGTATTTGCTTAAAAGTGTAAGCATGCCAGGGACAGCTAAGAAGCCTGCATGAAGAAAAATAAAAAATAAAATGAAAAAAAGACCACCTGGACCCCCTTTCTGGCACCACCGCATTATCTTCATTTCCTTTCTCAAGAATTTATTTATTTATTTGGCAGAGAGAGAGACAGCGAGAGCAGGAACACAAGCAGGGGGAGTGGGAGAGGGAGAAGCAGGCTTCCCACCGAGCCGGGAGCCCGATGCGGGGCTCGATCCCAGGACCCTGGGACCATGACCTGAGCTGAAGGCTGACGCATAACGACTGAGCCACCCAGGCACCCTCCTTTCTGTATATAAAATCAGGACGCCATGTTTGTGGTTCTGTCTGTGGGAACTAGGGATACAGCTCCCTAAAGTTCTTGTTTTTACACTGAGTTGTGTCAGTATTAAATCTCATTGTGGTTTTAAGGCTGATTTGTCATTCATCAAGGTCCCTTTGGATCCTTTCTTTGTGTCCCAACCTGTGAAGCTTGCTGCTCTTCCAAGCATCGGTCGATTCCTCGTCCTGGCCAGCCATTCCCACAGGGGTGCAGGGGGAGAGCCACGATCGCCCCCTCCCTGTACTCCCCGGGCCATCATGACCTTGCCATGTCCCTCCAGGCTCAGGAGAGCCTTTCTGAGACTCCTAGACTATCATCTTTCTGTGTTGTTTCCAAAATCAACATTCTTCCCGAAGCCCTAACAGATGGTGCCCATTGCTGACCCTATTTCTATGTAGCGAGTCATTGTCAGAGAAGGAGCTAGAAGGGATCCGACAGGATTTTCTCCCACGTTACAGTCGAATGATTCTCACTCAGCCTGCATTTCCAAGGGAACCCTTATTTGGAATAAATTCTAATATTTAATCAAACATCAAACTTTCATTTACTGGTCAGTAATCACCACCAATGAGTGGTAATTACCTCCATCCCTTCTTCTTTCCTTCCCTCCCTCCCTCTCTTCCCTCCTTTTTCCCCCCTTTCCTCTTCTCTTACTTCCTTTATTCATCGGGCCCAAGTTTGCCCATTCCCAGGCCCTGGGAAACTTCCCTGTGTCCATGTCAAATATAATAGCTGATGGCTCTTCAGTAGCATTTGCCTATCTGCCAACCAATGCGCGACTTTCCAGCCTGCCTTTGGTGTTCTAATAAATCTGGCCGGAGAGAAGGGCCCGTTGTACTCTGGATTTATGACTAGTAGCCCCAAAGAAAGTTACAAATTCATAAACACACATTTCTAAGTAGGGCTTTCACACTGATTTTCTTTTGTCAACTTTAAGAAAAAAAAAGATTTAAAGTTGAGTTTATTACAGCTTGTGAGGAGTTGGAAAAGGACTCAAGACAAATATTTTTGGGCTGAGGACATGTGTGAGGTCACTGTGCCCTCACAGTCTTCTCCTGGTAATGCTGCTGGTAATAGGAGACGGAAATCTGCAGTCTATTCCTGGAACCTCCTCTGACTCATCCCGTTATCCGGGGACAATTCTTATTATTTCTGCATTACTCTTCCATCTGTAAAATGTGGATACACGTTAATGCTCTAACCTTCAAACATCCTTGAGTCTGGGGTGTTCTGCTGGGACCTGTCCTTCAGCAACCTCCTGGAAGCCACATTTGGAAGAGTGGCCAGGGGCCAGCCAGCCCAGGCGTGGAAGGAAGTGGAGGGGTCACGATCTTCGTGGCAAGTCTGGGGTCATTACAGAGGTGAGGGGATGTTCATCAGGCTACGCCCAGAAGTCCTGAAGCACCTCCCACGTTTAGGGTCTGGGACATATGCCAAGTCATTAGCTGCATAATTTTTATAATGGCTTAGAGATGCTGAGGACATAGACACTTTGAAGCTTTTATAGGGTAATAGTTTCCTTTGACTTAGTGAAACGTGGGTGGACAGGAAAGGGCTTGGGGGTGGGCATCACCAGCAACAGAAATCCAGGTATGCATGCTCAGGCATTCGAGATCAGCCAAACTGGTTTCTTTATGCAAAGTCCTGGTTGTTTGCCAGGGGTGTCTCCCCGCAGTTGTCATAACTGTGGCTGTGTTGAATACTGTGAGTGAAAATGTTGGACGTCTGTCGAAGAAGGGATAATGAGAAGGCTCTTGGGAAACATCACATCTGGTTGGAAGGGTGGGGACAGGCATATGCACGTTTGTCCCATGGCACATGATTAGAGATCATTGGCAGTGACTGGCTTTCATGACAGGCAGCAAGTTTACAAGCAAACCATTCAAGGACGCTGATAAGGACACTAGAATGTTCTGTAGCTTCAGCGTCTGGGACCAGACCTTATGGCAGTATCTGCTCGGGAAGTGAATGATGTTATAATGCCTGCAAAAGAATAAAGAAGTTTGTGATTTAACAGTGGCTCTTTATCTTTCCAGTTAATCCATTTAACTAAGAAATGAGAGAGAGATAAAATCACCATTTGTTCTGTTTCTTGTATTTCAGGAAGGAGTTGATTGAATGCAAGTCCAAGACTGAATCCTTGTTAAAGGGATAAGGACAGAGAATTCATCTCCAGGGTCCAAGTACTTGCTCTGAGCAAATGATATATTGTAATTAAGCACTAATATATTAAGCACCCAGAGTTTAAAATGATTTTCGCCAATTAATTCTGATTAGCGTGTGAAGACCATAAGGGCAAGAATCATTATCCACTCAAGCAGTCCAGAGAGACAGCCACAGGCCACAGGGTCACCTTGAACACCTGCCCAGACCCTCTGGGTCCCTCCTTCTCCAGAGCCGTCAGAGCCCGAGGATGCACGGAGACGCATGGGGGTTCCAACTGTACCTCGCACCGAGGGGAACATGATGGTGGGACGGAGCCATGCACAGTAACAGAAGTCCCTAGGAAGCCTCGCTCTTCCTTCTCTCTTCTGGAAGCCTTCTATGGGAGGTTTAGTAACAATGCTGCTATTCACTGAAAGCTGACTGTGTACCGAGTAACAAGAAAACCCCACTACATATCATTGGCGCAGTAGCCCTGTGACATTGGTAGCGTTAAAACCAGGGTGGTGTATTATCATGTGCAGCAGGTAAGCGTGGGCTCTCGGAGCCAGATCGGCTGGATTCAAGTCCTAGCTCCGCCAGCTCTGGGCTGTGACTTTGGGCACGTTTCTTGGGTCCCAGGTCCTCATCTATAAAATGGGGTTAGTAGAAGCGCCCCGTCTCATAGGACTGTTATCATGATGAAATTGTATAATAAATGTCAAGTGCTTAGCTTACTACCTGATAGTAACCTTTTAATAGGGACTAATAGCATGACTGGCTGAGCTCTCTAAGAACGGGAATTCAGAGAGGAACGAGCTTCTGTAATGCTGGCGCCATCAGCTCAGTCAGGGAGCTTCCGAAGGAGGATTTGTAGACAGGCTTGACTTGTTGGTGGCTGCTGTGGGGTCCAATGTAGGCAGAAGCTATTCGCAGCATATCATGCAGCCATTTGAAGTGTCTGCAACATCTTACAGGACACTCGGCTACGTGAAGTTCCCGTGGGTAGGGGGAGCTGAGTGCCAATCGGTATGGGTTATATCCGGACCGATCCGACTTTGGCTGGAACTAGACTTGCTTTAGGGACTTTGGGTAAAGATGGACAAGATGTCATTGACACAGACCCTGGCTTGCCACTGCTCGGACCCTTAGTTCCACATGTGTGCACGTGATTTATTAAGTCTGTAATGCAATCAGTGTTCGTTAGAGTAAAAAACATCCATTTCAATTTCTGCTGAAGAATGACCTTCTGTTGTACTAACAGATGCTGCCCGGAGCGTCGGCTCATATATCTCCAGGTACTAAGGAGGTGCTGCCTGCACCCCCGAAGGTTAATGCACCACAACATGGATGAGATGAGTGGCAATGTGTAAGAAGTAGGCAGGAAGGAATGTATGAAATGCAACTGCTTTACTGGGGCAATTTTCCCTTCAGTTGAGTTATCTGCAGAGGCTTTTCAAAGTTGAGCAAAAAAGACAAAATGAAATCCAATATGCTTTGGGACAAACAGGGATACTAATTCAGGATTTCTGTCTTAGTAAAAACATTCTGATTATAAGAGGAATGGAGGCTCACGGAAGAACATTGAGGAAAAACTAGAATTATAAAAAGAATAAACAGATTATTCCGATATTATTTTTCTTCTAATATTATTGGAAGAGTTTCTTCTAATATTATTTTAATGGGTGCATATGCATATACATTTACGGGGGTGTAAACAGGGAGTATGCAATGTGAAGAAATTTGCATCTTTCTTTTTTATATATAGCGCATATTGTAAACGTTTCTTCATGTCATTCGAGAATTTAAAAAACATGGTTTTTGATGCTTCCTTACATTCCATTATATATTGGAGTGTGACCTAGAAAATCAGTATCAATAAGTTTCTTTAAATTTTTCACTATGATAAGTAATGTGGCAATGAGCATCCGTTTCTATAAATCTTTGATTGTGTGCCCCTTAGCCATTTGCTTTCCTCCATTCCCAGCCCTGCCTCCTGTGCAAGCCACTATCGGCACTTGCTTCTTCTCGGAAGTCCCTGCTTCCATACTGGCCAGCACCACCTAGCACCCAGCATCGTCGTTCAAAGATGAGAATCAGACTACGTCCTCTTCTTGGGCTGTTCTACATGCCTTCTAATCACCTGAGACAAAAGCCACACTTCCTACCCTGGCTCACGGAGTGCACTATTGCTGCTTTGTCTTTGTTCCAGCCCCGATGGCCTTCTGCAAACAGTCAAGGTCATTCCCACCTTGGGGTCCTGCGCCAGCTCCTCCTTCCTCCAGGCACCCTCCCTTCCATTACTCTGGGAATTATTTTTTTTAAGATTTTATTTATTTATTTGACAGAGACACAGCGAGAGAGGCAACACAAGCAGGGGGAGTGGGAGAGGGAGAAGCAGGTTTTCCGCCGAGCAGGGAGCCCGATGCAGGGCTCCATCCCAGGACCCCGGGATCATGACCTGAGCCGAAGGCAGACGCCTAACGACTGAGCCACCCAGGCGCCCCTCTGGGATGTTTTTTAATCAATGGATACGACCTATCTCGAAGCTCTAGGAGAGCCGGCTTCATTCACTGCCCTGCGTCCGATGCCTAGAGCGGTGTCTGGCCTATAACAGGTCCTTGATAAATGTTGAATTAACTAAGGAATGGGCGAACAAACTCCTTTAATGTTGCTCTTCCTGATGCTGTGCCTTTGGTGATGCGGTTCTCTCAGGCTGCCATTCGCTAATCTCTTCATTCTGCTTTTTGGGACCATTTCTAAGCTTCCATCCTTCACGGCTGATGCAGAAAGCCTTTCTCAGCCCATTGGCCTGAGTGCTCTCTCTGTTCTTCGAGGCCTGCAGTGCCTCGTGCTTCTTGGAGACACCTGGTCCTCGCGGTGTCTGTCCTGGTCATTGATGCCTCTCATTACCTGCAGTAGATCTCAGAGTCTTCGTGACATGGAGGGCATGTTTCTCAGCCATTTCTTCCGTAGCACCCGGTGGTATGACACAGAGTGGGTGCTCTCTGAACATTTGCACACTTGAAGCTGCTCTTGCTGTCGTTGACTTGCGTGGCATTTTAGGGCTGATAAAAATATTAAATGGAATAAGCTCTGATCTAGCTCCTGTTCTCAAGAAAAGTACTCCAACTTTGCCGTCAGTTAGGGCTTTATTGATTCTGAATTGGAGGGAGGTGGGAAACGGGGAGCGAGGGAGTCAGGAGTAGATTACGGATTAGATCTGAGAACGTGTGGGAGCAAGTCTGTCTAAATCAGGGCTACTCCTTCTTCCCAACTCAAAACTCATTAGCATATCTATGGAAACAGTCCTCCAGCTTCTATTTTTCTTACTCTGACAAACCCACATTGGCGGCGCTTGTTTCTCGATGTGTCTCCAAAGACTGTCAGATTTCTGGTCTCCTGATGAATTGGGCTGCTGGTGGCTGAACAGCCGTGGTTGGTGACTTCACCGTGGGGCCTCTGCACTCTGTCTACTTGACAAGGCCTGACACTGGCTCTGCTTCTCCCTCTTGCTTGAAGGGACGAGGGAGGGAATGTCTACAGGTAACCGGGAAGGTAAACCTGCAGGGCAGGGTGCATCTTGGGGTGGGTGGAGCAGACAGCCAGGCAGTTAGGGAGGGAGAGGAGAGGCTCCAATGTTGTCCAGTGTTCCTTGAAACCTCGGTATGCAACATGACATCAGGGACCACGCCCTGCCCCAAACAGGCTCTATCACGGCCATCTGGCACTTGACTCTACGAGCACTTTAACTTTGCTGCCAAAAGATGTCTTGCACCACACAAACTGTCTTTTACCTGCCCCGTCTCACACTCTCCCCAGGGCAGCTGATCCCAAGTACATTCTTTGTAGAAAACAGCACAGATTTAGAAACCATTTCTTCCCCCTCTCCTAATTTCCTTTGTATTACTCCATTGTCAGGTCTCCAATACTATAATTTTATTTGCTACCAAAATGCCAAGGATAAAGCCATTTTCTTTGACACAGTCATTATTTTAGGGCTTCCTATAGAATTTACTCTGCTTAAACATGTTGTAGGATTGATTTTTGCACTTCTTAATGCCTCAAGCTTTTTACTTACAGCACATTTTTTAAAGGAGCAGAGATGAGACTCAGCCAATCCTTGGCTTCGTGGTGGGGTTGGCCCTTCCTGCTGTGGAGGAGAGTGACAGCTGCTGGTGTCGGATGGAGAAGGGCAGGAGGGGCAGCGAGGCTCCTGTTATTTAAAGACGTTGGTGGACAATGACTGACAAATCTTACTGAAACACTGGGAGAGGATACAAATTTTGCTTCCATTCTGTTAGAGTTTTCACCTTTTAAAAACATTCATTTCTCTCTTTTTGTTTCTTTTAGGAAAACCATCACACTCGAGGGGCTGGGCAGGCTACTGCATGAGAACATTAAAGAAATGCATCCATTAGTTATTGAGGGACTGAGGACATCTGACTGTGTGTGTTAATGGGTGGTGTGGAGAGAGGAGCAGAAGCCTGTTCGCCCAGTCTGGTAAGGGACACCCCAGGGTGCTCCCGGAGCTCGAACAGGACTCAGAGGTCCTGTTTCACCTGGAGGTGGTGGTAACAACACCGACAAGGAGGACTAGCTCAGCTCATGTGTGTTGAGCACCGGGTTCAGCTGTTACCCATCTGACCTCGGTTCCCTCCCAAGGAGACAGTTACCATTCTTAGCCCATTTTAGAGAACAGGATATTTAAAATTGAAGGGTCAGATAACTTGTACAAAATACCAAAGGTGTCAAATGATGGATCTGAAACTGAAACCCAGATCTGTCTGATTAAGGAGTCCATCCAAATTTATGACCACAAGTGTCTCAGGTCAAGGAATCGAGGGATAGTTCTGGTTTTTTTCTTCTTGCATTTGGCATTGTGGGAGACAAATATGGTTGTCCGGGCTATTTGATAGAATCAGATTAACTCTGTACTGCACGTGGAGCCTTTAGACTCTTCTGCAACTCTGGCTGATGCCATATCCTGCTAACCCAACATGCGCTCCTCTGTGGCCACTTCTCCACTGCCCCAGGTCATTTCAGGATGAGGGCAGGGCAGAGTCTTAGCTCTCTGGGTTTGTGATGGAGTGCTTGTATGGGGGAGAGTGGCAGGCAGAAGATGTCACAGGGTCAGATTAGAACAGGGCTAACGTGAGCAAAGTTGGACCACAGTTCCTGGAAGTCATATGTAACACTCTCAGAGAATCTTTGGTTTCAGGAGTAGAAAGTGAGGTTGGGAAATGCTAATATCCTGGGGCAGCTGATACCTTGGAAGCTGATTCCTGGCCAATGTTACCCTGGATTTTTGTCAAGTTTATCGTGTCATACTGCTTGAAATACAGAAGCTTACCAAGTGTTGAATCTTTTGAGTTGCTTATGAGTTCCCTAAAAAATACCAAAAGCCTTTTGAAGTCAGGAACACATTACTGAAAATTTGTTTAAAAGGCTGTCTTTCTAACAGTGAAGATTAACTGCACCAAGAAAATGACAGTTTTATTTGGGCAGAGGTGAGAGGAGACTTGCCCAAACATGGAGAAGGCAAGTTCACATTGATCAAGCACCTTCCTACCATGTTCTCGGCCGTATGTGCTGAGGCAGATGCTGTTGTCTTCCATTTGATGGAGGGGAAACTGAGACTCAGAGAGGAAGAAGCGTGAGTGAAGGAGGCGACAAGGTTGCTGGACAACAACAGAGTTTCTCAATTGCGGCACTAACACTATTCGCGGCCAAATGATCCTCTGCCGTAGGGCTGTCCTGTGCCCTGTAGAATGTCTAGCAGCAGCCCCAGGCTCCACCCATTACAAGCTAGTGGCCCTACCCCAGTGAGGACAACCAAAATTGTCTCCAGATCTTGCTAAATGCCCCCTGGGGCACCAGGTAGCTCCCGGTGAAAACTCCCGATTAAAAGGGAGTTAAAGGGACATTTTGAGGAAGTCCGTGGCGGTAAGTGGAAGCCAGCAAGGGAGCAGGGCTGGCACATGGGTGCTAGGAGGGAGTCCAGGGGTCTTCTCCAGGCAGGAAGGAAGAAGTACAAGTGGAACTGGCCTTAGGAATAAGAGGTCGTTCTTTAAATAAAAAGAATTACCATCTATTGAGTACTAAGTTTATGTCAGTGTTTTACATGCATTACCTCATCCACCCATGTCACAAACATTATGACTGAGGTTCAGGAAGACATACAGACATGGTTAAGGCCCAGAGTTGTATCAGTAGACACAGGTGCTTCTCTCTGGGCTCCCAATCAGTCAATATTCTGGAACTGGATCTACTCTTTGTGCGAGGAGCTAGTCTCACCACCCCCTTGCCTTGTCAAGACCCCAAAAACAATTCCGATGAGGGAGTGGGTAACTGTACATTTAAGATAAAGGTGTCATTTGTCGTTTAAGAGACAGAGATAGGAGTTCAGGCTCATGGAAGGGAAAACAATTCGTGAAGCTACCTGCATTACTCTTTTAGGAATATCTGTGTGTTTTCTTGACGGGAACTCCTGGCTTGTAACGCCAGTGCCTTGTCACCTCAGAATTAGAGTCAAAATCTTCACAATGCCTGTCCTCCCCCACCCCTCAGATCGCCCCCTACCACCCACCCCCTACTCAGGTCACTCGGCTCGGGTTCCTGGAACCTCCAGGCCATGCTGGGGCCTTTGCCCCGGAGGATTCATTCAGCTGGAACATCCCTCCTCAGCTGGCGAGCCCCGCCCTCCTTCAACAGCTGCTGGAGGACTCTTCCTTTTCTTCACAGCAACGATCTTCTGACTTACTGGAGCTTCCACTTAACTTCACTTACTGTCTGGCTTCCCTTTGTAGAATGCAAATTCCACACGGGTGAAAAGTGTTGTCTGTGGTCCTCACTGCTGTACACCTTAGAACCGTGACTGGCACATGATAGGTGCTATTCGAGATAGTGTTGCATCAAGTAAATTTCCTTGCTGGACAGGTTGGTGGGGTAAAATGCAAGATGCCTGGGAGGGGCGTGTCGAAGTGTGTGAAGGAAGCCGAGCTCCGTCCTGAGAACCAGATTCTATGCCTTTCTCTTCGGGTGCTGTTCTACCTGCCCAGTGAGCCAGGTGGTTCTGGGAAGAATGCTGACGATGTGACCTGGTTCTTTTCTAAGCAGTCATGGTCTGTTGGATTTTGTGAGTTTGAGCTTGCCTTGGCATGAAAAGAATAATCACATTTGGGGAAATAAACGTAATTACTCCATATTGCTTAATACATCTAATAATTGTTTAATAAAGGATATAAAAATTTCCTTGCTTTTCACCTTAGTAAATGTCACTCAATCTATAACCTAATTACTTCAATTTTCCATTTAGAAAATTAATTCATTCTGAAGGCATGAAAAAGCAGCTGAGAAATTTTCCTTTCTGGCTAAAGACTTAGAAACTCAGATGAGTTCAAAGACCTCCCTGTCCTCGGAGGTCAAGAGCAGAGCTTTCAAGTTGGCTAAATGGACTTCTACTCGTGTCCTCACTCCTTGAGCTTGACCTGAAGTAAATCAATTAAAGCAGATACAAGAGTCTCAGGCTTCTCTCTGTCGTCTTTCTACTTTCAATTTCTTCCTTCAGGGGACTCGCTTGATACACAGAGATCTCAGCCTTATCATTAAATCGGGTGGGAAGCATCTTGTGTCCTTATATCTTAGTTTCCCCACTTGTGAAAAGGAGAAGAGAAATAAAAGCAATTGTGTCAAGTACCTACTGTGTGCTAGACATCGAGCTAAGCTTTCTACACATCTTATTTCCTTCCCATATCTTGGTTAAATGAGTAAGCGAACAGATGAATAACGAACATATAAACATTGTCTAATATTTATGAAAGCCCACCATCTTCCAAGTGTTATGCTAAGTATTTTACATAAGTTTTCTCAATTCCCATAACAACTCTATAAGAATTGTGATTATATTACTTGCTCCATCTTCTAGGTAAAAATGTGGCTGTTTGGTGAAGGTAAATAATTTGCCCAAATCACTTAACGTATAAATAGTAGAGCTTGATCTTGAGGTATTATTTTTGTCTGGTTGAAACAAAGCTCAAAAGTTTCCAATACCATTTTCGAGATCACCAAGCTAGCATGTGGCTGATCAGCCTACAAAATATTTCTTCATTACATGACACACTCATCTTCTTCAAAGCGGTTTCATGCAGCCGACACGACGCTCCACCGAACGCTGAGATAATCCTTGGATGCAGACATGGGATCCCCTGTCAAGAGGCGGGCTCAGCAGCATGCCTGTGCTGGGGCAAGGCTGAGATGTGCAGCCGTGGGCCTCTCTGTGCTAGACCCACAGTGCCGGGCTTCCTGCTCACTTCCCACTGAAGCTACTCTCCGTCCTCAAACGTGAGGCTCAGGGAGCAGATGGCTGAGGGAAGAGCCGCCTCACAGCGACATCTGTGGTTCCTACTTGGAGCAGGGAAGCTGTTGGGAGGCCCTTTGAGAGCTGGGCAGAGACAGAGAAATCCCCAGAGGCCAGGAGGCTGGGGTGACTATGGATATTGACATGAACATATTACCTAGAGGTGACCAAACCTGAGACAGGTGTTTTGCTTTGAAAAGAAGCAAATTCCCTCTTTGGCAGTGCCTAACTGTACTAACTCCAGATTCCAGGCTTGGTCCAAAGAAAGCTCCAGGGGGCTGGGATTTGGGGTGGGAAGAGGCTCGCTGTGGGCTAGAGGGGCATTATTGTACCACTGCAGCCTTGTTCTAAGAACTGACTCACCCAATACTAATTACAAGTTTTCTCTGGCTAAGGAGACTTAATAGATCTTTGGCTTTTTGTTCTTTTCACCCAGTGATAAAAATTGATTGTGACTAAGCCTGAATGATACTTACTTTTCTCCTTTTTGCTCCCTCTTCACAGTAAGGGCAAAGTCACTAAGCAGAGCAACTTCCTACATGTCTCCCTTGTCCTAAGCAGACGTCTGTTCTCAGGGCCCTATTAGCACAATCCCTGCCTTGACCACCCTGGGTCCTCAGTCAATACGTAGTACTAATATTGGGATGGTGGTGATGTCTAGCTGATGTCCACAGGTGGGTAAAAGAATGATGTTCCTTTCCTTAAGAATGGCACAATTCCTGGGGAGGATTTTTTGACGGAATAAGGAAAAGCAGCCGGGGGGAGGCTCTGGTTTCCCGGGGCCCCGACCAGGTTGCTGTGAGAACATGGTCACTGCAATAGGATTTGACAGCTAGTAGAATTCACCATAAAGTTCTCCAGGGGGACAGGGTGTGTTTAAAGAAACCATGGATGGAAATACGAGGACCACCTCTTTCTCCCTCTTGAACTTTAAACATGGATAGATCAATGCGCTTTTGTTATTAAAAAGGATAATGAAAATGCTTTTCCTGAAAGAGCAAAGTTCTTTTCAAAGTAGAATGCATCATTCACTTCTAGCAATTCCTGGTGAGGAAGATAATGGGCTTTCCCCCTGAATTTTACAGATTTAAGAATTCAAACCTGCACAAGAGTAGCTGCAAGGACCAATGTGGGAAGTACTAGTAGGTTTGAGCCTTCTTTACATGGACCAGTGGGCTTGTCCCCAATTCACACTGCTTATGGCAAATGCTTCCTTTGTTCTTGTCTGGTTTCCTAAGATTCTCCGATGAAAATGTTCACCAGTGGAAGCTAAAGGATAAAAAAACGCATGAGATGGCGATGAGACAAGGTAAACTGAGCTTGGCAAGCAAAAAAAAAAAAAAAATGTTATTTACTGAGATGGGGATGAGAGTACAACACACATCTTTAATTTCACAGTTACATTTTAGGTAGAGCATATGTTCAAAAGTTATGAGCTTTAATATTTTAAGACTCAGAGAAAGAATTGTAATTCATTTTTGTTCATCAGGATTATGAAGCTGCCAGGAATCTCATGGGGTGCTGGGAATAGCAGTTCATTGTGACAATAGAAAACTGGCCTTGGGTTGAGCATTAGAACAAGCAGGTGACTGAGTGTCTGGCGGGGTCAATGCCTCAAATGTGGCATTATTTGAACTTCTGCCATTTCTTGGATGGATCAAGGCTAAATTTTATCTGTTTGTATGTTCTGTTTTTATATTGAGAACTTACTAGTTTTTAAAGAGAATAATACCTATTATAAAATAGACAATGTATACTTTGCCTCCTGCTCAAAATATATGTGGTACCTTTGTGAATGGATGTTTACTCTTAAGGAGGGAAGCGGGGCATTTGGTGAAGGCGGATGGACATGTGTGGGCGGCACGTGGCAGAGTGCTGTGATGTAGCAGGAGCTTCGGGAACCATAACTAGGATAATGTCGATGTTCTATTTGTCTTCTTGGTTTCTTCCTTCCTTCCTTTCTTTCTTTCTTTCTTTCTTTCTTTCTTTCTTTCTTTCTTTCTTTCTTTCTTTCTTTCTTCCTTTCTTTCAAGACTTTATTTGTTTGGCAGAGAGAGAGAGAGACACAGCGAGAGAGGGAACACAAGCAGGGGGAATAGGAGAGGGAGAAGCGGGCTTCCGCCGAGCAGGAAGCCCGATGCGGGGCTCGATCCCAGGACCCTGGGATCACGACCTGAGCCAAAGACAGATGCTTAACCGACTGAGCCACCCAGGTGCCCCTGCCTTCTTGGTTTCTAAATAGCTTGCATTCTATTAAGTTGAATCACATGAATCGGTTCTATTTGCCTATTTCTGATCTATAAAAATAGGAATTCCATACAAATCAACCGAATAGTAATAGGTTATTGTAACTGTAATGTATAGCAACAACCTCCTAATAGTCGTCTGTGGTTACCCGGCCCCAAGAATGGAGGTGGGTTAGAATTGTCAATAGAATCCTTTGTGGAAGAGTTTCCTGGGTCTTCAACAACCCTGCATGTCCTGAGTGGTACAAGGCACGACGCGAGAACCTCTGGGGAAGAGTTGAGTAGACTTGGCCAATCTGGTCCTCCACTGGAGGCAGCAGGAGAACCAGCCCTGGGGACAGTCTCTCCAAAGCTGGAGCAAGGGGAAGGTGGAAACATCGTCTCTAAGGTGGAAGCAGGTAGCCTCACCATGGGGGTGTGTGATGGGGTAGTTACTTCCAGGGAGGGAGGGCTGAGTCTCCCTCCCTCCCTTACTCTTGCTCACTTTAGACTTTGAAAGGCCACTGCTCAATTTCCTTCAACAAGGGGCTTCAGGGCACCTACATTATCTCTAAGCCTCATTACTTGCTTGACGGTATTTTGGTGCAGTGCTAACTCCTCAAGCAATTTACGCCCCCAAACAATATTCTAAAGCTCAGCTAATATCTGTGAAGATCCACTGAAGAATTGTCATTTTTTTCCAGTCTATACATTTTGAATAATATATGCAAAACTGTGTTTTCTTGTGGCATATTTCTGCATTGGACTTAGGAGCATCTTGAGGTATGTTTATAAGGTATTTTCTAAAAGCAAGATATTCTCCAGAAAAGGTTCTGCAAAATCAACATTGATTCTCAGGGTGAGGCATATAATATGCACCTTACTAGTTTTTTTCTCTATTAGAATCAATTCCAGACCAATAGACACAACTTTGAGCTTTAAAGATTGGTGACCTTAATATCTTTGGCAAAAGGCCTTGGGAGAAACTACTGCAGAGGATTCTCTATTGTTGCACCTCACACAGGGAAATGACTGCCAACTTGCTGTCTCTAAGACTTATCAGTATTGCTGCCCAAAACCATAAAATACGCTCCTCTTGACCTTTTGAGTGCATGTTTTAATTATGATAACGCTACCAGCTGTAACAGGTTTAACAGGATAAACCCTGAAAGTTTAGTGGCTTAGCCCAGTGGAATTTATTGCTTATGCAACAGTCCAACAAGTGTGTTCAGGGGATGGTTTCCCACACAGTGATTCAGGGATACAAGCTCCTTCCCTATGGTGGTGCCATTATTTTCTGCACGTGGCTTCCAGGTTCACTGTGGGAAGGGAACAAAAGAATAGTAAAAGCACATTAGCTTCCTAATTCAGCCCAGAAAAGACACACATTATTTCTACGTATGATCCTTATTAGTAAGAACTAGTATCACAGTTCCATCTGGATGCAAGAGGAACTGGAAAATTAGTTTCCTTGCAGCAACATTGCACTGAAGGGAGCGCGCATCCTTGTTGGACCGCTGGTTGTCTGCCACAGTAGAATATAATTCTTTTGGTTTGTTACCATTGAAGACTCAAGATATCCTAATGACGTGTGCTTGGGATTTTTTTCTGAAGGATGATGAAGAGCATATATTCTTGGAAAGTTGTTTCTTCTTGGAGAGTCGGCCTTCTCCCAGATAGGCAGCCTGCATGGGTGTGACCCTCCATCTTCCCTGTGGGGTCTTGCTTTCCTCTGACTTCTTTTGCTTCATTGACTCTGGGAAGGAGTCACCCGCCTTCATGTTAGAGATGGCAATTCTATTAGAAATGTCACCTTTGATTTCTGTGACATATAGTGATTCGGTATCATTAGGGAGATGCTTTTCTTGGGCCATTATAAATGTCAAATTTGGTTCAGTCAGAAAGCACAGTTGGAGGAATTCACTGTGAATGCTGCATGCAAGGTAATCCCACAAACTCATCTAGGAAATCTCCAGTATCGCATGGTTGAGATAGTTGACATGGCTTTTCAGTAACTCGGGGATGTCTCCCCAGCCTATTGATTTCATTTGCAGAATTTGAATCTCTAAACAGTGATTGTTGGCTCTAGTTAAATGTGTGCCATAATTCTACAAGTGCGTTAAATATTTTATTCTTTTGTGTAGCAGAAACATGGAGGGATATTCATGGATAAGTGTAAATGGGCAGGAGCTGAAGATTTGAAATCAGACCTTGCGACCTTTTCCACTTTAGTTTGCTCATCCAGTGTGAATACAATAGTGCCTGTACCATAGGAGAGTCTTGAGGACCGAGTGAGGTAATGCAAGCAAAATACTTAGTCCAGGGCTTGGCACATTGTAAGTGCTCAATAAATAGTAACTCTTCTCTTCCTCCTTCTTCTGTATTAGCATCCTATTGCTGCTCTAACAAATGACCACAAACAAACGTATTATCCTACGGTCCTGTGAGTTAGAAATCCAACATGGGTTTCACAAGGCTAAAATCAAGATGTTGACAGGGCTGGTTCCTTCTGGAGACTTCTTACCTTCCAGCTTCCAGAGGTGCCAACATCCCTTGGCTCATGGACCCTTCCTCCATCTTCAAAGCTAGCAACAGCGGGTGGGGTCCTTCTCACAGCAGAGTTCATGGCTGCAGCCTTCTCTTCTACCTCCATCTGTCATTTCTGAAGACCCTTTAGACTACACTGGCATGCCTGGGTACTCCAGAATCATGTCCCCACATTAAAGTCAGCTGATTGGCGACCTTAATTCCATCTGCCACCGTAATTCCTCCTTGTCAAGTACTCTAACATATTCACGGGTTTGGGGCAGTAGGATGTAGACATCTTTGGAGGCCATCACTCTGCCTGCCATACCTTCTTCTCTTTGTTGTTATTAAAATGTTTGAACCCTTCACATTCTGATACACTCGATATACTGCTCTGTCTTTTCTGTTTATAGAATGAACTCCTCTCAATACCGGAATCTTCCAAAGTAGTTTTTTGATGTCTAACTCCTGTTTTTGCTCCAAAGCAACTATTTTAAGCACAGTGGACCAGAATAGAGATAGTGCTCTATTATTTACCAGTAACTATTAAAAGCAAAATAATAATGCATATTACCATTTTCCCCTTTTGGAGATGCTCATGTCACTAGAAAATATGTTTCATTTGGAGCCAATATAAACCACCAATGGATGAGCAAACACTATCTGGGAGGCATTTATCTCTGCAGAACAATTCTGGAATGATGCTGTATTAATTCTCTGCACTATGTAGGATACTCAAAGGGACAAAAACAAAACTGAAAATGAAAAAACTTCCAGCGTTGTTGGCCTTGTTACTCTCTGACACATGACCCCTTCTCAGTGTGTTTGCATAGTTATCAACATCTTTGGCCATTTCAAAGGCTGGCTCTGATGGCAGGTTTCCAGGCCACGGGGTAGAACAGGGTGTGAGGGCTCGAATGGGTCACATATCAGGGCTGGTCCTGCTATCGGTATTCATGGCCATTCTTCCCCTTCTCTGTGTCCTTTCATATCTCTTCAAAGGGACTTAAAAGGTAGTTCCTTGCACAGAAAAGTACTCTGCACAGTGCGAAGGAGGACCAGTTTCTTGGCATTAAGCATCTCTCCAACACTTGATACCCACCAGTGTGTAGCGGACGTCTCCCGGCTTCTGTCCAGTTTCCTCCCGCCCGGCTCCCAGGCCTCTAACTTCCTCCATCCTCCCCTCCCCAGCGCTGCTGTAGGGGATCCTCCGGGCCAGCCAGGGGCCTCCGGGAGGAGGAGAGCGGAGCCCTGTGCCTGGCTTGGTGGGGGAGGGGACCAGCCTCACAGGGGGCCGCAGGAAGGGATGGAAATTGGAGAGATGTGGATAAATTCTATTTAGCAAATAACACAATATGGGTACAGGCACAATGGTTTTTTCCACTGGCAGATTATCCCAGGCAGCGGCTTTGCTGTGTGAAGAAGGAGGGGGAAAGGAGCCGAGGGCCGAAGAAAGGCAAAGGCGGGTGGTGGCCGCAATCAATGCTGTCCTTTGTGGCGCCTGACATTTGAGGGGCTTGTTATCGGCGATTGCCGGCTGCTTTATCTAAATGTATCTCTCCAGCTGCCAGGCGCTGCTGATAGGCGCGGGATGCGTGATGGCCCTGCAGATAGGAGCCACCTCCCGGGCGCTGGCGCTGTCACTCTCCAGCGGGGCCTCTCCTCCCTCTCAAAGGGAAGAGGCACCGTGTCCCTTCTCAGAGTCCCAGCCATGCTCTTTGTTCCTCCGTGGCCTCAAGGAGACAGACAGAAAAACCCAACCCCCAACAAGTCAGCCACCCACTACCAAACAAACAAAGGCTGTGCTGGAGGCAACTGAGCTCCAAGGAGGGACAGACAGACAGGAAGGAGAGCTTGCCATTTCTTCATTTAGACCAGACGCTCTTCTCCAGTGTCTGTCCTTCGGTCCCAGTCGAGGGCAGCAGCTGTCTGGCATGTATACAGCTCTCCTCTCTACTCTTCGGACCCACACATGAGTGTATTCAGTTGGTGCCAGGTTTTGATCTCGCTTTACAAAGTCTAGCCTCTCTGCAGCTGCACACCTGCAAACACGCCTACCTAACGCCATGGCCGGGACACATCACCCTTGACCGAGCGCACCTCCTGGTATCGGAGGCGATCATAGGCTGGAGGACACTTCTCCTGGGCATCTGGTGTGATCTGGTAGTGCCGCACCAGGGAAATTGAGAGGCCACCGCATGACTGTTAGGATGACAAGGATCAAGAACCCCCAAAGACAAGCGCTGTCGAGGCGTGGCATAAAGGGAATTGTTGCACACTGTCTGTGTGAATGCAAAATGATGCAACCGCTGTGGAAAACAGTCTGGAAGTTCCTCAAAGTCCTAAAACTAGAACTACCCTACGATTCAACAATCCCATTTCTGAGTATTTATGCGAAAGAACTGAAATCAGCAATTCTGTGATCACTGCAGCATCATTCACAGTAACCAAGATATGGAGACAATCCAAGCGCTCATCAGTGCAGAGCGGATGAAGAAAGTGTGGTATATACACACAACCGAATATTGCTCAGACTTAAAAAAGAAGTCGATTCTACTACAATAAGTAACAACGTAGATGAAACTCGAGGACTTTATATTAAGTGAATTAAGCTAATCATGCAATGACAAATTCTGCATGATTCCATTTATAGGAGGTATTTAAAATAGGAAATCCATGGCAGCAAAGAGTGGACGGTGGTTGCCAGGAGCTGGGGAAAGGGGCAACCGGGAGCACCAATCCACAGGCGGAACATTCCAGTGATGCGGAATGAAGGACCTCTAGAGAGCTGCTGTACAACATTGTGCCTGTAGTCAGCACTAATGTGTTGTATGTATAAAAATTTAAAAGGACAGATCTCATGTTAAGTGTTCTTACCAAAAAAAAAAAAAAAAAAAAAAAAAAGGCCAGGTCTCTAGCACTAGGCATCCTTTGTTTAAAACTTCCTGCTGTTACTTACTGTTGCAACCTCAGGCAGGACCTCAGCCTTGCTTGTCCAGTCTACGAAGTAGCAACAATGCTCACATTTTTAGCCGTTGTGAGAATTAAATGAATCATCCCTGCCTGGTGCCTGGCCTGTAGTAGTTTCTCAGTATGTTTAACGTATCATTATCTGGTCCATCTTCTTAGGAAGGGCTACACCAAAACTATTTTAAGTGTGTGGTTGAATGTCTCCTCATCATTTGGATACTTCCAGGAAAAGAAGTTCTTCCAACACCATATGGATGAATTAATGTATAGCTAAAGTAATGAATTCTTACACTGGTCTATTTTTATGTTCCCTGTCCTCTCTTGGCCCCACATTTGGATACTTCTCTCCCCACATTTAAAGTATGTTTCCTCTATCATCCATCAATAAGTTCTTGCATTATGTAGGGTGTTATAAAAGAAAAATAAATAGAGAATGAAGACACAGCGTGTTCTAGAGAGCCTGTGCAGGGGGTACAGCAGGTGAATGGAGGAGGCTGGTCTCGGCGGTGATGTCCTATAACCTACCGCCCATGATCTGCAGAGGTTTCTCCTTCCCAGCTGAGCATGGCCTCTTTTTTTCAAGACATGATTAAAATGATCTATGCCACTTAAAGCTTTGGGGATCTGCGTGGAAATGTCAACTCAGAGCTTGGCACAGAGTTACACTTGCTTTTGGTGGTCATGAATTTGTTAAGATAAACATTACTGGTGAAATTAACCATTTTTCCCCTAATGTGAATTTTTGCTATTGTGTTGTCTGAGAAAAGCATCACCTAACACCAAGAAAAAAAAAATAGTTTTAGAAGTCCATAGATAGAGCAATATTCATCAACTCTATTATCTGTTTAGCTACAAGGGATTCTTTGCCAAATATGATAATTAATTAGCTCTGTACTTGAACTCCAGGGTGATTGCCTCTCATTAGGGGCTGGAGTGGCCCCTGTGTGTGGCTGCTCAGCTGGCTCTGCCGGATGGTGCTTTGGGAAGCTCTATGAAGAAAAACAACATCAGTATAATTATAAGTAAAAAACAACAACAACAAAAACCACAAAAACCAAAGTCAGATGCTTGTGATGTACTTTCACAAGCTTGGTGTTTCTTTTCCTGACAAACTTAGTAAATAGAAGGCTTGAGATGTGGGCTATTATTGAAATAAGAAAATACTACCCTTATGATCACTATCACTGACACAATTCTGGAGAAAAATAAAGACCGAGCCCTTTAAAATACATTTGGCATTTTAAAATGTATTGCTGCGCTTTGTTCTTCTCTAATTCAGTTTTCAACTTGGTTGTAGGATCTGATTTAGTTTGGAGCTGCTGTCTGCATCATTTTGTTATTGTGATGCTATGCTAGAGACAAGTGGAGCATAAAAGGCCATCTTTGTTCTCAGGGCAGCAAGTGTCCTGAAGGTTGAAGAAAAACATGGGCGTCTTATTCTGCTGAACACTCAAAGGAATAAAACAAGCAAGTAGTAAAAGTGTAATCGTCTGTGTGTTTTTTAAAGAGATAGAGCCGGACTGTGCCCGCAATGTCTCTACCCGCCTTGGCCCCCCAGCCCCGCCCCCCAGCCTCCGTCAGGGTTCAGTGCTCTCAGCAGAAAAGCAGAAATGCTCCTGGTCTGGCCTGCCCGAGTCCCCCGCAGGTGCCCTCTGAGTCCCCTTTCCTCCTCACAGCCTCTGCAACTCCACGTGGGTGTCCACCCAGACATGCGTGGGCCACGTCACCTGTGGGAGAATGTCTGTGTCTGCAAAACCAGGGAGCAAGAGGGAGCCCGTTTCTCCCAAGAGCATGTTTACATCCGTCTGAACTTTATGCCAGCTGAAATATTTATGAGTTTTTGGGGTGTGTGCTGAGCCTGGCCGGATCACAGAAGCTTCAGTGGCCCAGTGGATGGAATTTGTGACCCCCCCTGCTCCCATTCAGTTCATTCCCCCCCTCCCACACACACACTGACACTGACATTTGTCCTAAACCCTCTCTTAATGCTGTAACATAATTCATTAGGACAGCCTTAATGAGCTGATAATTAGTCTGGTGGGAGGGGGCAGAAATGCCAGACTCAGAGAAAAGTCGAGCAGGCTGGGGCTTCTTAAAGAGCCCTGGGAGAGCTTTTTGTCAACAAAATGGATCACACTTGCAGGCAGTAAAACTTTCAAATGACCTTCATGTCAAAATATTAGGCTGCTATTTTTCGCTGGATGGTAGTTTCATAAACATAAAAAGCACACATATCATTCAGAGTGCAGCAAAATTTGTCTCAAATACATGAAGCTTCCCCCCCCCCCCCGCTTTTTAGAAAGACTAATATAGGCTTTGTATAGTGGAGAAAATGACAGAATGTTCCAGCCTTTCACTTGGGCTGAAACAGATATTTACAGCAGGCTCGCGTGCGCTCTTCAGCCCCCCCACCCCCCCCGCTCTCCCTCTTTAAAGGAAAACATTGAACTATGTACATGGACACAGAAGTAGATGGGAGAGAAAGATATAAATCCTAGAGAAATTTTGCTTATCTTCATTCAGGAAAATTGCCTACTGAGTCGCACAATTTACAGAAAAGGCAACTGCATTAATATTCGACGAGCAGTCAGAAGACAGAGTTATAATGAACTGCTGAAAGTAGCTCTTCTTAATGTGGAGAAAAAAATCACCATGACTATGAACAATAGATATTTTTACTTCTCTGAATCCATTTCTTCTCAAGGTTAAACTTCAGGAAGACAAATGGATATCTGAATTTTGCATTGTCGAAGTGAGAGTATAACCACATTCCCAGGACTGTGTAGTCTCTCTGCTGCTGGAGTTTGGGTTCAACGCCAACCCCCTGCCCGCCCTTCCCTCAATCTGGGAAGCACGAGGGATGTGGGATACATGTGAGCCAAAGCAGTACGGGAGGACTGATGATGTGCTCTGATTTGAGCTCAAAATCCGGTCTAAGCGGTGACTCAAGGATAAGGCGCCAGCTTGGGGAATGAGAAGCAATGATGATTGGAGGGACACAGAAAATCCAGTTACTGATAAAGATGAGAATAAGTAATTATATGTCATTTTTGAATAGTCCCCTGGTTACCAGTCAATAAAGATAATGCACATTAAAAGTGCTTTGCCAAGAAAAAGGCATTATGTAAATGTTGTGTTTTATTGCTGCTATCAGAATTAAGAGGTGATTACTTAGCTTGGGTTTCAGTGGCATAAATAAGAATTGGCCCTGCCTCTTTCCATCACCTTTGACGTCCCGTGTTCAAATAGAACTCCTTCCTGCCCTTAAGACGGGAATCATCAGATGTGCAGCTGAGTAAAGCACAACCCACAGTCCCTACAAACAAGTGCTTGTAGAGAGTTTGTGAAAGCAAACCTTCTTGGCACATTAATCTAGATTATGTTTTGGCAAATGGTTTTTTGTTGTGGCCATTACTGGACGAGCCAGGGACATGGCCTGATGGTTGGGTGCCACCCATGCCAGGGGAATTGGGTCTAGGACGGTAGATCTCCTTTCCCATCCCGTGCTTCTCCAACTTGGACATCCGTACAAGTCAGCAGCAGGGAGGGTCCGGGTGGGGGTCTGGGGGGGTCTGCATTTGTAACAAGTTCTCAGGTGATGTCATTGCTGCTAGGCCAAGGATAACGAGCCTTTGGTGTTTATAGTCATCTGATAGTGTTCATGTCACAAGGCCAGCTTCTCAGAGACTGTTTCCTACCCAGCCCCCAGCTGCAGTTTGGGTACAGACCAGCCAGTGAGCAGAAGGGCACGAGGCTGGGAGGTCACGGTAACAAATTACGAATCAACACCAGCATACATCATCCAAGATGACCCTATCAATTTTGCTCTTCTAAACTTTTAAAACAGTAAGATGTTATATATTCTCCCAATATACTTTAAAATTTTTAACATTCTTTTTTTATTTTTTAAAGATTTTATGTATTCATTTGAGAGAGAGAGAGAGCATGAGCGAGGGGAGGGACAGAGAGAGAGGGAGAAGCAGGCTCCCCGCTGAGCAGGGAGTCTGACCCGGGGCTCAATCCCAGGACCCCGGGATCGTGACCTGAGCCGAAGGCGGATGCTTAACTGACTGAGCCACCCAGGCATCCCTCTCCCAACACAATTTTAGATTCTATAGAGGGAAGGTCTTTTTCTTGGTTGCACATGATAAAACTCTTCAAAACAGAGTCCAGACTTGTAACATTGTTCATTGGCTGAATTTATTAGAAAAAATAGTTTCACATCTGAGCGATATCCTGTTCTCTCAGCCATCAGCTTGCTACACATGTTGGGGTTCTTGCAGTTGTGCATCCCCAGCATCCACCTTCGTCTGGTTTTAGGACACAGGGTAGCCTGGGCAGCCTCAGAAACCCTGGAGTCACTTTCACACTAACTGTGAGGACTAATCCTAGAGCCGGGTTCATGTCATTGGTTTGTACAGCGGACGCCAGTCCATGTTCTGGATCTCTCAATAATCATAGGCCTACCCATGGTGACCCAACTGTAATCGGATTGCTCTGTCCCAGGGCCTCGTTTTCAATATATTTACATTTACAGGAACTTTGCTTATCAGGGTATAACGGTCCTCAAGTGAGGAGCAGTCTGGAAGAATATGAGCAGATATGATCAGGAACTTCTCTCCCAAGGGCCTGAATAGAGCTGTCTATGTATTTTTTTTAATTTTTTATTGTTATGTTAATCACCATATATTACATCATTTGTTTTGGTGTAGTGTTCCATGATTCATTGTTTGTGCATAACACCCAGTGCTCCATGCAGAATGTGCCCTCTTTAATACCCATCACCAGGCTAACCCATCAGCCCACACCCCTTCCCCTCTAGAACCCTCAGTTGGTTTTTCAGAGTCCATCGTCTCTCCTGGTTCGTCTCCCCCTCTGACTTACCCCCCTTCATTCTTCCTCTCCTGCTATCTTCTTCTTTTTCTTTTTTCTTAAAATATGTTGCGTTATTTGTTTCAGAAGTACAGATCTGTGATTCAACAGTCTTACACAATTCACAGCGCTCACCGTAGCACATACCCTCCCCAATGTCTATGTATTTTTAAGTGCAATCAGAGATTGGTTCCAAGAAAATTGCTCTCTGCAGTTTTTTCTATACCAAATCTTTCTCGCCAGCAGAGGAAAGTCAAGTAACAAGGAAAAAGCCCCCAAGTGGGCATCAAGTTCTGATAATCCTACCTTCATAATGTCCTGTCTGTTCATTCCTCATCTGGTGTAGCCAAGCTCCAGCATTGCCCCGGGGCTGCTCTAATCATCACCTGGACTTCTCTTGTGTCTGGGATTTTTCATGAAACCGAACTCCTTTTAAGTTTATCCTAATTGAGTCTTTTGAGTCCGTGTTTCGTAAATGAGCACGGTGATCATATTTTACCAAGGACTGCAAGTGTCCTCTCCTTCCTTCCTCACTTAACGTTCCAACCCCTTAGCTCAGCTGAGTGGCTTCTGGAAGAGAGGGAGAGCTCAGTGAGCAGCCGGAGTCTCTAGCTCCAGGTGAACCTCAGTAGATAGCCTGAGGGGTCGAGGGGACAAGTTGATTTTCCAGGCAGGAAAGAAAGCTGAGTCACTTCCAGGAATGAAGGAAAAACCCGGAGCCTCAGCAACCAGAACCGGGTCGGGAAGCAGAAGCATCCACATCCACGAAACCCTCAGCTCTGATGGCTCGGCCCCTGCAAGGCTCCATTCGGCAGAAAAGACCTCTCCACCACCGCGCAGCCACCTCGTCCAAGTTCAGCAACCTCGGTGGAAAGAGGAAAGACTAAACCCCATGTTGACCAATGAGGGCCAGGCAAAGCGTCTGGCTCTGCCGGGGGGACATGCCCACCTTTTTGGCAGCACTTTGCTGGGCGGTGGGGCAGAGAGATGAGATGGCAAGCCCAGGTGGCCTCCCTTAGGCTGTGAGCGGCAGGCAGCATTTCCAACCGGTTAGAATGGAAGCGGGCTGGCATCCTACAGAAAGAAGGCCGGGGCAGCCCCAGGATGGGGTAGCCACAGACTATATTCAACCCTGCCATCTGGACAAGAAAGTGAGGGTTCACCTCTGTGGGGTGATCCTACGTTTGTAGGATCCCTGTGTCCTGAAGTGGACCTCTGAATCCCAATTTATTGAATCCCGTTTATTTCCTGATGTCCTTAAAATGAAACAGACAGCCAAAACGTGCTCCCGTTACTCTGAACGGCGTTGCTCTGGGTTCATCGCAAGTGGCCACGCTTTAAGGTTCTGCCATGTCAAGGCCTCTGGCAAGAGGGACAGCCGGAATGATTTCGCTTTAACCAGTTCTTCCCAAGTCCTAGCTGCACTTTTTCGCTGGAATTCTCACTCTCTTAACCTGTTCTGTGGGGTCTGGCACAGAAAGCACCTCTGTTCCTGACTCCGCCGAGAAGCTGTGTGGTCTTTGGAACACCCAGACTCATCTGGAAAGATTCCCAGTCAGACAGCTGAGCTGGAGGCCAGAGCAAGCTCCGCCCCCCCGCCCCCTCCCCCCGGAGGCAGCGTCCTCCGCTTGCCCCCAGCCTGCGGCGCGCCCTCCCCAGACCCGCTGGACGGACCGTGTGGTCCCCGAAGAAGCCCTACCCCTGTTTCTTTCTACCCAGGCTGAACCTGGTTGAAAGCGGCAGCACTGGCGGCGGTGGGCCTGATGTCCCCCTGGGGAGCCGCCCGCCCTCGCCGCCACCGGACCCTAGCGGCTCTCAGGACCGGAAGCGAGGACTTTGCAAGGTGCCCTCGTTCACAGAGACGGTGGCACTTAGGGTCTCCGTGCCGGTGGCTCCCATGAGCTGGCTCCGGGAACATGTCAGCCCCCTGCGTCCTCACCCCGTCTCCCCGGCTCTGGCAGGGGACTGGGAGCGCGGTGCCGGAGCTCGGTGTGTGGGTTCAGATCCACTCCAGAGCGCCCACGGGCCGGAGCACAGGACTCACAGACCCTTGAGGGCTGCCCACCCCGCACCAGCATGGATGTGAGGGAAGCCGCAGACAGTGGCTGTCACAGGTCACAGGAGAGGTCCATAACCGTGAATTTCCCGCTGCCCCCACGCCTCCAGCTCTCGCTCATCCGTGTCGGGCTGTTCGCCACCCTCCCGCCCGCCACGAGCCGAGGCCGCTCACCCGGCCTCCCCCTCCTTGCCTGGGGGTTTGCTCAGGGACGACTCTCCGATTCTTCTGGACCAGCCCGTCAGGCCCTGGTGAACACGCTGTTCTCTGAGCTGAGCCAGAGACCCCCCTGGGTTCCCTCCTTGGGGTCCTAGGCCACCCTGGCTGGTGCGTGAATGAGGCCTCCGGAGGGTGTCTTGCTCACTTCACGCTCAGGGTCTAGCAGCTGCTCAGTAAACAGATGGTCCCGGGCTGCAGAGGGGGTCGCCCTTCCCGTCTGCTCCGAACCAAACGCCGTCGGGGCTCTCTTTCTCGCTCCTCCTACTGCCCCCCGGGGCCTGGAGGAGACGAGGGCATGTCCATGACCAGAAGCTTCTCAGCAAAGGGTGCAGTAAACTGAGGCAGGGGTCTTCAAGCTAAAGAGAAGAAAAACTGAGTGCCAAAAATTGGGAGCGGGCCGTTTTCATCGCCCCTGGACGACTTGAATGGTGGGGTGCACTCAGCGCGGCTCCCGTCCTCTGCCACCTCAAACCTGGCTTTCATTGTTTCTGGTCTTCACCAAGTTAACGCTTTACCAAAATGGCTAAGATTGTCTTTCTATCATCGTCTCTCTTCTTTCCTTGAGACTTTATCATGGTTCACAGCACAGTCTTTTTCTATGTTTTTTTCTTCCTTTTCTTTTGTGCACTTTTTACTCCCTTCTGTGCCTCCTTCCCTCTCTTCATGTTCTCCTCTCCCTCCCTCTCCTAGACCGAGGAATAATGTTCTGTGCAATGTAGATGTTCAATGGTTGCTCACTGGATTGATTTTTTTCACCTTTTTAAAAGAGGAATTCATATTTTAAGGGCGGTTTTGGGTTCACAACAAAACTGAGAAGACAGCACAGATTGCTCACATGCACCTGCCCCCCACACTTGCCCCCACATGCACCTGCCCCCACATATGCACTGCTTCTGCCTTATCAACATCACGTGCTAGCTGATGAACCCACAAACACATCATCCTCACCCAGAGTCCTCAGCTCACATGAGGGTTGTACTCGTGTACATTCTATGGCTTTGGACAAATGTATAATGACACGTATCCAGCATTATGGTATCATAGAGAGTATTTTCATTGACCTGAAAGCCCTCTGTGCTCCACTCATTCCTCCCTATTCTTTCACCCCTGGAAATCACTTCCCTTTTTACTGTCTTCATAGTTCTGCCTTTTCCAGAACATCAAAGAGTTGGAATCGTACAGTATGTAGCTTTATCAAACTGGCTTTTTTCATTGAGTAATAAGTACTTAAATTTCCTCCGTGTCTTTTCATGGTTTGCAGGCTCATTTCTTTCTAGTACTGAATAACATTCCATTGCCTGTATGTACCCCAGTTTATTTATCCATTCACCTACTGAAGGATATCTGGGTTGTTTCCAAGTCTTGACAACTATGAATAAAGCTGCTATAAACATCTGTTTTTGTGTGGACATTGAGTTTTCAGATCCTTTGGGTAAATACCAAGGAGCACAATTGCTGGATCCTATGGTAAAAGTATGTTTAGCTTTGTAAGAAATTGTCAAACTGTCTTCCAATGTGGCTGCACCATTTTGTATTGCCATCAGTAGTGAATGAGAGTTCCTTTCCCCTCACATTTTCACCAACATGTGTGTTGTCGGCGTTCCAGATGGTGACCATTCCTGTTCCCGCATAGTGGCATCTCTCTACTTTAATTTGCATTTCCCTGATGACGTATGATGTGGAGCATTCTTTCATATGCTTATTTGCATCCTTTACGTGTTTTTTTTTTTTTTTTTTTTTTTTTTTGGTGAGGTGTCTGTTAAGATCTGAGGCCCGTTCTTTGATTGGGTTGTTTGTTTTCTTATTGTTGAATTTTCAGAGCTCTTTGTGTATTTTGGATAACAGTCCTTTATCAGTTGCGTCTTCGGCAAATATTCTCTTCCACTGTGTGGCTTGTCCTCTCACTCTTCGGACAGTGTCTTTTGCAGAACAGAAGTTGTTAATTTTAATGAAGTCCAGCTTATCAATTATTTCCTTTTTGGATCATGCCTTTGGTACTGTGTCTAATAAGTCATCATCCTAACCAAGGTCATGTAGGTTTTCTCTTACCTTATCTTATAGGAATTTTGTTTTACATTTAGGTCTATGATGCATTTTTGAGTTAATTTTTGTGAATGGTTTAGGTCTCTATCTAGATTTGTTTTTTGCACGTGGACGTCCAGTTGTTCTAACACCATTTGTTAAAGAGACTACCTTTGCTCCCGTTGTATTGCCTTTGCTACTTAATGGAAGATCAGTCAACAGTGTTTATGTGGGTTTATTTCTGGGCTCTCGCTTCTGTTCCACTAATCCAATCTACTTGTCTCTTCTTTCACCAATACCACACTGCCGTGATGACTGTACTTGTAGTAAGTCTTCAACACTCTGATTCCATATCCTTTCCCCCCGTGTGCTTAAGTAGAAAGTGTCCTACACTTAAATAATACCAGCTTTTTGAGTGAGAGACTCAATGCCATTATGATACTGATTTAAGTTTATCAGACGGCTGGGAGGCTGAGATTCTCTACATGGAAGTATATCCTTGACTTTCTGTGTGTTTAGAAGGACTACAGCAACCAATAAAATTAGTAAAAAGGAAGAAGGCTGTGTGTGTGCCTTTCTATACTGAGTTTTCATAGGACCTTTCGGTTTTGAGCCCATTCCTCAAAGATAGGAAGTGAGTAATTTGGAAAGAAAAGAATCTGTTTCAATTAGTTGTGAGGATAGCCCCTTCATGACACTGTTTAACGGAAGAGGTTGGGTTTCTGTTGTCATTGCTCTTTCGTTTTCTCCGTATCTCTCCCTTCATCTGTATTTTTGTGTTTCAGGATTGTGCTTGACACCTGTGTCTCTAGCGAGTTGTCTAAGTTACATACACAAGAAACTCAGAGATGAGGTTGGAAAGAAGCTTATTTGAAGGTATGTTCTAGGCATTGAGATGCTTTCTCATATCTCTGTTAAGGATGTTTTCTGCAGTTCTGTTTCAGATTGGGCTGTTTCGCTTTGGGACTTCCACATGGTTGCTCCCAATTTCTGCCCCCACTTTGGTAAGTTATCCCTCAGAGTAAACCCATGGAGGATTTCTGCTACATTGGATGCTGATCTGCAAGTTGCAGGATGGTTCTGGTGCAATCTGTCGATATGCATCATTCAAAGCAACTGAACGCCTCTCCTTAGATTGTTCTCAGTTCGTGGTGCTGTGTACAAAAGAGCTCTTCTTTCCCTTAGTTCCAGGCAAAATTTTATGACATGGTTATAAACCCTTGGAAGTTGAACTCTTAATGGAGACATAGACTAAATCTCAATTATTGTGGTACAGGTGTTCTTAAAGGAGGTTGTGTGTGTGGGGGGGTGAGCGATGAGAAAAGACAAAGTCATGGTGCACATGATGACACGTAATCTGGGACCACATTAGAAGTAGTCACACAGCTGAAACCCAGGTAGGGAGGGCATGCAACATAAGTTACAGAATAAGTGTTAATTGTGTCTTTTTTTTTTTTAATTGTGTCTTTGAAACACTGAAAGGCATAACTGAATCTCCTGATTTTAGATCCATGGGTTGCACCTTAATCTCAGTGGAGCTAGACACTTAGTGCTGAGTAAGACAAAATGTGGAGAAAACCTCATCGGTCAGTAGTGTTAAAATGAAATGAAGATCGCTTTCCCCCAACCCATATAGATGAAAGAGAGGTGAATGGTTAAAAAACCAAGCTGTGGTGCAGCAATTTTATAAACTCTCAGAGTTCTCAAGTTCTTAAAGAGAAAACTTGGGGCAGACACCTGAGTTCTTTCATCTCAGAGTCACTTCTATTAGAAACAAAACCTGCTTCAGTGGTGTCGTCAAAGGCAGCCCTACCTGACTTGTATGTGATGCTGGTCAAAAGTTAGTGATGTTTAAAGGCACGCTAATGAAAGATTTTGTATATATTACCTCAGTGAATTTCCTGTACCAGAAAATAAACAGAAGTCAAAGATTTTCCCCCGGTTGTGACATGAAAACACAAATAGGGATCGACAAGCAGTCTGTACTACATTCTACCTTGACACTAAAGACAAATAAACTTCTTAATTTCTGAAAGAACTTGGCTCAGAGAGGATTTACAAAAATTTTAAGTGATGAAATTCTGTTTTTAATTAAAATCTCTGTGGAACCCTGCTAAGAACTGAATTGTGGTCCCCCTCGCCACCCAACACATACCAATGTCATATGTTGAAGCTCTAACCCCCGGGGTGATGGTTTTGGGGGATGGGGCCTTTGGGAGGTGATTAGGTTTAGATGAGGTCCGGAGGGTGGAGACTCCCATGATGGGATTAGTGCTCTTTTTTTTTCTTTTTAAATTATACTTGACACACAATGTGACCCTAGTTTCAGGTGTTCAACTTAGTGGTTTGAGAAGGGATTAGAGCTCTTTTAAGAAAAGACACAAGAGAGTTGCTCTCTCTCTCTCTCTGTGTCATGTGAAGACAAAACGTTTAAGAAAGGTAGCCACCTGCAAGCCAGAAGGAGAGTCCACAGCAGAAACTGACCCTGTGGGCATCTTCCAGAACTGTGAGAAATAAATGTCAGTTGTTTAAGACCCCTGGTCTGTGGTAATTTTGTTATAGCAGCTCAAGTAGACTAATACAAACCCCAATACATAAAACAGGTTAAAGTGATGCTTATTACACATAATTTTATATCATATATCATTACAGAGTTTATTATATATGACAAGGATCCTGTCATATAATTGTGTATTATATATTATATTTAAATGTTTTATAAGTAAACTTTATAACACTTACTTATGATAACATCAACTAATGGTAATTCTAGTTAGTTTGATGTTGCCTGATGTGTTAAATTTGATTTATAACATATTAGAGTGTTTGTGGTGTTTTTATGTATTTATTTTCATTGTCAGAAAGGTTTAAAATTCAAACCAAATATTTGCAGAATCTTAAAGCAGCTCTAGGAACTTTGGCTCTAGAAGTTTGAAAACAATTGACTGAAACTGTATGGGACTGCGTTTAGGCATTTTTGGAAGGTGTTTTGAAGAGCCGTCTGGTGAGAATGTGGACTTGTGAGTAGAGTGGAGGCCACACAGCCTGGTGTGTAAGAACATGGGCTCTGTCTGTGAGGAAATGTGGGCCCCCACTTACTAGTCCCACTTTCCTGATTTGGGGCTTGTTGCTGGGGCGGCCATAACATAATCTGACAGACTGGGTGGCATAGACAACAGAAATATTTCCTCACGGTCCTGGAGGCGGGAAGTCCCCCATCCAGGTGCCATCCTGGTCTGTTTCTGCTAAGGGCCTCTCTTTCTGGCTTGCAGACCCCTACCTTCTCTCCAGGCCCTCATGTGGGTTTTCGTCGTGTGTGAGTCCTGAGAGCTCTGGACTCTTCTTCTTCTTAGATGGACACTAGTTCTATCAGATTTGGGCCCCATTTAACCTTAATTACTCCCCTAAAGTCCCTAGCTCCAAATACAGTGACCTTGGAGGTTGGGGCTTTCACATACGGATTTCGGAGGTACACCATTCAGTCCACAAGAGGGGTGATTAGATATTTATCTCATAGGACTGGTGGGAGGTTCAAGTGGGTTGACACAGAAAAAAGGCTTAGAACAGTGTCTAGCACAGGTGAATGCTTAATCATCATTAGCTGTGTTTTTATTAGAAAATCATGGCTTCAAAGAAGCAACCACATCCTTAGTTAAGACAGCCAGCAAACGTTGGGAAGCACTGGATATTTCATGTGTTTTTCCTCGGTGCTGTCTAGGTAGAAGGCACCCCCGGGATCCTTGGGTTGGGGGGGGACCCGTGGAGCTGCTCCACGCCTTGGCAGCTGAGTGTGTCATTCTCTGGCTGTCTGCAGTCTTGTCCTGAGCAAAGAGGTCCATAATGCATGATTAGAAGGTGACTTGAATGAATGGGTGTCCCAGTCCAGATCTGCACATTTCAGATGTACCAGGTAGCACCGGCCGAAGAGAGCTGGCAGCAAGCATTCAAGTGTCCGCCTAGGGCTGGGAGCTGGTTCCAGCATCTTCCGTAGCTGTGACTTCCAGTGCAGTGCCTATGGACCTATGATAAGTGCTAGATGAATGAAAAGTGAATGATGGTGGCTGAGTGACATCTCTTTTTTTAGTGACAGATCCTATAAGACACTAAGGATCATTGGCTGCTCCTTTTTTGGCAAAAAGGAAAAGAAATACAGAAAAGAAGGAAGAAAGAAAGGATGTGAGCAAGGAAAGAGGGAGGGAAGGAAGGAAGACAGGAAGAGAAAGAGAGGGAGTGAGAGAGAGAGAGGGACAGTAGGAGAGACGGAGGTGACTCGCACAGCTGTTTCGGAAGATAGAAGCAGAAGCGCCCATCGCCGCTCCAGGACCTGCTGCCACAGGCTTATGGCTGCCTCACTTGCCATGCCTGTCACCGGATTATTACTTTCCTCTTTGACAGCCACTGGAGCATGCTCCCTGGGCTGTGCTGAGGTTGGCTCCACCCAGGTCTTCTTGACCACGAAGACTGAGCAGCCACCGTCAATGGGTGTGTGGACACACGAGGGAGGACATTAATTACCCAAGGCAGGAAAAACATAGACAGAGAAGGAAAAGCTTCTTCGAAGTTTCATTCCTCTTTCTTTATCCTTGTGGGCTTTTTCTAATTGTGGAAAGCCCAGTGCGGAGGAAAGAAAGAGAACGGTCCGGCTGGATGTGAGGTAGGACTGGGGATTCATGGGCAGACCTGTCTGCATGTGTTTGGGCATCTTTCAGGCACATGGTGCCCTGAGGTCAGGTGGCCACGCTCCTGGGCTGAACTGAGCAGGTGGGCACACACACAGACAGACCCACACTTCCATCTGTAACTTTGAGAAACTTCACGGAGCGGGAGTGGAAGGAGAATAGTCTAGAAAGCAAGGGACTTGGGTTCAAGATAAATACTTGTTGCTCACCGGTTTTGTGACCTTTGCCCATAGCGTGATCTCTTGACTTTCTCATCTGGAATAAAAAGGTTGGTATCTCCCAGGCTCTCCTCTGGCCTCTAAGTCTTATAACTATTTTACCCACTTTTACTCTTCTGCTGACAGGTTTTTCCCATTCCCAGACGTTCAGAAGGAGGCACCGATGGAGCTTTGGAGAGCTGCAGAGGGGGCACGGGATACGCTGGGGGCTGGGATGGGGGCTGGGGCTTGGACTTCCTGGGATTTTTCAGGAAATTTTAGGCAGCCCAGTCAGGGAGATGCTACACTCTCGAAATGACAGGTTAGCAATAAAAACAGGGGAATGAACACCAGTGAACAAACTAAGAACATGGCCGTGAAGACTTCAAATGAAGGACGCAAAGACTCTGGGCTCTGTCCCCACTGCAGCGCCTGTACCCCCCCTCCCCCCCATCCTGGGGCTCCTACTGCCATCAGGTGCCCAGGGCAGGTACGGTATCGGTGTTCAGAGCACCGGACGCTCTAACAGGAGGTAGAGTGTGATTGGCCAGGGCCAGAGTTTATACAAAACTTTGCAACACAGAAAAGCAGTTTGGGATTTAGGGGGTTAACATTCCCAGCAGCTTTTAAAAAATTGTCCCCCCAAAATGAATAATCAGAGGCATTTTGGCCACTTGGCCATAAATAGAGCAGCTCAATAGCACAAGAAATCACGCCGACGGTGTAGGGAGGCATAAAAGCTCTGAATTATGTGTTAATATGTCATGTGCGAAGAGAAAGGGCTAAAGAAATGTGTAAGAAAAATAAATAAAACCACATTAAAAGTGAATATGTCCCATTTGGTCAGTAATGTCAAACGTGAAACAACAAAATCACTGCTTGGAAGTTAACAACAGTTTTAATTTTCCTGCTGCCTTCTCCATTATAAACTACATCAAGGTGTGAATAGGGCCGAGGATGAAACATTGATTTTTACGTCCATATTAAATATACGTATATTTTTAAAGAATTTGCAAGGTGGGATGTGTATAAAATTATTAAATTGGCACTCATGGCCCTCTCGCCATTGTTAGTTCCTTGAAGAGACAGCTCATTCTATTGACACCTCTACCCTGTGGTCGTCAGAGGATCTGAGTGCAGGGTCTGCTCCAGATCTCACTGTGGCTCACATGCTTCCCTTGGGCCTTAATTTTTCCCATCTATGAAGTTGGTATCCAGTCTATGTTCTTATTTATCATTATTAACAATAGCAACAACATAATTGCAGTTGCTGTAAAGACTTGTATTCATCGAACTAAATATCCCCATGCACATGAAGGGATAAGACACAGGCTATTTAGGCCATGCCCCCTCCCCATTTTCTGGAAGTAGGGAGCTTGTTTTTTAAATGTGGTCTTGAAGAACCAAACAAATCCCACGTGTTTCCCTTTGTTGTTGTTCTGTCTATTGTTTGGCCGTACCTTTGGTTAAGTCACTAAAAATTTCTGTTAGATTTCAAGGAGGAAAAAAAATGTCACATGAATGAGAAGAACCACACATTTTGAAAGGCTGATTACAGTTGCTGTGGGGTTTAAGATAAGGAGTTTGATAGCTATGGGATGCTCAGATGGGGGTCTCTAGCGCCCCTCATGCAAGGTTCTTTTTTCCCACACCCTGCCCCTGTTTTTCGTCTTATTTCAACCAGACTCTGTCATGAAGAGCTAGAGGGAAAGGGGTGGCCTGAATGATAAGGTCTCTAAGGAATGTGCACCTGTGCCCTCTGCACTGAAGACACTCCATCCCTGGATATTGTTGGCTTAGATTTCATTGTAGACTTTTTCTACACTGGGAGCTTGACTAACACCATAGACAGTTGCTGGCATTGAATATGCTACATTATATTTCATACCTATGCTACACTAGTCTATCTACAACATAATATAATAATAACGATGAGAGTAGAATTGCCATTCACGTTTTTATGGACATTTACTCTTTACCAGGTCTATTCACAGGCGTTGTTATCTTGTATTGATTAGGAAACTTCCAAGACTCATGTGGTAGTTCAGGTGGGTATTCTCAAGAGATTAATATTACTATTATTTGTAGTAGTAGCTGTAGCTTGAAGGGCTAGCTTTCCACTTCCAGTTAAAAAATAAGCAAATGATCAGCTGGTATTACCCTATGTTGTTTTGTACTGTTATCACAGTGACTAATTTCCATCTCAGTTTGTAAAGAAGCATTGATCAACTTCATTGAGGTTTCAAATCCTCGTGACCATGTAGAACTACATGGAGTAATGACACAAGTTGTGTCCTTTTCCTGCATCATGTTCTTAAGGGCTGATTGTGGTGAGTAGACAGCATGAGATCTTAACTGGACTGGTTTCAACACTGCACAGTCTGAGTCTGTTTTCTCTGTCCTTATCAGGTCTTTGATAATCAAAGATTCCTCACTGACGTGTTTGGGTCCTTGCAATTCGCTGTACTGTCAGAACAGGGGGAAAGTATACTTAACTTCGGGTCTCAAATTGGAATGGACAAAAAATTCCTACTGTGTGTGTGTGTGTTTTGTTTGTTTTTTAGATATCAAGACTTAGACATACTTGCTGTAGGAGGTGGCTACAGTGCTGTTGATGGAAGACTAGATTTGGAATAAAAATTTTAAGCTCAAATCTTCGTATCATGGTGCTAGCTGGGAGGCATTGGGTAAGTCACATGAGCTCTAGAAGATTCCACTGTCTTCTCTGCAAAATAGGAAAATAATGACCAGCCTGGTTATCAGAAACCTTTGTGGTAGTGGGTAACAGAAGTAAACGTGGAAATAAACATAAAATCCTCCTGTAAAGTGAGACACTTGAGAGGAACGTAAACTGCTGTTTTCTCGGCAGGGACATGGCCCCGCTGGGGGCCACGCTAAGAGACGCATTACCAGGAGATTGGAATATGGTAGTGGAGTTGGTGCTCTGCTGATCTCATGGGGTTAAATGTGTTACTTTTCTTGCCGGTATTTACACTTCCCTCCCCTGTGATTATTTTTCATTAAGCCAGCCACTGTTTTACCTGGTCAAATTCATTTTTTTCCTTTTTATTTATTTTGAACTACCACATGCAAAATATCATATTCTTTTAAGTACAGTTATATAAATACACAATACATACCCATTCGCCATGGCAACTGATTTAAAAGCTATCACTACTTATCTATATGCTTACATTGCAGGGCTTCTAAGACAAAAGCTGGCCCACTTGTCATGTTTGCTACTATTTTTATCAGCGATGATAAATAAGTAAATAATTGAACTGTTCTCTGAAGTCTTTTCCTTGTACGAAATTATATTACCTAGGCAGGGCATATCCTCAGTGGGTTCTTGAAGGCTTATTTACTTATTTATTTTATAATGCTGCTGCTGTTACGACAGGTGTGTGGGCATGTGTGTGAGTGTGAGTGTATGTGAGTGCATGTGTGTGAGTGCGCGTGTGTGAGTTGTGCGCGCGTGTGAGTGTGTATGTGGGTGCCTGTGTGAATGTGTGAGTGCGTGTGCGTGCATGCGCACACGCGTGCGCGTGTACTCACACGTGTGTGAGCGTTGTGCGAGTGCGTGTGTGAGTGTGCGCGAGCGCGTGTGAGTGTGTGTGGGAGTGCGTGTGTGGGAGTGCGTGTGTGGTTTTGTGTGTGAGTGTGCGCGCGTGCGTGTGCATGCGTGTATGAATGTGTGTGCGTGCGTGCGTGTGAAATAGTAAAATTACAGCTGGCCAAGCAGATAAAGCAGATAGCGGCCTGAGTGTAGGCTCCAACCTGCAGAAGAGGATGTTGAGATGTCCTGACTGAAATCCAAATCTGTCACAATGGGGCAGAATGGTGGTAATTTCGTGGAACGCTCATTTGTGCTTGTACCAAATGTAATGTTGAGTGTTTTGCTCAAGATTGAAAAAAAATCATTACTAATGGCTGCTATCAATCATTCTGTCCTCTATTTGAAACCTCCTAGCAGAGGGGAACAAGGCAAAATAAAATGTGTTTAGTTGTAACAAAAAAGCAAATGCCTCATCTGAAAAGTTTTATTCACCCAAGAAATATCCTGAAAGTTTCATTTAGCTGACTAAAGAGAAAATGTAGTAAATAACTAAAGGAAAATTACTAAGAAATGCTTAAGGGAGGCTTAGGTTAGCTGCTTGGGGACTAGCAAAATAGCAATTAAGTTTATAGAATGAAGGGATTAAAAGGAACGTAAATGAAAAGTAGAAGGAAATGAACTCTGTTCTAATCTCTAAAAATGGCTTAAATAAAATGCTCATTATAGAACGGGTTTATGAGGCACACGGAGCTGCAAGGATTAGCAGGCAGGGATTTAAAAGGCGAGCAACCTGCTTTTGACGAGGCTGACAAAGTGTTGTGTGGCGGGCTCCTCTTGCCCGTGTCTCTCTGGCCTGTGCAACAGGACTTCTGCTCCAAACCAAGCGACTTGCCATTGTCGCCATCAGTATTGATTTTTTTTTTTTTACGACTTCGATCTACAATTTATAATATTTACAAGTATCTCACACACCCTTAAAAAGAAATTTCCACCTGATTCATACCTGGGTGAAAATTACACCCACCCACCCACACCCACACATATTTATATTTTAGTATGTATTTATTTTTGAAAGTGCTTTCACATTAGAAACATTGTACCAAATAGTGAACTACAAAAGGATTCCTGAAACAGAGTTATTGCAATTCGGGAATGGAAAGGAAATGAGTAACCAAATGCGCCTCTAATCTTAACGCCAAGGTTTTGCGTAACTGACGTTCCGTGAACCTCGTGTGTGCGATCGCTCGGGAGCTGAGGGATTTAACGTGGAAAGGCGCTGACGCCTAATGATTTATGGCCGTGTTCCCCGGTGAGCCGGCCCCCTAGCTGCTCTGCTCAGAACACGACGGGGCCACAGGGAGCCGCAGCCTCATTTGTGATACGGGGAGCCTCACTGCTCCGTGCCCCCGGCCCAGCGACCTCGAGGGGTGCCCGCAGCCTGATAGCCCATCAGGCTATCAGGATACCTGGAGAATCCGGGGAGCCCTCCTGCCTCCTGTGGGGAGCTACTTGCTGCCTTGCCCAGTTCATCACGGTAATCTGCCCTTTGGTTGGCTAAGCTCTCTTATTAGACCCCTTTCTTGGTTCTGAAAGCTCTGTGGCTGGCCCAGCGCCCTGTAAAATCCTCCTTTCTGGTGGAGAGTGTGCTTTCAGCCTCGTGACCAAGTGTCGCATGTGCCATGGTCAGAAGGACTTCAGAATTGCTGGCGAGTCTATCCGTTCCAGAAATCTGTAATTAAATGAGCAGTAAAACAAGGAGACAAACAGGCACAGTTTGATTCAATTAGACTTCGGTAACTTGGGATATGTGTGAAATCAGATATCCCAAATGGTCAGGGGCCACGTTTGCCTTTCACACTCCATAATGAAAGGATTCGCTCACTGGGTAAATCTAGGTTCCACCGGGAATGTTCACACCACTAAGGGGAGAAAATGTTTAAAAGTATTTAGGTGGTATCCATTCAGGTAACAAAGCCCGTAGGAAACACTGCTGGTAAATACTTTTTAAACTAAGTCACTAAAAAAATATGTAGAAGCTGTGAAATAGCATTTTTCAAGTTCAAATTAGTGAGGCTTCACTGAGTTAATAATAAATGTATGCCACGTTTAGGCACACACGTTATGGCTAAATATTTTCTATACCATAATGGAGGTTTATTTTAACAAAAAGAGTACATATTTTTCTCTCATTTGTACACAGTGGGTTGGGAGTGTACTTTTTGAGATTCTGGCCAATGCTTTTTCTCCTCTTGTGGTTTACATGGCTTTTTTCTTCTTAATCCCCTTCTCCTCCCCATCCCGCCAAGGGATGGACTACTGAGCTCAGCAGGACAACATGGGCACCCAGCAAGTCATCCTGCTTTCTCCTGCCCCTTGAGTTCCCACAGCTGAAACCCTTGGTGAAAACCCTACAAACATAGAAGAATTAGGTGGAGGAAACATCCTGGGTCAGAGCAGTGCTTCTCTTCGCCAGCTAGGAAAGCTTCTCTTGGATTAAGTCAAGAGGAGAGACGGCATGAATGGAGAACACAGGGTGTTGGGAGGCCCCAGAGAAAGGCCCGGAGAAGTGTGGGCACACAGACACAACAGAATCTGCAGCCACCCCCGTCCTCGGATTGCACGGCTGCACAGCCCTCTAGAGAGGGCTGGAGGCACAGCCGGGGACCACGCAGCCTGCGCTGCGGGATTCGGCATCCCCTGCACTCCACAGCACATGCGCGCTTCTGCAGGGCTGAATGTGTTAGGAAGAAGAGGGAGCCTCTGGGCGTGAGGGATGGGAAGATGAAAATGAGAATGGCCCAGTGAAGCTTCAGTGAATCAGTCGCAACGTCCAGACCGGACCAGACGATGACCGAGAAGATGGCCACTTAGACATTAAGGATCAAATTCTAGCTCTCCACCCACAGAACACAGCAACAGGAGCCCTTTAGATCAGGGAGTCCCTGACATCTAGACACAGCTTGTGGCAGACTGTGGTTCACTGTATTGGCTAAGCTTTAAACATTTTTCACAGAAGTTAAGCTGTTTTAGATTAGTATACGGAACTATTCAAGAATTCTGTAGCAGAGTTTTTGTTTGTTTGTTTTGTTTTTTAAATGGACTCCTTTCCTCTTGTTATGGGTTGTGTGGTGTCCCCAGAAGTGATGTGCCGGAGAACGACACCCAGGACGTCAGAATGTGATCTTAGTTAGAGATGGGGTCTTTATAGAGGTCATCAAGTTAAAACATAGTCCCAATGATTAGGACTGTTGTCCTTATAAAAGGGAGAATTTCGATGCAGAGAAAATTCAGACAGAACGGTCTCTCTCTTATAGCCTCGGAAGGAATCCATCCTGCTAACACCTTGATTTCTGGATCTAGAACTGGGAGAGAATGCATTTCTGTTGTTTAAGCCGTCCAGTTGCTGCTACTCGTTATGGCAGCCCTAGCAACGTTGTATACTTTCCTTCTCTGGGTTGGCAGATACTCAGTGTTCTTTCCTGAATAGGTCAGTAAGTGAGGGCTTCTGTTTCTTAATAGCTCCTCTTTTTTTTTTAAGATTTAATTTATTCATTTGAGAGAGAGAGAGAGAGCGAGAGAGCACAAGTGGGGGGAAGGGGCAGAGGGAGAGGGAGAAGCAGACTCCCCACTGAGCAGGGATCCTGATGCGGGGCTCGATCCCAGGACCCTGAGATCATGACCTGTGCTGAAGACAGATGCTTAACATATTAAGCCACCTAGGCACCCCTTATAACTCCTCTTGTGCATTCCATACCCACTGGGAGATGGGCCCATGCCACAGTCACAGGAATGGAGCAGTGTTTCCATAGCTCACATCCTTACCTGGATCTGGGGATTCTGGGAGAGTGCCTGCGCTGGTGATTGAGATCCTCCTGGCCTCCAGGTGCAGATGCTTGTCTCTGCCACCCTCCAGGTAGGAAACCAACATGCCACTGCTGTCATGTGGTCTTTGCGTTCAGGGCTCTTTGGGTGAGGGGCCCTGCAGGAGCGCCCTGAGATGTTGCTTCTGCTGCGGGTAGCTGCCCCTTCATTCTGCAACCTGAAAGTGATGGACACAGAATAGGAGCCACCTCTATCGTTTTAAATTTTCTACTAACCCCACCAAAAAAGCAAAAGGACACAGGTGAAGTTAGTTTTAATAATATATTTTACTTAACTGAATATATCCAAAATATATTTATACCCTCCATCAGTATGAAATATCTTCCTGAGATACTTAAAACCCTTTTCTCCCCCTAAGTCCTCACATTCCAGTGTTCTTTCGCACCAACAGCACATCTGGGTTATACTGGTACGTTTCAGGTGCTTAGTGACCATGTGGCTTCCATCCTGGAGAATGTATTTCTAGACCCCAAAAAGCCGCCTATGCGCTTTCTGCCTTGGGGTGGCTCATTTTCAGGATCCGTGTCCCGGGGACTTTGGCATGAGGACATGTGGCTTCTCAGCAGGACCATCTGAGCAGCATGTCTTCCTGTGTCATGGGCACATCCCCATTCCAGCCACTGGCCTGGGACTTACCTACTTGTCATTCCAAGAGGGCCCTGGGAAGCTAGTTTTCTTATTACCTTATTCTTCCTCTTCTTTTTCCCTACTATTTTTTAAAAAATATTTTATTTATTTATTTGTCAGAGAGAGCAAGAGAGCACAAGCAGAGGGAGCAGCAGAGGGAGAGGGAGAAGCAGGCTTCCCGCCAAGCCGGGAGCCCGACACAGGGCTCGATCCCAGGACCCTGAGATCATGACCTGAGCCAAAGGCAGACGCTTAACACACTGAGCCACCCAGGCGTCCCAATCTATCTTTGCTCCCCAAAGAAGTCTCTGAGAGGACATTACTCTGTATCTTTGGAAGTGTGGTTTCTTGGTTAATTGATTTCTATTTTGTTAGTTTAACTAATAGCGGTCGGATGACCTTTTACCTAAAAGAATCACGCAGAGAAGTGGACATCTTTGCTCAGTGAGATGTGCTGCGGGAACCTCCACTCTCATGTTGCGTTTCTTCTCTTTCCATATTTTCCATCTACGTAGAAGTTTCTTTGTGCCTTTCACTCGATCAGGTAAGACAGTGCCGTAAATTCATCCTTACATGTGATTTCCTCCCTGGGATAACTCAATTATTCTGGCTTCTGGTACTTCATTCCCTATTAATGGGGTTGCTTGAACTTTTTGTGGTCTTTCTTCTTGGCTTATTTCTTTGATTTATTGGCACTGCTTAAGTTCCCGTTTCACACTAAATTCTTCCCCACCCTGTCCCCATAATTTCATTCCCATCAATAAATGTTGACGTTTGTTAACTCCTGATTCTCCCAAAGCTGAACCACAATTCATGTCACCCGTTAATCCATCAGACTGCTGCATGCGGTTCGCTTCTGCAGTCCTAGTTTGGACCAGAAAACAGCGTTTCTCGTGGGAGTTTGGCTGTAAATGCTGGTGAACTTGATATGGTTGTGTCTCGATCAGCTGTGGCGTGTTGTGCTCATTGTGTGCTAAGGGACCACAGAGCAGAGAAGCCGGCATCTGGAGAAGGTGAATCCCACCTTGTCCTCCTGATACATAGAAGGGGGCGTAAGGCACACCTGCCACCCTGGGGGGCAACAGCCAGAGGCTGCCTGGCCCTCTTCCGGTGCCTTTTGTGGAAGGCTGGGTGGTTTTCTTTTCTCCTCATGGCAGAAGCCTCCTGCATCCCCTCCTCATGGCAGGTTTTCAGGAAAGGTGTCCCTCCCTGGGCCATTTCCCACGTGCACTGATGCTGCCTCTATTCTGGGCTCTGAAGATTCTGCTGAGCCCTTCACCACCCTCTCCCAAACCTGCTCCCTGGATAAGCACCCACCTCTAAGTTGAACCATACAAAACTGAAGTCAAAACTTGTTGAAGATCAGCCTCATTCCACCTAATGCCAGTGAACCTTCCCACGTCGTGGTGTAAGTTATCGTGATGCCTGTTTGCACTTCCCCTTTTTTCATCTGAACCTGGCCACGCTCAGGGAGCCGCACCCCTGAACGTCCTCTGTTGTGCAAAACGCTACTGACGGCTGAGACCACCAGACTGAAGGGTACATAGGATTACAGCTTCCACGAGGGAAATATGACAGAGATTCCTACAGAAAGCAGCAGGGAGAAGGAAAAGAGAGCCATGGCTTGAGTGTGCAGTCCAGCCCTGCTTCTCCTGGCTGTGCTCCCCTGGGTGAGCCCCTCATGCCCCAGGCAGTTGCAGCTTCTGGTGGTGTTGCCATGCAGTGGGTGAGCCCACACCAGCCTCAGGCTACCCTGGGTTCAAATCCTGGTTTGGTCACCCGCCAGTGGTATGCACACGGGCCAGTTACTCACACCTCCACACCTCAGTTTCTTCATCTGTAAAATGTAGAGATTTTATTTACTTATTTGAGAGAGAGAGAGCACGAGAGGGGGAAGAGGCAGAGGGAGAGGGAGACTCTCAAGGAGACTCCACGCCGAGTACAGAGCCTGATGTGGGGCTCGATCATAGGACCCTGAGATCATGACCCGAGCTGAAATCAAGTCGGACGCTAAACCAACTGAACCACCCAGGTGCCCTGCTATTATTTTACTGTTATAGGAAAACAGGGGAATGGTTACACCAAACTCACTATGTCCTTCTGAAATTAAGCAAGAGAATGCATGACACTGCACTTGGTATGGGAAGAGAACTGCCACCTCACACACCTTGACACTGTCCCTTTGTTTGGTCAACAGCCCCGGGCTATACTGATGTGGCATCTTTCTGGATGATGAGGTTGTTTAATGAGGCTTCAGACTGGGGCGCGAGAAGTTCACAGACGACAGGGCGGGAGAAAGCAATATCTGGAAAAGTACAGATTAATCAGTAAAGCCCCAGTGGTCTGATCCCAAGGGATGGGTCAGAGGAAGACCCTCACCTGGACACAGTTCTTTGAGAGAAGGGGAGAAGACAAGAGGGAATTGGCCAGAGGCAGGTGGTGGGAGAGGCAGCTGGAGGTCTCGCCCCATGCCAGGGAAGGCACACACTGTGCCCAAAGTGAGCCTTACAGTGACCTGCATCTTCAGTAGAGGCTTGAGTGTTCATGTGGCCAGAGACTGGAGCCCATCTAGCAGAGAAGCGCTCCCCTGTGGTGTCGCCTTTGAAACTTCAAGTAAAATAGAAACAGGCACCGCTCTTGACTGGGTATGAGGAAACAAGGGCTCAGACACCCTGGAGGTGGTAATATCCATAACCTATATTGATATTAATATGGAGACTCCCAGGAGCTCCCGTGACAGATCTGTCAGATGGGGACACTTGACAGTTATATTCCCTTCCTCACACTGCTCCTCGGTACCAAAGGCATGGGTCTTGGTCTCCCATTTATAAATCCTGAGCGCTGGTGAAAGAGCTGTGGATCACCTCACGGGGAAATATAAAGCCCGGTTCCTACACAGAAACACACGGAACTCCTGCACAGACTGGTCCTAAAAAGAAATCTCACCCCTGTTCCCTTTGAAGCTAAGGCTGCCTGTGTGGGAGGGAAGGCCAGGCGCCTGGGTGGTGGGCCTGCAGGAGTGGGAAGGAGGCCGGTGAGGTGTCCGGAGGAGGGTGCAGAGGCGGGGGAGGCCAGGGTGAGGGCCCTGCCTCATTCTCAGAGCCACGGAAGCCACCGAGATTTGGGAGCAGGACTTACTTAGCTAGAAATGAGGGGAGTCTCCCCTTGTGTGATTTGTCAAACTGAAAAGAAAGCGTCTTTTAGGAAATGTGCAAGATGCTTCACCCAGAAGGGATGCTCGAAGTAAAATATTATATTTATGGTTTGGCAAATCTGGTTAATTCTCATAGCTGAACGCTTGCACATTTCAAGTAGCAGTGTCGATTAAAATCACCCAAGAAAGCGTTTCTGTTTCAGAGAGAAACAAAATGTATAGTTTCTTTGCATAATCTCTGCCTTGTGCCATTTTCTTGTTTGAGGTTTCCTTTTTGAGGAAACAAAATTATATGTTATCACATTCAACCTACCCGTAATTCCGGCAATGATATCTTGGCATCGATCTTTCTATGTTGCGCTGTTTCTGGAATGAACGGTGGCTTTAGGTTCAGATGTATGTCTGCGGTAGCTGATGCATTCAGCCACTAAATCTGGAGATGCTTCTATGGTTTTCTTCGTCCATTGTATTAAGCAAACATCTCCTGCATTTTGTTTGCTTTCCATTCCTTTGCAGTGAAAATAACTACTTGAAAAGAGGATACGTTCCTGTTCATATTTGTATAAAAGTTATTAATAATAAAACAAAATAAATTTTCTCAAATACAATTTACCAGGTTGCATTTGGTAGGGTGGATGTAGGTGTTTTTGTTCTAGAAGAAATTCAGCTTTAGAGGGATGGGGTGTCTTGAAATGCCTAAAGTCATAGCAACCAGCAGGTGGAGAAGTAATCTGACATTTCTCATCTTTAGTTAGAGATAGGAGATTGGCAACGAGGAGCTGACCCATCAGGCTTCTGGGTCACGAGCCCTTTCATCATTACTTAATGACTTGTTCATCTCTGGAGTTACAGAAAATAGAATTAATTAGCTTTGCAGTTATTTGTCTTCTTTAGTACAGAATTTCCACTTTGACGATCCACTGACATCCAGTTTTTACGCTGGTTCCGTTCTTCCCTGAAGGGGAAAGTTTGAGAACATCTTGCCCTTGGAAAGAGGTTGAATGAACCTAATGCTTCTCTTTTCCCCTGCTTCCAACCCCGTCGGGAATCTGGACACCACCTGAAGAGGTGACATTACTTAGTTATGATCCCTGGGGAGGACTGGAGGTCCCGGTCATAATGCCCATCACATGGACCAGAATTGCCATCCAAGACCTGCTGAGGGACAGGCCAGTAGATGATGTCGAGGGACCAGGCTGAACAAGCCTTTAGTAAAGTGACTGCATGGGGGCCACCACTTGTGAATGCTGCTGGGAGGCCGTCCCTGGGAGGAGAACCCACATGTCACCCGGGGACAGCGGTCTGTGTCCGGAACCCACCGGGTCTGTGCTTGTCCTCAGAGCGTCCCTGCCACGGTCCTTCGGCACCAGGCCCTGACTTCCATGGGCAGGTCAGCCCTCCCCACACCCCTTCCGTGGGCACTCAGTTGGCTCTGGTTGCACCAGGGCTGGGGCGGCCTGCAGAGCACGTCCTTTTACCCTGCTCCCTGGCTTAGCAGGCACGTAATCGAAGCTGACTCGATCACAGTGAATCTCGGTGAATCGCAAGACTTCAGTTCCCATGATCACACCCAGGGTGGCTCTTTTTTTTTTTTTTTTTCCCCAGACGGGAACCTGAGAAGATGTGAGAAGCTGTAAAAGATTCCTCTCTTCACAAAGGAGTTAACACTGGAGAAATGTTCCCAGAGAGAGTGGGAAAAAGTTACCGTGCTACATTCAAGCCTCTGGGTCAAGTCGTAGCCCACACTTACCTTCCTCTGAGCTTTTCACTTACATAAAATTGTGTATGTATATGTATACCAACATACATAAAATATGTTTATGTGTCTAAACAGACATGCATATGTTTAAGCAACATACATACGCGTAAGCAACTTTGGATTGGATTTTCTGCCACATGCATCCCGGGGGGACTAACTCATTCAGATTGTAACTTCAACAACATTTGGTACTGAATGATGGAACACAGCATTTTGTGGGGTCTTGTAGCATATATGCAATAAAGATAAAACCTCTGGTTTTTGTCCTCAGGGGGGTTGCCTTCTGAACTATTGGGACTGATATAAATACTTCGGTCCATCAAACTGTTAATCACTTTGTCTTCTCCACTGGCTTTATTGAGATGAAGACTTTATGCTTCTTTCTATTTTCTGCATCCATTCTGCTGTCTCTAGCGATTGCTTTTGGCAAGGTTTAGGTGCATAAAGTGCTTGTTGGCATAAAGTAACATTTTGTGATAACGTGTTAGAGTGAGTGGCTAATCAGCATTTAACTTCCCTGTAGGATAATTGATCGCAGTGATACCATTTTATTCTTTGAGCTCTCAACACTTCATGAAATTTCCCTGGTGTAGAACACATTTTCTTTCTCAAATGTAAAGTGTGAGGCAAGGGAGGTGGGTCCGGGGGTTGGGGGTGGTAGAAAAGTTAAGAACACGATTCAGATCCCAAGTGCACTCTTTTCTAATGATGTGACTTTGGCAAGACACTTAATCTCCCTGGGCTTTAGTTTCCTCCTGTGAAAATGGGGCTAATCATGCCAATCTCAATAGATTTAGTATGAGGATTAAATGCTTTCGTGAATGTAGGTCCTTAGCAAAGCATCTCATCTATAGTAATGACATAAACAACAGGCGAATTTTGATAGAACTAGACAAGTCTTAGAATCCTAATGAATGGGAATGATTTTTAGGGCTGTGAAATGTTTCATTAACTGTTTATTCTTTTTGTATCTTCCTAATAAATCACTTTAAGTTGGTATGAAATTGTTTATACAGATTTGTCAATGAAGCCTCACTTAATTAAAAAACAGTACATTTTAATGTGTGAATTTATACATATAAAACCTGTGAAGTAAAGTGACAGTTCCTTTCAATTCCTCTCCCCTTCCCTTTTCATATTTCAGACATAGCAGTAGACATAGTTAAGACGAATTCCTCTGGATATTCCTGAATGAACAGAAAACATGCTGTGTGTTTATGTGCCCGTGTGGACATTATGTGGAGGCATGTGTGTGTGAATAATATGAAATATGTGGTCCTGCAACTTGTGTTTTCCCTCAAATAACGTATTATGGGCATTCATAATAATAGAATGTCTAAGGACATATTTTGGTATTTTTCTTTTGTTGAAATTTAAATGAAGATGTCATGGCTTCTGGAAGATTCCAGTTTGTGGCAGCAGCAGAAATATGGTGCCAAGAACTTGGATCCCCCTGACGTGGAACAGTTTGCTCACTTCCATGATCCCGTTAAACAAATCTAAACACACAACTGCCTCATAGGTAGGATCATTCCTTCAGTGTAAAGATATGCCAACCTCCCAAAAGTAACCTGTAAAAGTCTACATTTTGTACTGCAGATTTGGGACAATGTTTTTTTCTTCTCATGTTCATGCTTCTGTTTATGAGAACACTAGCCTGGTATGAGATCTTTTTTTCTACTTTTAAAAGTCACAGAAATTGACAAATTGTGACAACAAAACCAAACAAAGCGGAGATTGACCTGGAAGTTGTCATATTATAAGCTTGGAAGATGGTGTTAAAGACAAACGTATATTGGCTGGTAACTACAATTCTATGTTTAGAAAGACACTGAAGTGTCAAAATTAGTAGGAACTGATTATGTATTACAGAATCCTGGTTGGAAATCAATACCAAATTTCATGTCTTTGGCAGTCCTTGCAGTTTTTCTACTCAAACCAGCTCTATTTATGCTGAATAAATTTAAAAGACCCAAAGAGGAGACATAGTTGGCTCAGGGGTCACACAGCTAGTTACTGACACAATTGGTTCTCAGACCGAGATTTCCAGCATAGGAACAGGTTAGCAGGGGTGGTGAAGATAGAAATGACTATAAATCACTGGGTACACTGTTACCATACACTGATCGTTGGCCAAGACTTTATATTATGCTTACTCTTCACACATCCTTTGAAAGATAGATATGATTTTCCCCAATTTTAGAGAGGAGGAGTTCCTCTTAGACAAGCTCCGTTGGATTTGAACCAAGGTCTGTAACGGACTTGAAAGCCTGGGAGGTTTCAAGAAATGCTGTTTTGTGTGTGTAAGAATGGCACACACAAATGCAATTTTATAATGTAATGCAATATTATATTTTTTTCTTCCTTATTTTGTTGCTAAGATCACTCGCCACACAAATCATGATCTCCACGTTTCAGTGGGAAGTCTCGGACACCCCATCATTCTCATGGGCCTCTGTGGCATCTACAATCAGAGACGCTGCCGTGAGGTGAAAGCAAGCAGGAATTTGGACTCAGAAATAACATCTTAAGAAAACGAAAGATAGAAATGTAGTCCCCTCACACAACGGTATCTGACGCGGAACTCGGTTCGTGAAAGACCCCACAGCCGACTTCGTGGAAGCCCGGTCTTAGCATTTCCTCCACCTGCTGCTCCATCTATTCTCTCCTGTGGTTTTCTCATGCCCTTAAGCCTTCAGCCCCTCTCCCCACAGCTCCTCTTATGCTTAGTAGCATTATCTCCTGCCTCGCAGAGAAAAGAGACGCCATGAGAACCCCCTCCCCTTTTTTGCCACGTTTTGGACAAGCTGAACCTGCTCCCTCATCTCCCTCTGCTCCCTCGCTCCCAAAGGATGGAAGAGGTGTCTCTCTGCAGGGCTCCTTCCTCCTCATTTGTCAGGCAAAGGCTGCTTCTCCATCCTGATCTCCTTTTTCATCTTACCAGCAGGGTAAACTGTAAACACTGTTGATCATTTTTAATTCTTGAGTCATTTCCTAACGTCTGCTTTCTCCTGGTTTTCTTCCTACGCGTCTGGAAGAACTCTTGGAGTTTTCATTTCTTCTGCTTCTCTTTTGACTTCATGTGGGCCTCCCGATCCCGCCTTACCTCCTGTTTACTTCTCTCCCTAAGTCCCATGCCTCGAAGACCCTTCACACGGCGCTCATGACCCTCAAGTCTCTCGGCTCCATTTGGGACCGCTCACCTCACTGCCGAGTGCGTGTCTGCCCTGGAGAAAACCCAGCACATCTCCCGTACCAGTAGGTCCCGAACTGCTCTTCTCCAGTTTCCTACTGAAATAAAGCACCAGAGTCCAGGGCTCCAGGTTCTGTAAGTCCAGCGCGTCGTGATCCTGTACGATCTGTTAATTCCGCTTAACGACCCGTCTGCCCTTGTCTGCTTTACAAAACCATCATCTCTGTTCCCTTGTGGTTACAAATGTTTAAATCATTTTTATGGTGAAAAACATAACTCATGTTAAAGAAGCATATAAGAAACCGAAGTGTGGATTGCAATAAATTAGCATAAAGTGAATGTATTTTTAAGCAGAACCCACACCCAGAAATTGAACATTGCCTGAGGCCCTGGCTCTTCTTAGTCACCACACCCTCTATGCCCTGCTCTTCCGTTATTTTCCCCCTCCCACATGGTTTGTGTCTATTTTGTGTTTCTTGAAGCAACTCGAGATGGGTGCTTAGTCCCTGACATTTTGCAGCCTTTCTTTTTCTTCTGACGTCTGTACCTGATGGTCACACGTTTCCTTCTACGGTTGCACAGCTTCGCATCTCACAAGTATGGGTACATAGTGTTTTTGTTACCATTCAGTTGAATCTATTAATTGCCGTTTTAATTTTGTTAACAAATGAGTCATTTATTTTTTTAAAGATTTTATTTATTTATTTGACTGAGAGAGAGAGAGAGAGAGAGAGAGAGAGAGAAACACAAGAGCTAGGTGAGGGGCCGAGGGAGAAGCAGGCTCCCTGCCCCCTGAGCAGGGAGCCTAATGCGGGACTGGATACCGGGATGCTGGGATCATGACCTGAGCTGAAGGCAGACGCCTAACCTACTGAGCCACCCAGGTGTCCCAACAAATGAGTTATTTAGAGATTTTTCTAAATTTATAGAAGTTGGGGGATTTTTCTTGCTATCTTTTCGCTCCTGGCCTTTAACTTAATTATCTTGTCATGAGAGCAGAAGGTCTGTGTAATTTTAATACTATGAATTTTTAGGATCTGCTTTATAAGGTAGGCGATAGTCTTTTTTTTTTTTTTTTTGCAAATGTTTTGTTAATGCTCGAAAAGAATGTGCATTCCGCGGCTGTTGAATCCAATAATCTATATATATTCAGTAGGTCAATTTGCTAATTGTAGCATTCAGGTCTATATTGTACTGATTTCTCAGTCTGCTTTTCCTGTTAGGTATTGAAAAGGGTGCACCAACATTTTCCACTATGCTTGTGGATTTGTCATCTCCTGTTTACATTCCTTATCATCCCTTATCTACATGTGGATGAGCCTCCAGATTGGTCCCCCTGCCTCTGCTCATGCTCCCCACATTCAGCCGCAATGTCTTTCTGAAACAAATCTAGTCAGGCCATTCCACAGCTAAATATGCAAGAGCTCTCTCGTTCTGCAAAAGTTCATTGAGCATTAACAAAAGTTTACTGATGTGTCAGGCACTGCTCTAACCCGAGCAGATATAGTTGAGAACTCAAAGGACAATGGTTAAGCTCTCTCAGAATTTATGGGTACATGGATACACAGATGATAAATAGATGATCAATTGATAGATCAATTGATCATAGATAAATAGATGGATAGGTGATACATAGTAGATAGACACTAGGTAGATCGATGAGTGATAGAAGAAAATTTCCTTTGTTGCTATCAGGGTTATGTTCAAATTCTTTAACATTGCTTATAAATATTTGTCCAGCTTATTCCCTGATTACTTCTACAGCCTTTTTAGCTTAGTTAACATCAGTTCTTTAAATATCTAGACCCACTTTTACTCCCTGTAAAGCCTCCTGTTTCCTGGCTCCTTCCCACTCACTCTTCACACTTCAGGGTCCGTATTCTTCCACTAGGAAGCCTTCCAGACCCCGGTAGCCACAATGACTACCTTTCCTAGATGCTCACACAGCCCTCTGTCCTCTGCAATCCGTCACTTTTTCTAATCCCTCACTGGTTTGTAAACCCATGAAGTCAAGGATTGTGTCTGTCTTTCCCCTCGAATCCACAGCACATAGTGTTGCTCAATACTTTTTTCTTGAAAGTGTGTTAAATGCACATGTAGCTAAGAAGATATCATTACACATCATTTAATATGTGCTATTAGCGCTTCTTAATTTCTGACATTTGAAAGTAACAGAGTTATGGAGTATATCCAGCTAAGATGCAGATGCTGTATTTTAATTTTTTGAGGTCATTCTGCTGATTTCTAGCATGCAGTTAATGTCTTCTTTGCTTTTTGTATTTCAGTGAAACCTTCCTCTCCCTACCAATAATTTATATATATGATCCCACCAAAACCTTCAAGCTGGTTTGATGGGAACTCAGGGATGGGCATACCTAAAGAATAACATGAAATAGAAGAATCACTTGTCACGGTATTTTTAGAGACATCCAGATGTTAATTGTTAATGACATCTAAATAATGCACAGTTTCTGACTTCACTAGGGAATGTGATTACTTGTATCTTAAAAATTTAAAAAATCAATGTGTAAAGGATTAGATAATCAGTTTGTGGTACCAGTTTTTAAATTCCAGTTATCTTGCAAGATAACTACAATTTTCTAGGCTTCAGGAAATGAGTAGGCTGCATTTTCATGGGTAAATTTTTCTTTTCACCTCTTTCCTTTTCTCCTCTGGTTAGAGTAGGTCCTCTAGGTGCATCTAAAATGAGCTGGCCCTGCCACTGGGCTCTCCACTGTGTCCACAATGGTTGTTGATCCCTAGCAGACTGGCCTAGGTGCATGTCTGTTCTGCAACAAGGCTGTGTGAGTGGTGCCCTGTTCCCCATTTCCCTCGGCTCTAGAGAAACCTGGACAAGTAGACCTGTGGTTGCCTTTTCCCGAGGCCTGGTGTGATTGTGCTATCATGAGATCTTGCCATGGTTGCTCTGCTTTATCATGTTTCCTTCATTCACACTTCCTCCAGTCCTTTGATTTTCTTTTCTTACTGTGGGCAAAGTTAGGCATATCTTTATGCCTAAAAAAGGCCTTTACAGTGGATTAATTTGTTACTTTAGTACTGGTAAGAGGTTAACAGACATAAAAGTAGGAGGTGTCACTATTTTGCTTACGGTAGGGATTCGGTGGTGCACTGAACTGAGGCTGACACACTCCTGGAATCTTAACGAGGCTGATTGCACACCGTTGACTCGCTCTTTCCACACACATGCTCTTCAGCATCTGGCGTAATTGGGAACAGTAGCCGGCAGGTATCAAGTGTCAGGATAAATTGTCTACTGCTGAGTGAGCGCCAACTATGAAATTGATTTACTATCTTTTTGGGAGCGTAGTTTTATAATAAGAACAATATAAAGTTCAAAACCAGCACATCTATTATTTATGCAGCTGTTGTTCAAATGCATGATCAACAAGTTTAAACGAACTATTTTGATAGATAGTTCCATTTTTGACTCCGTGAGGACATTTTTAAATGCTTTTTTTTTTTTTTTTTTTTTAAAGTGGAGCTGCGTGAATCTTTGAAATCACATTCTTCAGAAACGGGGCTGGTGAGACTTCATTGTGTAACAACCCCTACCCTTAAACTTAGTGGCTTAAAACAACTGTTTAGCTCATGATTGAGTGGGTTGGAAATTCACGCAAAGCTCAGCTAAGCTGTTTTTCCAGTTCCAGCTGGGTCACTCCTCACTTGTAGCCTTGAGATCAGTTAGGGCAGCTGTCTAGGATGGCTTCAGATGAAATGGTTCATCTTCTTTGGGGGACTTCTCATTTTCCAGCAGGCGAGACTGTTGTTGGCACATGGCTGGACAGGGTTCCAAGGCAGTGAGTGGAGCCATGTAAGGCACGGGGTGGCCTAGGCTGGGAATGGCTGGATTGCCATTTCTGCTGCATTTACTGGCCAAACAAATCACAGGACAAGGCTTGATTTGAAAGGAGGGGGATAAACTTCACTTCCTGTTGATGGGAACTGGCAAGTCACAATTAAGAGGGCATAGATAAAGGGAGAAGTGAAGGATTTGTGTAATCTAACACAGAAATAAATAAAACCATTAAAATATGCAGATGTCAAGGAAAGATGGTAGGTTGCATCCTTATATTTACTCTTGCTCCTTCCTGAATCCCCACTAAAATGACAAAGCATAAACCCAGAAGGACAAATAGAGAAAGAGGGGGGAAGTAATAATTCTTGGAAGCTGGAAACAAATGGATGAATGGAAGCACAGATGGAAAAAATGGAATCCTAAGCCAGCCAGCCGTAGGGAACAATTCTGAGGGGTGAAAGACATCAGGGACCTCTGAAAACAGAGAGAAGGTGGGAGAAAAATCAGAAGGATTGCTTTGGGAAGTGATAGGATTCCCAGACTCCCTCCCAACCCCTGAGGAGATGGGAGGGAAAGAGTGTTCCCTGGAAAGGGTGATACCAGAGAATTAGGGCTCCCAGGACGATGTCATGGAAGAGGGTTTTGATGCTGTTCAAAACAAGATGTTAATTATGAGTGATCCCATCTCATGTGCAGAGCTGTGGGCCTTTCTCCCCAGTCGGCTTCCAGAATGATAACCTCCAATACACAAAATTCTTCAGTGGAGAATCTGAGCCTCCCAAAGAAAAGATCGAAAAATACTGATAGCAAAATTTCTTCCATGAACAAGTCTAACCATGGAAACCCTCAGGGCTACCCCTCAGTTTTCAGAGCTCACTGTTAAATATAAACAGACAGCCGAGGATCACTAAACATGTTAAGAAATCCTGTCATGTGAAAGGGAGAGACCAAGGTAAACAAGCAAACACACACAATTTAAGCACACATAAGTTCTAAAGGAAGAAAATACCTTAAAATATCCCCAAACAGCCTTCACTAATATCTTCAGTGTGGTGAAAACATTATAGCTACCCAGGAAGAAGAATGTGTTGTACAGAAGGTGACCTTAGAGAATTACAAATGCTCCTGGAAATTAAAACATGATAGTAACAATACAGAGTTAACGGAGAGGAATAGAAGATAAATTAGAGGAAATATCCTGGAAAGTAAAACAAAAAGGGATGAAAAATAGGAGAATAAAACTACAAGATAATCAGAAGATCCATCTGGAAAGTGAGGTATCCTAATAATAGAGGTTCTGGGAGAAAGGACAGGGGAAACAGAGCACCAAAATCATCACTGAAATAAATCAAGGAAACAAAACATCCCAGAAATCAAGGTGAGGACTTTCCATATTGAAAGGCCAATAAAAGGACTTAGGACAGTGTATGAAAATAGACCCATGCTGAGCACCAGCATGATATTTTGGAACACAGGACAAAGAGAAGATTCTTTCAGCTTCTGAGAGAGAAATAGAAGTGTCATCCAAATGATCAGGAACAGAAGGGCTTTGGATTTAAGACCTACATCAGAGGTTTCAAGACAATAGAAAACGGTCTCTAACTTAGAATATTGTACTCAGCTCAACTCTTAAGCAAATGTGAGCATAGAAGAAAGGCATTTTCAGACATACAATTTCTGAAAAGATTTATTTTCCATACAACCTATCTCGAGAGACCACAGGAGGATCTCCTCCATCACAGTGAGATAGAAATCAAGAAATGAGCAGAGTTGAGTTAAAGGAAACAGGGAATACAGTGTAGGAGAGAGGCAAAGTGCGTTCCCAGGATGAAGGCATGGGTGATCGCAAACGACATCCAGGCAGCTGCCATGGGACCATCAGGCCACGCTGGAGCATGACAGGGACAGAACATTTCAGGATGAAACTGATAGACTACCTGGTTCATCGGGGTATGTTAAAAAAGAGATTTTGATAAGGTATTATGTCTGGGGTTGAAATGTTGATAAATACATGAAAAAAGGCAAACAACAACAAAGTCAAGAAAATTATTTATTCAGATAAAATTAAAAATGTACACAAAATATAAATCATATTGCACTGTATGGCCAATACTTATGTATATGTAAGTGATATAATACTTAATCATGATCTAACCAAAATTAATATGTCTATATTGGGGCGATGGGGATGAAAGAGGAGAGAGGTGAGCAAGGGGACAAGCAGGGTCACTGTGTCATGCAAGTTGTGGGGGGACCATTTATATGGTGGGAAGTTTCCCCAGATTAGCCAGAAGGATCCTTTCACAGGGAGTGCAGTGAGACTGGGGCTTTTCTAGAGTGGCACATGCTGTAGGGGCAAGGGCCCTGGGAAAGAGAGCTGTCCATCCATACTTTAGGGTAGAAAGTTACTAATAGTACCTGAAATATATCATGAAGACACAGGAATATAAACACATAATTTAGAGATACAGAGGTAAGTATCAAAAGACTTAGTGAGAAGATTGAAAGTAATTTCCTCAGAGAGAAGGAACGTGGACATAAGGGACACTACTGTTTTTCCTAACAAATTTGAGGACTCTGACTCTTTATGTGTATGTACCAGATAAATGTATAACTTTGATAAAAATACACCCTTAGAAATGTTGTAGGGACAAACTGCCTTATCTTTCAGATATCAGAGTCTATTTGAATAGGACTGTGGGAGACAAATAGATTACAAAATTTCCAGTCCATTCCATCAACCTGTTCTGAGTAGACAAGACCAATTTAAAAAATATTAGGAATGTAATGTCTCAGACCCAGCTTCTCTTACTTCTTGTTAACTGGGCAGAGTAGGTGAAGAAGAGAAGAGGTAAATAGACTCATTTGGTTCTGTCTTGGTAGCAGAAAATTTCAGTTAAAATTGGCCCAGCCCTGATTCCGTGCCTCAGGCTTATTAAATCAAATTGGGACTTTTGGCAAGTCTCTGTGAGGTCAAATAAGTCTGTATTTGAGTACTACATTTCCTCTCATCTGAACTCTCCACCTTGGTGACCTGTACAGGTACTTAGCTACCTAGGGAGAAGTTCTTAACTAGCATGACAGCAACTAGAGTCCCAGAAGGTATGGACATGATGTAAAGTTCCTGATATAGCTACCTTTTCAAAAGCCTGTAGTTGGCATTTGAGGACTGGAATATGGACATATTATAAATAAAGAATAATTTTGAGCATAAGTACACACTTCTTAGACAATAAAATATTTTACTTTTTATTAATAACAGCATGTAATGTTGTTTTCAGTATATAGAGTTATTTTTAATGGTACTACCAAGATATGGATGGACACATTTTCTATCTGAAAATTATGTTGAGTAAGCATATATTTTTAGCATTTTAAATCACAAGATTTGGTTACATACAACAGTCTGTAAGCTACATATGTTCATGTAGCTATTTTATTTTTAAATCATGCACATGAGTAATTCATCCTGTGAAGAAATTTGAGAAAAGATTCAGGCTTGAGTTCAGTCATTATCATATCTCTCAGAGAGGTTGCCTCTGCCTAAGACCTTTGCATGTTACCTTAAGGACCGTATGACCTGGGACAGACTCTGGGCTTAGAGGCTCAGAAACCAGATAAGCTGGCACACAAATAGTGGTTCATACTTCAGGGGCAGAGTCACACTCACCAAGCCATTAGACCAGGTAAAAAAAAAATCTGAAGTCCAGCTTATAATAAAGAATTAAAATGTCCAATGGTAACATGGATACTTGCACATTTGCCAAGAAGGAGTGACAGGAAACAGATTTTCTTTCTTGAAAGAAAATACAAACATTTGAGAAAATATACGAAACAGTGCTTTTTCAGATATTGGATATCAGGGAGCATATAACAGTAATCCTTGAAGGAGGGGCAACAAACACAGCAGTCCTATGAATGCACCCAGCTTACTACAGACAGAGCTACCAGGCCATGCACAGGAGAACCCATGTGGGGTGGGAAGGACTCTGCATTGAGGAGATGAAGCTAGGAGTCCAGGTCAACCAAGGCAGCTGGGGTTTACAGCGAAGAGCACTGGGAGTAGAAAGTTGCACACAGACCTCCAGAGTAAAACAGAAGTGTCTTCTCAGTCATATGCTATGGCTGATCAGCACACATGTGAGGAAACTGTCCCAAGCTGAGGTCATAGCCACCTGAAAGCAGGAGAAGAAAGAATCTCCAGGCTCACATGGCATCAAGAGCAGCGCCATTCACCCAGGCAGACTGGAAAAAGTCTGGGATTCACAGGGCACCTAGAGTACTCAGAAAAACTGGATGAAGACTGCTCTGTTCCTACCTAACAGGGCTTAAGAGCAAGTCTTAAAAGGACCAAACTATTACCAAGTAGTTTGCGTCTTAGTACAAAGGTCAAGGTATTTATAGGGACACAAAAAATATACAGCACCCAACAAAGTAAAATTCAGTCTTCTGGCATCCAATAAAGAAGTTCCAAGTATGCAAAGAAGCAGAAAAATACAACCACATGGGGAGAAAAATCAATTAATAGACTAAAATGAGTAGGCAAGGAAAATAAAATAATTATTATAACTATATTACATATATTTAATTAGGTGTGGGAAAGACTAAGCATGTTAAGCAGAGATATGGAAGATATAAAAAGATTCAACTTGAACTTTTTAGAAAATACAGTGATAGAGATGAATACTACTTTGGGAAGGATTAGTAACAGAGTAGACACCACAGAAGAAAAGACTCGTGGACTTGAAGACATAGCAATAGACGCTATCCAAGAAGGAAAAAATAAATAAGCATCTGTCAGCTGAGAGACAATATCAAGTGGCCCAATTTAGGTGCAGTTTAATTGGTATCCCCAAATGAGGCTGGGGGGACAGGAAATACTTGAAGAAATATGGACCGACAACTTTAAAATTTGAGTAGAATTGTCAACCCATGTATCCAAGAATCTCAACAAATCCCAAAAAGAAAAAAAAAATGTGAGTAAAACCACAGGACATTACAATCAAATTGCTCAAAACCAATGATAAGGAGAAAATTGTAAAAGCAGCCAGAAGGAAATAAAAGATATATTATGTCAGAGGAACACTGGGAGAATGACAAGAGATTTCTTGTCAGAAACAGTGCAAGACAGAAGAATATATTTAAATCACCAAAAGGGGGAAAAGCCGCTGTAAATCTTGAATTCTGTGCTGAATGAACTATCTTCCAAAAACAAAGGCAAAAGAAAGACTTTTGTCGTTAGTCAAAAACTGAAAGAATTAATGACCAGCAGGCTTACGTCATAAGAAACATTAAAGGAACACCTTCAAGCCAAAGGAAGATGTTAGCATATGGAAATCTACACAAAGACCTACAGAAAGATCACCAGAAATGGTAAATGTTTGGGTGAATATAAAACACATTTTTTTTTTTGCTATGAAAAAAATCTCTCTTTTCAAGATTATATTTTTAAGTAATCTTCACACCCAACATGAGGCTTGAACTCACAACTCTGAAATCAAGAGTCACATGCTCCAGTGACTGAGCCAACCAGGTGCCCCTAAAAAAATCTCTCTTTAATAATGGGTATTAACTAAACTTATTTTGGTAATCATTGTACAATATATATAAGTCAAATTATGCTGTATATTTTAAACTGACAGAGTGCTGTATGCCAATTAGATCTCAATAAAACTGGAAAACATTTCTTTAACAGATAATTAAGTGCTTAAAGCAAACATAGTAACACTATGTATTTGGGTTTATGAAATGATGTGTTGGTAAATGCTCAGTCTTCCAAAGAAAAACAAAAAACCTCAATGTGTAGCAGTTACCTATTTCCACAGTACACATGTTCCTGTACAGCTGATTACACGTGAGCAAACTGAAGGTGGAGTTGAGAAAGGAGGCATATGGCTGACTTTCATGAGATGGTAAAATTGGGTCTATAAAATGTGTGTAAGTAACATATACAAAGCAAATAGAACAAAGACTGGGAGGGGAGAAAGGCAAGGATACTATTTGTAAAGTTCTTATGCTAAGCATGAAATGGGATAATAGCACTTGAAGACAGACTATGATTACATGCGGATGCTACCACTAGAACCGCCAACATGTAACAAAACCAAAGGTTATAGCTCCCACACTAACGAAGACATGAAACATGCTCAAGAGACAATAAACCTAGATGCTTTTATACAAGAATTTTAGAGCTACTTGTACTGACATGGAGAAATCTCAAAAATCATATTGGTCAGAAAAAGCAATTTGTACTAGACATGTTGCCATATAACACTATGTCTATAAAGCTTGGAATAATGTTTTATGGATCTCCACCATACATGTGTAGGTATGGGAATAACAAAATCAGAGTCAGAGTAAGTGTTATTTCTAGAGAGGGAGGAAGAGAGATTGCTTGGTAGAAGACAAAGAATGAATTAACTCTGTATTATTTTATTATCTAAAAAGAAATCTGAAGCTAACATGAACATGGTCTGATTTGGTAAAGTTTAGTGTTGGGTATATGAGTTTGTTATGCTGTATCTATGGATTTTGAATGATTTTGGCATCTTGTAATAAAAAATATTAAACAATTTTTTCATCACAGGTTTCAGAATACCTGAGCTGAATGACCAGTCCGCTCTCCCTCCCAGGCACAATTCATGGCAAGGCACAGTGTGATAACCAGAGAGCAGCTTGGTGAGCACAACTTCAGAGCAAAAGTCAGCCAGTAAAAGGAATCACACGTTTAATGGCATTATTCTAAGGAAACATGGCATCCGGAAAAACATTGCCAAAGGGATTGAGGTTCCTGATATTTACTCTCAATGCTTCAGATATTTTAATATATTCCACTAGATAGGGGCACAATTTTGCAGATCTAGTTGACCTTTTTTCCCCTCCCTCCCTCCCTCCCTTCCTTCCT